>NC_069683.1:5300092-5616342 GCF_023699985.2 Odocoileus virginianus
CCAAGGTTTCACATCACTTTCTTTGTCCGCTCCAGAAACTTGAGGGCTCTTCTGCCCTTCTTTGCTGTTTCTAACAGGATATATTGCTTTAGTAGAAATTATACACTTTATGAGAATCTTTCATACTTTATAGACCTTACCACAATTCCATTCTGTTTTTTCTTAAATTATTATTTGATTGAAGGACCATATAATTCTAACACTTCTTCAGACTTTGGAGCTCAACAGTAAAACTGGTGAAATCTAACATCAAATGTTAAATTCTCAAGGCTAAACATGAATGTCTAAGTTAGCAATTCCTTGTATGATAAACTATTATTATAAAGATGTTTTTATATAGAGCAGACAGAAAAAGAAAGTTTTAAAATTGGTCAGAGAGAAAATATACTTACTCAAAGTGTGTTAAACATTACAGCTTTGATGCTTCAACATTGAGCTGTCCCCTGTAGCCTTGGAAACCATAACTTCTCAGTGCTTGTTTTTAAACTATGGTTTTCTTTTTAATATAAGTAGATTTTGATGGTAGAAAAAGTTGTCATGTGGAATTAGTCTGTGGAGCCACTTGAACAGACTTGAAACATTGTTTATGCATAAATAAATTCACCATTTTGAAAAATATTCTCAACATGCAGTATGTGCTGGCATCTGCAAGTCAGCTCATATTTGATGCTGAATTTAGACAACTCGTAAGAGGTGGCGAAAAGGGCTTTTGATAGAAAGCAAATGGAAAAGGCAAGGTGTTGGGGTTGGGGTTTTTCCCTTTTGTTTGCTTTTTAAATTCCTTTTAACATTTCCTGAGAATTCATCAAATTGCCTTTCAAAATGAAATGTTTTTTTGTGTGAATTATAGCATGACACAACTGTAAATGTTGGTGCTTGCTTTATGATTTTTTGCTTTGTTTTCCTGTTTTTATGCTGTTTTCTAAGTAGAGAATTGGTGTTATTAATTTTATTTACCATGACCATCATTCATACGTTGTTCATTCATTCAGCAGCTTATTTATTGCTCTCCTACTAGTTACTGTGCAAGTTACATGCTGGGTATGCAAATGTAAGTAAGATATGACCCCATCTTCTAGGTGATTTCAACCTACTGATTAGTCAAACAATACCCAGAAACACAGTACAGTGTATTAAATGCTCTGATGGTGTCCTATACTTCATTTCCTGGGAACACAGAGAAAAGCTGGTCATGGGAAACTTCCCGGAGGAAGTGAGACATTCTTTCCTTTTCTTTTCTCTGCTCTCCCTTTCTGTACTCCTTTTAAGATGTTAAAGTGAATCCCGCATACTTTTCTTATTTTAAAAAATCAAACTCCAAATGAAAAGTAAAAGTTCCTGTTTTACCCATTCCAGCCTTGCCCCAGTCTCTCTCCTTAGCAGCAACCATCTTTAACACACTTTTTCTTTATGATGGTTATTATTAAAACTTGAACTAATATAGTTTCTGTTATTTGGTAAATTTTAGATAATGACTCTTTGGTTCAGTCCCTCACTTGTGTCCAACTCTTTGTGACACCATGGACTGCAGCATGCCAGGCTTCCATGTCCTTCACTGTCTCCCAGAGTCTGCTCAAACTCCTGTCCATTGAGTTGAGGATGCCATCCTACCATCTCATCCTCTGTTGCCCTCTTCTCCTGCCTTCAGTCCTTCTCAGCATCAAGGTCTTTTCCAATGAGTCAGCTCTTTGCATCAGGTGGCCAGAGTATTGGAACTTCAGCATCAGTGCTTCCAATGAATATTCAAGACTGATTTCCTTTAGGATTGACTGGTTTGATCTTCTTGCTATCCAAGGATTCACAAGAGTCTTCTTCAGCACCACAGCTCAAAAACGTCAATTCTTTGGCCCTCAGCCTTCTTTATTGTCTAACTCCCAATATCCATACTTGACTACTGGAAAAACCATAGCTTTGACCATATGGACCTTTGTTACCAAAGTGAGGTCTCTGCTTTTTAATACACTGTCTAGGTTTGCCATAGCTTTTTTTCCAAGGAGCAAGTGTATTTTTGTTTCATGGCTGCAGTCACTATCTGCAGTGGTTTTAAAGCCCAGTCTGTTTGTTTCCATTTTTTCCCCATCTGTTTGTCCTGAAGTGATGGGACTGGATGTCATGATCTTAGTTTTTTGAATGTTGAGTTTTAAGCCAGCTTTTCACTCTTACTTTTATCAAGAGGCTCTTTAGTTCCTCTTCCCTTCTGCCATTAGGGTGGTGTCATCTGCAGTGTTCCTCAGTTTTAATCTCTGATGTTTCCTCATGAAGCGATTCCAGTTATGTCTTTTTGTTTGTTTGTTTGTTTATTTATTTATTTTTTACTGTGCTGAGTCTTCCTTGCTGTGCATGGGCTTTCTCTAGTAGCGGTGAGTGCTGGCTACTCTTTGTTATGGTGTGTGGACTTCTCATTGCTGTGGCTTCTCTTGTGGAGCATAGGCTCTAGGTGTGCAGCCTTCAGTATTTGGAGCAAACAGGCTCAGTAGTTTCAGGGCATGACCTTAGCTGCCTCCTGGGATGTGGGATACCCCGGGATGAGGGATCAAACCCGCATCCTCTGCACTGGCAGGCAAATTCCCAACCTCTGGACCACAAGGGAAGTCCTTTCAGGTTATGTATTTTTAGAGGGAATATTATACAAGTGATGTTGTGTTCCTGCATCCTCTCAAGCAGTACACAATTTTGATTTGCCACATTACTAGTGATGTGAACTGTGAACACTTGGAGTGGTGTCTGCTGCGTTTCACCTCTGTGAAGTTACCCTTTTTGAGTTTGCAATCTGTAAGTATTTTGTGGGGAGGTACTTTTAAATTATGTAATTATTTCATTTCTCATCAATTTTCTACCCATCAGTTTTAACATACTTTGATGTTTCTTGGCTGAATTAATTATAAGGTGATGGTTGCCAAATGGTTGCTTTATGATTCTATCGTCTCTTCTGTGACATTCTGCTTCAAGGGAAAGCAGCTTTCTTCTCTTCCTCATTTATTTATTTACATGAGTATGGATTCATGATTCATGTTTCATCCAATGAGTAAAAATCTGTTACTATAATTATTATTTTTTTAATACTCAAATTATTCCAGGTTTGGCTATAGGAACCTTTTCAAGCTGGCTTCCATTTTCTTATGACGTATCTCCATCACTCTTTGAGTCCATCTTTACTTCTGGCACAGAATATTCCAGGCTTACATTCCCTTTGCCCCTGCATAAAAATTAGTCATTTCTCCAAGAAGCTTGGATTTCTTTCAGTGAAGAACAGTTTTTTAGAAACCAAGATCTGAATCTGTGTATGTTCTTTGCACCTGGGTTATCACTGCCTCAGGTCCTTACTGGAGAGAACTAGGAGATATATGCATGTGTGTACACACACACACACACATTTATACTGTTATATTGTCTTTCTGTCTACATACCTACCTATCTACTTACCTATGTAAAATAATTACGAGTTCACATAGATATCTTCAGTTCTAATCCAACACCACAGGTTCATTTTAGGTTTCTTTCTGTATTTGTGACTCCCTTCTCCAAAAATGAAAATCTGGCTTACCAGTATCTTCAATTTACTTATTAGATCATTTCCTCTATATGTAATTATCTATTGCTGCTGCCATCCCACCATCACCATGTGGATACTATAGTTTTTGTCTTCTGCAATAAGTCATCATCCTCCTACCTCTGTTTGGACTCTCCTGTAACCATGATCAGGCTCTGACAATCTGTAGTAATTCTAAAGTTTCCTACCAGCCTCGTGATCAAATATATTTAAAATGTAGAGCAGAATGTTGCATCAGTTTTTTAGAGAGACATGAGTAGTCAACATGTGTATACATCTCTGTTTGCTTGTCTATGAATGAGGGACCAGAAAATGAGAATGATCACTGCTTGTTGTTAATATCATTAAATTTTAATTAAATCTTTTAAAAGAGATTGTTGGAGAACAGTTAGTCTAATTCATCTTTGTACTATTAGCATCTAGCTCAGCACTGTACTGCCTTTTAGGTTCTGAGAAAGTATTGATTGAAGAAATGAGTAGATGCCAGTGTTTGAGGGTGTCTAATAAATACTTGGTAAATTTTCTACTGTGGACTTTAGGAAAATACCATAGTATCTCTAACTAAGGACCTAGCTGTATACCTGTATAAGAATGAATGGAGATGAAGATTCTTGAGTTCTGGTGCTAAGGACTTTTTTTTAAGCTATATTAAAGCATTATTTCTGCTTTATTGACTATGCCAAAGCCTTTGACTGTGTGGATCACAATGAGCTGTGGAAAATTCTTAAAGAGATGGGAATACCAGATCATCTGACCTGTCTCTTGAGAAACCTGTATGCAGGTCAGGAACCAACAGTTAGAACTGGACATGGAACAACAGACTGGTTCCAAATAGGAAAAGGAGTACGTCAAGGCTGTATTTAACTTATATGCAGAGTACATCATGAGAAACACTGGACTGGAAGAAGCACAAGCTGGAATCAGGATAGCTGGGAGAAAGATTAATAAACTCAGATATGCAGACGACACCACCTTTATGGCAGAAAGTGAAGAGGAACTAAAAAAGCCTCTTGATGAAAGTGAAGGAGGAGAGTGAAAAAGTTGGCTTAAAGCTCAACATTCAGAAAACTAAGATCATGGCATCTGGTCCCATCACTTCATGGGAAATAGATGGGGAAACAGTGGAAACAGTGTCAGACTTTATTTTTCTGGGCTCCAAAATCACTGCAGATAGTGATTGCAGCCATGAAATTAAAAGATGCTTACTCTTTGGAAGGAAAGTTATGACCAACCTAGATAGCATATTTAAAAGCAGAGACATTACTTTGCCAGCAAAGGTCCGTCTAGTCAAGGCTATGTGTTTTTCCAGTGGTCATGTATGGATGTGAGAGTTGGACTGTGAAGAAAGCTGAGCGCCGAAGAATTGATGCTTTTTGAACTGTGGTGTTGGAGAAGACTCTTGAGAGTCCCTTGGACTGCAAGAAGATCCCACCAGTCTATCCTAAAGGAGATCAGTCCTGGGTGTTCATTGGAAGGACTGATGTTGAAGCTGAAACTCCAATACTTTGGCCACCTGATGTGAAGAGTTGACTCATTGGAAAAGACCCTGATTCTGGGAAGGATTGAGGGCAGGAGGAGAAGGGGACAGCAGAGGATGAGATGGCTGGATGGCATCACCGACTAGATGGACATGGGTTTGGGTGGACTCCAGGAGTTGATGATGGACAGGGAGACCTGGCGTGCTGTGATTCATGGGGTCTAAGAGTCGGACACGACTGAGCAACTGAACTGAACTGAACTGAAAAGTATACTTGACGTATAAACCACATAGTTGGGGTGCATAGTTTGAAAAGTTTTAATATGCGAACTTCCATGAAACTATCACCAAAATTAAGATAATGAGCATATCCAACAGCTCTAAAAGTTTCCTGGTGTTCTTGGTAATCCCTCCTGCCCACTCATTCTTTCCTCATCTCCATGCAACCACTAATATGCTTTTTTGTTTCCATAGATTAGTTTTGAGTTTTCTAGAACTTTAAATGAATATAATCATATAGTATGCATTCTTTTTTTTTTTGTCTGCTTCCTATATCTCAAAATAACTATTTTGAGATTCATCCGTGATGTGTGTATCAGTACAGTTCATTTCTTTTTGTTGTTAAGTTGTATTGCATTGTATGAATATTCCACAATACATGTGCCTACTGTTTGACCCAGCCATTTTACTCCTAGATATTTATTCAAGAGAAATGAAATCATATGTCCAAATACATATTTGTATACAAATGTTCTTAAAATACTTCTTTGCATTAGCCATAGACTGGAAACAATCAAAATGTCCATCAATATTTGATTCCTCTTAAAGGGATCATATAATGAATTGAGACATTCCCTCTTCAGTATTCTGGGAGAGATTGTATTGAATTGGTATTCTTTTCTTCTTTACATGTTTTGTAGAATTCACAGTAAAGCCATTTGGCCCTGAAATTTTCTTTGTAGAAAAATTTTAACTGAAATTTCTTTAAATATAGGTCTGTTCAGGTTATCTGTTTCTTGTTGAGTGAGTCTTGATAGTTTATGTCTTTCACGGAATAGTTTGTCTTTCACGGAATTCGTCCATTCTGTCTGGTAAAGTTTAATATACACAGTATCTGTGGTACTGTTACTTCTGTTCCTGGTGCTGGTAATTTAAGTGTTTTTTCCTCCTGGTTAATCTAGCTGTAGGTTTACCTATATTATTGATTTTTTGAAAGAACTACTTTTGATGTCATCAGTTTTTCTCTGTTTTGTTTTCTGTTTCATTGGTATTAGTTCTGAATTTATTATTTCCTTTCTCTTGCCATCTTTGAGTTTAATTTGCCCTTCTAGGTCCGTCCCCACTCCCCCCCCCCCAAGGTGAAAGCTGAAGTTGTTAATTTGAGGTTTTTCTTGTTTTCTAATAGATAGTTTTATTGCTGTAAGTTTTAAGGAGGAAGTTAACGGCTTTTCACACATTTTTATATACTTTGTTTTCATTTTTATTCGTTTAAAAAATACTTGAAATTTTCTTTTTGATTTTTTTCTTTGACTCTTGGGTTATTTAGAAGTTTGTTATTTGACTTTCACATAGTTGCATGTTTTCCAGATTAAAAAAAAATTGATTTCTAATTAAATTCCATTGTGATGAGAGAAGTTAACATTGCATGACCAGACTCCTTTTAAATTTATTGAGACTTGTGTTATGGTTCAGAATATGTTCTTTAATGTTAAACATTTCATGTGCATTTGAAAAGAATCTGTATGCTGCTGTTGTTGAGAAGAGTGTTCTATGTGTTCAAATGTTATATATGCTTGTTTTTTGCCTACTTTTTCTATTGTTATTGAAAGAGAAGTGTTACAATACTCTTATAATTGTGAATTTGTCTGTTTTACCTTAACAGTTTTGTTTTGTTTTTTATTAGTTGGAGGCTAATTACTTTACAATATTGTAGTGGGTTTTGTCATACATTGACATGAATCAGCCATGGTCACCTTAACAGTTTTATTACATTTTTCTCATGCATTTTCAAACTACTATTAAGTGCATAAACATTTAGAATGGTTATGTTCTCCTGACAGATTGACTTTATCATTATGATTGTATCTCTGTATTCCTGGTAATATTCTTTACTGTGAAGTAAACTTTGTAATACTAAATATATAGCCACTTCAACTTCCTTTTGAAAAGTGTTAGCATGGTCCATCTTTTACTTATTTGCTTTTTATATTTTAACCCTTTTTATATTTTTTTATATTTAAAAGGAGTTCCTTGAAAATATCATGAAGTTGTCCTGCTTTTTTATCCAGTATTAAATTTTTACCTTTTAATTGGTATATTCAGACTGTTTTTAAGTTACATTAATTGCTGCTTTTGTTGAATTTAAATCTGCTATTTGTCCCATCTGTTCTTGTTCCCAGTCCCTCTTTATGTGTTTATTTTTGAATTGTATTTCCTTTGTTGGCTTCTCAGCTACAATTGTTTTTGTTATTTGAGTGGTTCTTTTAAGACTTATAATGTACATCTTCCAGTGATGGTACGCCGTGCCAACGTACAGTATTGAGGACTTCACATCAGTGACTTACATTTTTCTTTTACTAGCCTTTTTGTTACTTTTGTTATATATTTTACTTCTACATATGTTATAAACCTCGTGATACATTATTATTATTTGTGCTTTAAACAGTTGATTAACTTTTAAAAAGATTAAATAACAACAATCTTAGGTTTGCCCACATAGCTATCGTTTCTGATGCTATTCATTCTCAAATATAGATCCACATTTCCATCTGGTATCATTTTTCTCATGCCTGAAGTATTTCCTTTTGCATTTCTTATGGTGCATTTCTGCTGGTAATTGAACTGTTTCACCCCTTGTATGTCTGAAAATGTCTTTATACCATCTTGGTTTTTGAAAGATAGTTTCACTGAGTATGGAAATCTGGGTTAAGTTTTTTTCTTTTAATTCTTTAAAGATGTTACTCCGCTGTCTCCTGGCTTGTACGGTTTCTGATGTGAAATTTGTCATTCTTGTATTTGTTCCCCTTTTCTCAGGCTGCTTTTAAGATTTCTTCTTTATTATTGCTGTGAGCAATTTGATTATGATGTGCTCTGGTGTAGTTTTCTTTGTGTTTCTTATCCTTGGAACTTGTTGGGGATTCTTGGATCTGTGGGTTCCTAGTATTCATCTGATTTGGAAATTTTTCAGTCATTAATTTTTTGAATATTTTTTCTGTCTCTTTATTGTTTTCTCCTTCTTGAACTATAATTTATATACATGTAGGATCTTGTGAAATTGTCCCACCATTCATTGATGCTTTGTTTTCTTTTTGTTTTAGTCTTATTTCTTTCTCATTTTGAATATTTCCTATTCAAATGTCCATAGACATTTAGCTTGTCTTCTCTAATGTCTAATTTGTTTATCCACTTTTTTTTTTTTTTTTTTTTTACTTTTCAAACATCATAGTTTTCTTCTCTGGAAGTTCAGTTTGGGTCTTTAAAAATTTTTTCCGTGTCTCAAACATGTTCAATCTTTTCTGTCTAGTTTTTGAACATGTGGATTATAATTGTAATAACTGTTTCAGTGGCCTTGTACTAACTGTATCATCACTGTTAATTCTGCACCAATTTTGATTGATTGATTGATACTGCTACTTATTTTGGATTCTGTTTTCTTCTTTGTATGTATGGTAATTTTGGGTAGGATGGTAGATGTTGTAAATTTGCCTACTTGTTTGTGGGGTATTTTTGTAATCCTATAATATTCTTGAGGTTTATTCAGAGATACAGTTATGTTAGTTTTCGTCCCTCCAGGTCTTGTTTTTAAGTTTTGTAAGGCTGGACTAAAATAGCGTTTAGTATAGGGTTGATTTTATCAATGTACTGTTCCCAATACTTTATTAAATGGCCATGGATTATGGGCCATATCATTTCTAGGAGGAATAGGCACCATTCCTGACCCTCTGCAGTCTCTGCTTGCTTTTTTTCTAGTCCTCTCAGGTGACATTTTTCCCCTCTTGGCCTTGAGTAGTTTCCTCAGATGATTCTCTGAATTAGTACACAGCTAAATACTTAAATATTCTACAGATTTGGGAGTTTTGGAATTTTCTCTTTGGGCTCTGTCTTCTCCAGTGCTGTGTGCTGAGAGCTCTAGCATGTGTGGTTTCCTCTGGACTTTGAGCTTTGTCTTTAACGCAGGTCCATCTCGATGCGATTTTGGATCTCCCTCCCTGTGCTTTCATCTCTTTCTCTAGGCGGTGAGTTGGGGGCAATCATAGGGATCACTTTATCTTTCTCGGGTATTACTGTCCTTTGTTACCTGATGAGCAATGTCTTGAGAGCACTGTTTCACATGTGTTCTTAGTTTTTATTTTAGTAGTTTTAGGTGGGAGAGTAAATCTAGTCTTTGTCACTCTTTCTTGGCCTGAAGTATAATAAGTTAGGCTGTTCTAAGGATTTTGATGTCCTGAAGACCATTTTAGCAACTTCAGGGAAAAAAAAGTACTTTATACTCCACTTTAATACAAGGTGTGGATGCTACCTTGCTACCTCTGTATCATTTTCTTTGTTTCTCTTTTTCTCCCATTCAAATTTGAATTGAGTCAAATTTATGGAAAGCCTTCTACGGACCAGGGACAGCAAATTGGAAGTTAAAAAGATTAATATAATCCGATCCCTTTCCATAGAGAACTCAGAATTTAGAGATGAATAGAATGATTGTGTAGTATCCTCCAAATCATAGTTCTTAAATGGTAGAATGGAGTTAGAACCAGACATTCTAGCTTCCAGTTGAATTTCCTTCGCACTGTAGTAATACATCTGTATATGAATCCCTACACATATGTGTGTGTGTGTGAATTTCTCAGTTGTGTCTGATTCTTTTTTGGCCCAGTGGACGATAGCCCATCAGGCTCCTCTGCCCATGTAATTTTCCAGGCAAGAATACTGGAGTGGGATGCCATTTCCTGCTTCAGGGGATCTTCTGGACCCAGGGATTCAACCTGCGTTTCTTATATCTCTTGCATTGGCAGGCGGATTCTTTACCACTAGCGCCAAAACATACACACACGCGCACATATATACATGTATACATGCATGTATACATATATGTGTACACACATATGTATATGTACATGTATACATACATGCATATATATGCTGTAGAACTCAGGAGGCCACATGAACTTGTGGACTAAAGACTACAATACTATAAAGTCTCACCCTCTTCAGATGAATTTTTGCTTCAGTTCAGTTGCTCAGTCTTATCCGACTCTTTGCGACCCTATGGACTGCAGCACGACAGGCTTCCCTGTCCATCACCAACTCCTGGAGCTTGCTCAAACTCATGTCCATCGAGTCGGTGATGTCATCCAAACATCTCATCCTCTGTCACCCCCTTCTCCTCCTGCCTTCAGTCTTTCCCAGCATCAGGAGTTTTTGCTTATCAGTGGCTAAGAGACCGAGGAGACGTTTGTAAACGTGTGAGACAAGTAGTGAACTGGTGATCCAGTGGGAAGAAAAGGGTGACAAGAGAGCTGTGCTGGTCTCCTGTTTTGGAACAGACTTCCGGAGTTTTGAATAGTAGTGTGCTAGTTGGAGCGTGTCTTTGGAGACACGGCAGTAATTTTGATTTGGGTCCAGTTAAAGCTGCAACAAAACTGCCAATTTATAAGGAATTCTGTATTTGCTCATTTTCTTCAGATAGTAGGCCAAATGGAGAGATTTTTTCAGCCAATTCTGAAATACTATATTAAAAACCCAAATGAGCAAAGTTAACCATATGTATTAGCAATAGGGGATTGCTGGAAAACATTTTGGATTTTTACTTTCTAATACTAGTAATAAGACCATTTGTGTAAGTATAAATGTAGCATGCAGAAGTGACAAAGAGAATAACAAGGCAGTGTGGTACAGAGGGTGGAAAAGTGAATTGGAAGTTAGGAATTTGAACTTCAGTTCTGCTTTCTGACTGATGTGATTTTGCGATTTCGGCAAATGTCTTTAGTAAACTGGGGTTCTATTTACATATTTAAAATTAGAGTATTGAATTAAAAGACCTCTAAAATAGCTTTGAATACTAACATTATCATGGTCCTTTGACCATAAAGATGACCTTAGTTGACAGTGAGATTTCCTAGTTACAGTTGACCCTTGAACAGTGCAGGGATTAGGGATGCTAACCCCATGCAGTTGAGAATTCACATATAACTTTTGGTTTCCCCAAAACTTAACTACTGGTAACCTAATGTTGGCTGGGAAGCCTTACTGGTAAGATAAAAAGTCAACTAACACATATTTAGGATGTTATATTCATTATATTCTCTATACTTACAGTAAAGTATGCTAGAGAAAAGCCTCCTTAAGAAAATCATATGGAAAAGATAATACATTTGCAATTCTGTATTGTATATATTGATACTGTAAGTTTACATTGTCTGTTTTCAAGATGAATCATCTGCCAGTATCTGCATCAGTGTTGTCTTACATGCTGCAAAACACTGTATGTGTTATACATATTATAAAGCTGGACATGAAAAATGAAAAGGTAATGTGAAAAAAAATTCATATTTATTTGCAGGTTAAATGATCCATGCACTGATAAAGAAGCAGCAGCAATGATTGCTTTATGATAACCTAATATAATTAATAGGAGTCATCATGCCTAGCCTATACACTCATGAGTGAGTCATTATAAATTCTTCATAGCAAACGATATTACAGTTTTATTCATAATACAGAACAGGTTTAGAAAAAGGAGAAGCCAGTGTGATTTCCCTGAAGTCTTCAGGGAAGAAATAAAGAAAGCTCTTGGATTGGAAGAATTTTGAGGGTCTGTAGAGTAGTATAAGAGCATACAGTAAGGATGAAGGGTGCAGGAAGAGTCGACTGGAATGGAAGGGACATCTTGAAATTATATAGAGTGCAGGATAGTGAAATTCACTCTCAGAAGTGATAATTTGGTGGGATAGGCTGTCTCAAGGCAGTGGCTTATTTTTAATGAGGCCTGAAAGTGATGAGATTTAGACAGTATTTTTGGAATGAATATATACTACTTCAAATACATTCTTCTTGCCTCATCTTTCTTGCAGTCAAGCATTTAAATTTATAAGCAGGTTGACCAGCATTAAAGATACAATCTATGGCCCTAAGCCAAAAGCAAAGCCAAACAGTATAATTGTGGTAGGCAGTTATATTTAATACTGCACTGGTACAGTGATTCCTCTAATTGAGATAATTGGTCTGTTCAGCATATCATAGAAAGTTAATGGAGAAGCTGTTTAAAGACATTCTAGATTATGCATGCTGATTTTGCATCGTTACTTTACTGAAGTCTTTTATTCTAATAGTTTGTCTTGATTCTCTAGGATGTATTATATAAGTTATAATATCCTTTGTAAATGGTGACAGTTTTGTCTCTTATTTTCTACGTGTATTCGTCTTGCTTTTTGTACCTTATTATATTGGCTAAGCCCTCCACAGTGAGTATTCTGTTATCACATAGCAAGACATTCCCAAACTTAACAGTTGAAAACAACAATTTATTATCCTCAGATCTGTGGGATGCCTTTAAGCTTAGCTTGGTCGTTTTCCCTGGAGACCGTTCAAGTAGTTGTAATGAGATGGCAGCTATGGCTGGGGTTGTCTGAAGATTCAGCTGGGCTGGACATAATGGATGCTTCTTCACTGATATATTTGGTGTCTCAGCTGGGATGGCTGGAACAGTCGAGACTGGCCAACCATCTCTCTTTTTCTCCAAGTACTTCTGTGCATGTCCAGCTTCCTCATATATGGCATTCTCAGGGTAGTTAGATTTCTTACGTGGAGTTTGGTTTGCTCCAGAGTGAGTCTTTAGAGAGAGGAAGTGGAAGTTAAGGGTTATGCCTAAAGGTAGCACAGGGTCATTCCTGCCATATTCTGTTTGTCGAAGCAGTCACAGAATCTGCCCAGTTTCAAGGAGCAGAGAAATCGATTCCACCTCTTGGTGGGGAAATGTGAAGACTCCATTGCAGGATGGGAGATATTATTGTGGTCATATATGGAAAATTCAGTTTGCCACAGAGGGCTTCCTTGATATTCTGACATTTCACCACTGATTATAAGTTGGAGTTTTCTGATAATTCCTTTTATCAAATAAGAAAGTTTCTATGTCTAGTATAACTAAGGATTTTTCTCAGGAACAAGTTTAGTGTTTCTTGTTTCTCCTTTGTTCTATTAATGTAATGAATTACCCAGCCTTAAGGAGGATGTTAAAGCATCTGTATTATCCTGGGATAAATTTTACTTGCTTATGATGTGTTTATTGACACTAATATTTTATATTTTGCATTTTTTTATAATTGAGGCAGACAATTAGTTTTATTTTTATGTGTGCTGTTCCTGTTCAAATCAAAACTGGTAAAGGTTAAACTAGCCTAAAGTGAATAGAGAAGCTCTATATTTTTTCATGATGTGAGGCAATTTATGTAATTTAGATTTAGGTGGTAGTTCTCACATGTAAAACCATTAGGGCCCACAGTGTCTCTGCCTCCACACGGTATTACTCTTTGGTTACCTTTCTGATTTCTTAATGGTCATTGATCTATTCAGATTTTTAATCTCTTGTTGTGACAACTTGGTAATTAATAGTTTTCTAAAAAACCATTTACTGTTTTTTAGTTTACTGGCATGAAGTCATATATAGTATTACTTTTAAGTTTTAAAACCTTGCCTGTATCCTAGTTTGCCCTCTTTCTTGTTTCTAATTTTGAAGTGCTTTTGTATGTACTTCTTCAAATATGTCTATTGTACAATGAATATATTTTAAATTAAACTTACATTTTAGCACATGGATGGTATTATGAAAAAAATCTGGGAATGATTTAGCCTGCTTTTAGGCCCACTGTGGTTGTTCTTGCCTGAAGTGAGTTTTTGAGATGTAAATTGGAAATTCACAGAGTTGATTATTGTTCTATAACTTTGACTTCATTAGTGCTGCTTGTTAGTTTTTGAGGACACATCTTGGTTAGACCTGCTGCTGCTAAGTCACTTCAGTCGTGTCCGACTCTGTGCCTGACACAGTCATTATCACATGCTTTCACACCACCTACTGTCTTTTCAATAGGACTTTTCCACCAACAATGCTATCATTTACTTTTCCATGAGAGTATGTTAATTTCATAAGTAGCAGTAAATTTAATGCCATTACAATGAGACTGTTGTGTATTCTTCTCAACTATGTGCATGGTCTAGACGGAGGAATATAGAAACAAGCTTATAGACCTCTGGTCTTTAGGGAAACTATCATATTTAGTAAACCCATCAACATGTATTTTAGTGATTCCCATATGTCCAAGACTGCTGTAGGTGCTATGAAGATACAGAAGATTTCTCAGGTGTTCCAAGTTCACAGCAATTTGACTCTGATGAACCTTCACAGATTCAGTAATGTTGCTTTCATGTGCCCTTTGCTTTAGCACACTACCTATTCCTGTTTTTAACATGCAATGCTCTTTGCTCTCTTAATGACTTTGAAAAGCTATTCCCAATACCCTAAATGACTGTTTTCTTACATACAGTTGTCAGAATCCTACCTACCCTTCCTTCAGATTGAAGCTTAAATCCCTCCCCTTTAATGAGCCTTTCTCCAGAAAGTTAACTCAGACTAGTGTGTCCAATTTGAAAGGGTAAGTAGATTTGTAGATCCAGATAATAACTCTAGTAGTGTCTTTGGCAAGCTATGTATTGAAAGCTCAGGGAGCAAAATAAGAAGGATAAGCTAGATGACAGTAAAGATAGGAAGATTTGTAACTGCTTAATGACTTACCAACCTAGAGGGAAATTTCTAATGGCATCGTGTGGGGCTCTGTTTTCAACTGCACTGTGCTTAGTCTCACAGTTGTGTCCAACTCTTTGTGACCCCATAGACTGTAGCCAAGCTCATCTTTCCGTGGGGATTCTCCAGGCAAGAATACTAGCTTGGGTGGCCATGCCTTCCTCTTGGGGATCTTCCCAACCAGGGATCAAACCCAGCTCTCCCACATTGCTGGTGAATTCTTTACAGTCTGAGTCATCATGGAAGCCCTCTGTTTTTATCTAGTCTTGTTCAACATGTTCGTTCATTCAGCTATTTACTCGCCGTTTATTGAATACTGCAGGTTGGAAACAAACCTCTGTCCACAGTTCTTCAGGCACTCTGCCTATCATATCTAATCCCTTGAATGTTTGTCACTTCCACTGTATAATCATAAGGAATTTGATTTAGATAATACCTGAATGGTCTAGTGGTTTTCCCTACTTTCTTTAAGTCTGACTTTTGCAATAGAACTATGGATGGAGGTTTGTGACATTGTATAGGAGGCAGTGATCAAAACCATCCCCAAGAGAAAGAAATGCAAAAAGGTAAGATGGTTGTCTGAGGAGGCCTTACAAATAGCTGCGAAAAGAAGTGAAAGGCACAGGAGAAAAAGAAAGATATATCCATTTGAATGCAGAGTTCCAAAGAATAGCAAGGAGAGATGAGAAAGCCTTTCTAAGTGAACAATGCGAAGGAGTAGAGGAAAACAGTAGAATGGGAAAGAGTAGAGATCTGTTCAAGAAAATTAGAGATACCTAGGGAATATTTCATGCAAAGATGGGCTCAATAAAGGACAGAAATGGTATGGACCTAACAGAAACAGACGATACTAAGAAGAAATGCCAAGAATACACAGAAGAACTGTACAGAAAAGATCTTTATGACCCAGATAACCATGATGGTGTGAGATCACTCATCTAGAGCCAGAATCCTGAAATGTGAAGTGAAGTGGGCTTTAGGAAGCATCACTACAAAGCTAGGGTAGGTGATGGAATTCCAACTGAACTATTTCAAATCCTAAAAAATGATGCTGTGAAAGTGCTGCACTCAATATGTAGCAAATTTGGAAAACTCAGCAGTGGCCATACAATTGTAAAAGGTCAGTTTTCATTCCAGTCCCAAAGAAAGGCAGTGACAAAGAGTGTTCAAACTACTGCACAGTTGCACTCATCTCATACGCTAGGAAAGTAATGCTCAAAATTCTGCAAGCTAGGCTTCAACAGTAGGTGAACTGAGAACTTCCAGATGTTCAAGCTGGAGAAACCAGAGATCAGATTGCCAACATCCATTGAGTCATAGAAAAAGCAAGAGAATCCCAGAAAAAACATCTACTTCTGCTTTATTAACTATGCCAAAGCCTTTGACTGTGTGGACCACAACAAACTGTGGAAAATTCTTCTTAAGAGTTGGGAATACCAGACCACCTTATTTGCCTCATGAGAAATCTGTATGCAGGTCAAGAAGCAACAGTTAGAACCGGACGTGGAACAACAGACTGGCTCCAAATTGGGAAAGGAGTACATAAAGGCTGTATATTGTCAACCTGCTTATGAACTTACATGCAGGGTATATCACACAAAATGACGGCTGGAGGAAGCACAAGCTGGAATCAGGATTGCAGGGAGAAATATCAGTAACATCAGATATGCAGATGATACCACCCTTATGGCAGAAAGCAAAGAGGAACTAAAGAGCCTCTTGATGAGAGTGAAAAAGCTGGCTTAAAACTAAGCTTTCAAAAAACGAAAATCATGGCATCCAGTCACATCACTTCATGGCAAATAGATGGTGAAACAATGCAAATAGTGAGAGACTTTATTTTGGGGGCTCCAAAATCACTGCAGGTGGTGACTGCAGCCATGAAATTAAAAGTCACTTGCTCCTTGGAAGAAAGCTGTGACTAACCTAGTCAGCATTTTAAAAAGCAGAGACATTTCTTTGCTGACAAAGGTCCATCTAGTCAAAGCTGTGGTTTTTCCAGTGGTCATGTGTGGGTGTGAGAGTTGGACTGTAAAGAAAGCTGAGCGCCGAAGAATTGATGCTTTTGAACTGTGGTGTTGGAGAAGACTCTTGAGAGTCCCTTGGACTGCACGGAGGTTCAACCAGTCCATCCTAAAGGAAATCAGTCCTGAATGTTCATTGGAAGGACTGATGCTGAAGCTGAAGCTCCAGTATTTTGGCCACCTGATGGAAAGAACTGGCTCATTGGAAAAGAACCTGATGCTGGGAAAGATTGGAGGCAAGAAGACAAGGGTATGATTGAGGATGAGATAGTTGGATGGCATCACTAACTCCTTTGATGGACAGGAGTTTCAGCAAGCTCCGGGAGTTGGTGATGGACAGGGAAGCCTGGCATGACCCAGTCCACGGGATCGCAAAGAATCATTCTTGACTGAGCAACTGAACTGAACTGAAAAGGTTGGAAATTGTAATATGCTAGGGGTATAATGGCCAGCAACAGAGACATAGTTCTGCCCTTTAGGACATTGTAATCTAAGTGTTTGAACTAAGATATAGAAACTTATGCAGAGTAAAAAAACTTAGCTAATACAGTGATAATGTGGAGCTTGTAGAGATGGTCATTATTTTGTATAACAGAATTAGTATATAAAATGATCTCTGGGGAATGGAAGGTAGATTATATTCAGCCCAGCTTTAATTTCAAGTTGGGATTTAATTGGGATGAATTAAGTTCGCAAACAAATTGTACAAGAAGAGGAAGACTTGACATATGGACACAGTCTGAGTGAAAAAAAGACATTGAACCTTTAATCAGCAGTCAAGTCAGTGTTAATGATCAGTGGAATGTGATTGCCAGAAAAAGTCAGTCTCTGTTGTTAGACACATATAGTGTCTAGAATAAGAAGTGATAGATCTTCTCCACTTTGTTTCAGGCAGACACATCTGAATTGCTATGTTCCTTTCTAGAAATCACTCTGTTAGAGGGCTTTTGAAGTTGGAAATTTGTACTGTAATCTTCCATGATTTGTAAACTTTAAAAAAATGTTTTCAGGACTTCCCTGAAGGTCTAGTGGTTAAGACTCCTCACTTCTACTCTAGGGGGCATGGGTTCTATCCCTGATCTGGGACGAAGATCCCGCGAGCTGCGCAGTGCAATAATAATGATAAAAAAGTTCTGAAGGCAATTCTCCAGGAATTTCTCTATGATTGATACACTTATAAGAAAACATGAGTAAATATCAGTCAACAAATATTTCATAGAATCCAAGGAAAACAGAACCTGAAGAAATCCTCAAATAGCCATCTGTTATATATCATCTGCTGTGCTTTGAAAGTTTAAGAGAAAGGGTGAGATAGGTGCCTCCCTACTCCTGAGGGATGGAGGGGAAACTGCACATTGGAGGTCTGTATCAGCACAGTGGGGAAGCTCAAGAGCAGAAACACTAGTAAGGTATAGGTCTAGGTTTTCAAGGCATATGGAATCCAGTGCTGGTGAAAGGCGGTAAACAGATGATCACAGCATAATATGAATTGTAGATAGAGCCGTGCTCCCAGGGTTATTAAGGAGGACCGCAACTGAGATGAGGGGTAGCCTTATCAAATAGTATCCATTTCTGGGCTTCTCCTTGAATTCTTCCTCTTCTAGAAAGGAATTTCTGCGTCATTTTGTACTAGGCAATACCCTGGTCTTTTCACACTGCAGCCCAAGTAGTTTCCACTGCCTCCCCCTCCCCCTCCCCCACTGCTTGGTTTGTGGAATCTTAGTTTCCCAGCGCAGTGAGAGCACAGAGTGATAACCACTGGGGAATTCCCATCTCAAAGTAGTCTTAAGTTTATTTTTTTTTTCATTTATTTTTATTAGTTGGAGGCTAATTACTTTACAATATTGTAGTGGTTTTTGCCATACATTGACATGAATCAGCCATGGATTTACATGTGTTCCCCATCCTGAACCCCCCTCCCACCTCCCTCCCCATCCCATCTCTCTGGGTCATCCCAGTGCACCAGCCCTGAGCACTTGTCTCATACATCCAACCTGGACTGGTGATCTGTTTCACACTTGATGATATATATGTTTTGATGCTGTTCTCTCAGATCATCCCACCCTCGCCTTCTCCCATAGAGTCCAAAAGTCTGTTCTGTACATCTGTGTCTCTTTTTCTGTCTTGCATATAAGGTTATTGCTACCATCTTTCTAAATTCCATATATATGCATTAGTGTATTGTATTGGTGTTTATCTTTCTGGCTTACTTCACCCTGTATAATGGGCTCCAGTTTTATCCATCTCATTAGAACTGATTCAAATGAATTCTTTTTAATGGCTGAGTAATATTCCATTGTGTATATGTACCACAGCTTTCTTATCCATTCGTCTGCTGATGGGCATCTAGGTTGCTTCCATGTATTCAGAAGCTTTACAGACAAGCAAAAGCTGAGAGAATTCAGTCTTAAGTTTAAAACATCTATTTGATCAGGTCTCCCACTTTAAACTTTATCCCGTGGGTTGGGAATAAAACTCCTTAGCCTGATCTACCAAGCCTTCATAATCTAACCTCTGTCTACCTTTAAACCCTCGTCTCTTGCCATCCTCTCCCATACAACCCTGTGCTCTAGTCTTGCTAAAGGTACTTGCAGTTGTTGAAAATATTATGCAGCCTTTTTTTCTTTTTTTGTATTTGCTTTTCCTTTTATCGAATATCTTTTTTTTTCACCTAGCTAATTCTATTCTTATTTTTAATATCAGCTTAGTTTTTACTTCTTCATAGAAGAATTGATGCTTTTGAACTGTGATGTTGGAGAAGACGCTTGAGAGTCCTTTGGACTGCAAGGACATCCAACCTAAAGGGGATCAGTCCTGGGTGTTCATTGGAAGGACTGATGTTGAAGCTGAAACTCCAATACTTTGGCCACCTGATGTGAAGAGCTGACTCATTTGAAAAGACACTGTTGCTGGGAAAGATTGAAGGCAGTAGGAGAAGGGGACGACAGAGGATGAGATGGTTGGATGGCATCACCGACTCAGTGGACATGGGTTTGGGTGGACTCCGGGAGTTGGTGATGGACAGGGAGGCCTGGCTTGCTGCAGTTCATGGGGTCGCAAAGAGTCGGACATGATTGAGCGACTGAACTGAACTGAGAAGACTTTTACTTCTACTCGACACAACCCCTAAAATAGATGCCTCTCCTTTTTGCTTTCTCTTCCATAGTATCACACTATTATAATTTTTTACATACCCATTTCTCCAGAGTTTGAGCATTATGAATATAAGATGTTTCTCTGATCTGTGTACTTCCATTACCTGACACCGGACATGGGCTCACATTTAGGCACTTAAGTGTTTGTTGACTGAATATGTGAATGCTGCTGCTGCTGCTAAGTCGCTTCAGTCATGTTCAACTCTGTGCAACCCCATAGGCGGCAGCCCACCAGGCTCCCCAGTCCCTGGGGTTCTCCAAGCAAGAACACTGGAGTGGGTTGCCATTTTCTTCTCCAATGCACAAAAGTGAAAAGTGAAGGTGAAGTCACTCAGTCGTGTCCAACTCTTCACGAGCCTATGGACTGCCAGGCTCCTCCATGCATGGGACTCTCCAGGCAAAGGAGTACTGAAGTGGGGTGCCATTGCCTTCTCTGGACTATGTGAATAAATAGTCTGTTTCTGAAGAGACAGTCTCCAGTAACTTAAATCTCAACACCAGACTCAGTGTTAGCAACATGGAAGGTGTTCAGTGTGAAGAGAGGGTGAATGAATAAAATATGCGTTGAGTCTTATTAGATGAAGGATTAGGCTAAAGATTTATAAAGTACAGGTATTATCTTGACTAATGTGATAATGTGCTCTGTAAATGAAATAATGAAGAAATCCCATTCGAGCTGACCTTGAAAGCTAGGTAGACAAGATTTGGTTGGAAGAGAGTATTAATTTTCTGTTGATGGGTAATAAATTATAATAAATTTGGTAGCTTAGGACAATATCATGTTTAATTTTGTGTTTTTTTTAGGTTAGAAGTTTGGAGCATTGTGGTGATTCTCGACAGTTGTATCCAGATTTATTTGACTAGAATTCTAAAAAAAAAAAAGTTAAAATTTAGTGTGGAAAAAAATATAGCCTTTTCAGCCAAAATCCTTCAGAAAATCCTTTTATCATTGATGGAAGGTAATATAAACATGACTAGAAGTTCATATATGTTAATTACCTTTAGATGTACTACATAAAGAAACTATATATCATTATATATAGTTATATATATAACTATACTATATATTATTATATATATATTATATATTATGTATGTTATATATATTAAATGTTATATATATATTATATATATATGTGTGTGTGTGTGTGTGTGTGTGTGTATAGACAATCAAACACTAACTTTTAAAACTAGCTATAATTTAGATCCTGGAGTAAAACATTTCCTGTCTATCAGAGATGAAGAAAGGTAAAGTGTTTAAGCCTAGCTGTATTATACAGCACTAATCTTTTAAACTGCAAGTTTTTATTATAGATTGTGATGTTTCTATAGTTGTCTCTAAGGGAGTTTAATTGCAGGTATGTATTAGAGCTTCTGTAATTGCAATATATAGAGAATATGGCTAGTATCTCTCTTAGCCTGTGAGAAGAGAAACTTGGAGTACTGGACTGTGGTGCTGGTTGGGACAGTCTTTAGTCTTTATATTCTGTTTCCTGATCTAGAAAGATTGTCAGCCTGTTACAAGATGCATAGTGATGTGGCGATATCAGACTGTGGATATAGCTCTGTGAGGCAGGCGTTCTACGGACTGGGCAGATAAGCTACAATTGTGTGTGTGTGTGTGTGTTCAGTCGCTCGTTTGTGTCTACTCTTTGCATCCCCATGGACTGTAGCCCACCAGGCTCCTTCTGTCCATGAAATTTTCTAGGCAGGAATACTGGAGTGTTTTGCCATTTCTTATTCCAGGGGATCTTCCTGACCCAGGGATCAAGCCCATGTCTCTTGCATCTCCTGCATTGACAGGTGGCTTCTTCACCACTCTGCCACCTGGGAAGCCCCCAAGCAACAATTAGTACTGATCAAATGATGAGCAGAGTTACCTTTGGTACCAAGTTGAGATTGGAATTGAGAAGAGCAAGAGTTGAATTTTAGAACCATTTAGGAATCTATTCATTAGGTAGAAGATGATGATGGCAGTAGGCATAGAGCAAGGTGAACAGATTTGACATGGCTTTAATGAAGTTCTTTTTGCTAAATCTGTAGATACTGTCTAGGTCTCAGGTTACTTGCCTTTTTGACAGTGATTATTTCCTCCTGGAGACAGTCTGTTCCTTTGACTGCTGTAACACCAGTTCTCCCAGCTATCCTTCTGCTTCTCTGGAATTGTGGGCCAGAATTTTTTGCAGCTTTTATTTCTTTATTTCTAATCCCTTAAAATAGATGTTCCTCGGAATTCTGTTCTAGGCTCTGTTCTGTCTCATTCTCACAGTCTTACAGAATGATGTCATTACTTTCATAGCATTAATAACCATCTGTGTGTTAATGATTGCCATATTTTTATCTCCAGCCAAGATCTGTCTCCTAAGCTCCAGATCCTTATATTCAACCCATACTCAACACCTCTTCTCAGATGTTACACAGGCGCCTCAAACTGAAAGTAGAACTTTCCTCTCAAGCTGCTCATCCCCCATCCTCCCTTTGAATAAGTACTACCACCCTTTTCCTGGTTCCCCAAGCCATACATCACTGATCGTTTTCTTCTTTTTCTTTTGCAGTATAATTTATATAAAATAAAGAGAATGTAAATGTACAGTGCTATGAGTTTGACAAATATTCACACCCTCATTGTCATCATTCAGTGAAAATAGAGGATATTTTTCGTTCTCCAAGAAAGTTCCATCATATCGCTTTGTCAATCATTCTTACACCCTTGCCCCCACCCCTTAGCTGAGTCACTTTTCTTATTGCCTCCTCTTTTATTAGCTTTTCGTGTTCTTGAACTTCTTATGAATGGAACCATATGGTATACTTTGTGGTTCAGCATACTTTTGTGATTTAGCCATATTGTTGTATAGGTCAGTTCTCAGTTCAGTCCCTCAGTTGTGTCCAGCTCTTTGCGACCCCATGAACCTGAGCACGCTGGGCTTCCCTGTCCATCACCAACTCGCGGAGCCTACTCAAACTTACGTCCGTTGCATTGGTGATACCATCCAACCATCTTATCCTCTGTCACCCCCTTCTCCTCCTGCCTTTAATCTTTCCCAGCATCAGGGTCTTTTCCAATGAGTTGGTTCTTCACACCAGGTGGCCAAAGTATTGGGGTTTCAGCTTCAACATCAGTCTTCCCAGTGAATATTCAGGACTGATTTCCTTTAGGATGGACTTGTTGGATTTCCTTGCAGTCCAAGTGACTCTCAAGAGTCTTCTCCAATACCACAGTTCAAAAGCATCAGTAATCTTCAGCATTCAGCTTTCTTTATGGTTTAACTGTCACATCCATACATGACTACTGGAAAAACCATAGCCTTGACTAGACAGACTTTTGTTGGTAAAGTGATGTCTCTCCTTTTTAGTATGCTGTCTAGGTTGGCCACAGCTTTTTTGCAAGGAGCAAGCATCTTTTAACTTCATGACTGCAGTGTCTGAAGTGATTTTGGAGTCCCCAAAATAAAGTCTCTCACTGTTTCCATTGTTTCCCCATCTATTTGCCATGAAGTGATGGGACTGGATGCCATAATCTAAGTTTTTTAAATGTTGAGTTTTGAGCTGACTTTTTTGCTCTCCTCTTTCACTTTCATCAAGAGCCTCTTCAGTTCCTTGCTTTTTGACATAAAGGTGGTGTCATCTATGTATCTGAGGTGATTGATATTTCTCCCGGCAGTCTTGATTCCAGCTTGTGCTTCATCCAGTCCAGCATTTCACATGATGTACTCTGCATGGAAGTTAAATAAGCAGAGTGACAATATATAGCCTTGATATACTCCTTTCCTGATTTGGAACCAGTCCATTGTTCCATGTCTAGTTCTAATTGTTGCTTCTTGACCTGCATACAGATTTCTCAGGAGGCAGGTAAGGTGGTCTGGTATTCCCTTCTCTTTAAGAATTTTCCACATTTTGTTGTGATTCACATAGTCAAAGGCTTTGGCTTAGTCAATAAAGTGGAAGTAGATGTTTTTCTGGAACTCTCTTGCTTTTTCGATGATCCAGTGGATGTTGGCAATTTGATCTCTGTTTCCTCTGCCTTTTCTAAATCCAGCTTGAATATCTGGAAGTTCACGGTTCACATACTATTGAAGCCTGGCTTGGAGAATTTTGAGCATCACTTTGCTAGCATGTGAGATGAGTGCAACTGTGCAGTAGTTTGAACTTTCTTTGGCATTGCCTTTCTTTGGAGTTGGAATGAAAGCTAAACTTTTCCTGTCCTGTGGCCACTGCTGATTTTTTCATATTTCTGGCATATTGAGTGCAGCACTTTTACAGCATCATCTTTTAGGGTTTGAAATAGTTGAACTGGAATTACATCACCTCCACTAGCTTTGTTCGTAGTGATGCTTCTAAGGCCCACTTGACATCACATTCCAGGATGTCTGGCTCTAGGTGAGTGATCACACCATTGTGATTACTTGGGTCGTGAAGATCTTTTTTGTGTAGTTCTTCTGTGTATTCTTGCCACCTGTTCTTAATGTCTTCTGCTTCTGTTAGGTCCATACCATTTCTGTCCTTTATTGAGCCTATCTTTGCATGAAATGTTCCCTTGGTATCTCTAATTTTCTTGAAGAGGTGTCTAGTCTTTCCCATTCTGTTGTTTTCCTCTATTTCTTTGCACTGATCACTGAGGAAGACTTTCTCATCTCTCCTTGCTTTTCTTTGGAACTCTGCATTCAAATGGGTGTACCTTTCCTTTTCTCCTTTGCTTTTAGCTTCTCTTCTTTTCTCAGCTGTTTGTAAGGCCTCGTTAGACAACCTTGTCAGACAACTAGGTCAGTCGTTTGTTCCTTTTTATCGCTGTGAGTGGTTTTTCTGTGAATATACCACAGTTTGCTTATGCATTATCTTGTTGATGGACATTTGAGTTATTTACCCTGTGGTATAGAATAGGTATTATTGTTTATTTTATATATAGAGTGTGTATCTGTTAATCTCAAATTCCAAATTTATCCCTTCCATCCATTTCCCCTTTGGTAACCCATAAATTGGTTCCTGTGTCTGTGAGACTCTTTCTGTTTCATAAATACGTTCATTTGTATCATATTTTTTAGATTACACATGTGAGTGATACCATATGATATTTGTCTTTGTCTTTCTGACCTCACTTAATGTGATAATCTCTAGGTCCTTCCATTCTTCTGCAAATGGCATTCATTCTTTTTAACAGCTGAGTAATATTCCACTATATATATGTACTACATCTTCTTAATTCATTCGTCTGCTGATGGATATTTAGGTTGTTCCATGTCTTGACTGTTGTAAATAGTGCTGCTGAGAACACTGGGGTGCATGTATCTTTTTGCATTAGAGTTTTGTTCGGTTATATGCCCAGGAGTGGGATTGGTGGATCATATGAAAACTTCAGTTTTTTAAGGAATCTCCATACTGTTCTCTGTGCTTCCCAGGTGGCACAGTTGTAAAGAACCTGCCTGCCAATGCAGGAGCCTTGCCTTCTTAACCTCCAGTCCTTGAAATAGTACGTGGCTGTATTTGTTTAGGTGTTTTTAAATTTCTCTCAGCAGTGTTTTCTAGTTTTCAGTGTACAGATTTTTCACATCTTTTATTAGGTTTGTTCCTAGTTATTTGTTGAAATTATGTAAAAATAGAGTTGGACACGACTGAGCGACTGAACCGAACCAGTTAATTTATGTGTATTAACCTGGAATCTTGCAATCTTGCTTATTTTTTAAAAAACTTATTTGGCTGTATTGCATTATTTTTGCACAAGTGAGATCTTCATTGCTTCCTGTGGGGTTTGTTGCACTGAGTGGGATCTTTCGTTGTGGCCCGTGGACACGCTAGCTGTGGCCCCTAGGCTCAGCAGTTGCACTGCACAGGCTTAGTTGCTCCACAGCATGTGTGATCTTAGTTCCCAAACCGAAGATCAAATGTGCATCCCCTGCATTGCAAGTTGGATTCTCAACCACTGGACCACCAGGGAAGTCCTTCTTGCTAATTATTATTAGTTTGAGTGTAGATTAAAGTTTTTTTCTATGTACACAATCATATAGCATCTGTGAGTAGATGTTTTTGCTTTTTCCTTTCCTTTATTTATGACTTTTTAATATCGGCTGATTACAGTCACTTGGATCTTGAGTACAGTGTTAAATAGAGTAGTGAAAGTAGACATCTTTTCTTGTTTCTGAACTCAGTCAAGTATTACCTGCAGACTTTTTGTATAAACCCTTTATCAGATTGAGGAAGCTCTCCTTTTTCCTTAGTTTGTTGAGAGTTTTTTGTTTTAAATCATATAGGTATTGAATTTTATCAGATGCTCTTTGGGCAGCATCTTTTGAGATAATGCTTGGTTTCTTTTTGTCTTTCATTCTGTCATCATTGATTTTCACATGTTAAGTCAACCTTGTATTCCTCAGATAAATCCACTTGATCAAGATGTATTCTCCTTTTCATATACTTCTAGATTTGATTTGCTAATTTTATTAATGATTTTTGTATTGTCTGTAATTTTCTTGTAATGTTTTGGTATCAAGGTTATCCTGGCCTAAAACAAATCCAGAAGTGTTCCTTCTTCTTTGAAAGATTTTTATTAAGGCTAGTATTTCATCAGTGAAGCCATCTGAATGTAGTTTTCTATGTGAGATGGTTTTTAATGATAAATTTAGCTTTTTAAACTGATAGCAGCTATTCAGGTTTTCTGTTTCATTTGTTTCGTTCGGAAACTTGTTTTTAAACAACTATTCATTGTTCATAATTTCCTTTAATTCCTTTTAAATGTCCATAGGATCTGTGATGATGGTTTCTCTGTTGCATTCTTCATGTTGGTAATTTGTTTTCAGGCATCATTTTTTGTATCTCCTCTCTAACTTATTCATATCTACATCATCCTTTCTGTTCCTATTTTAGTTTAGGATAGTGCCTAAACTTTTGGTAGGACTATTAAAGTAACTCATACTGGCCTTCCTGTTTATAGTCTGTTTCTCTGTATCTCAGTAACCTAGTTATAGAAGGTAAGATCTTTCTAAAGTACAAATGTAATTAAATCTTTCTTGGCTTACAACTTTTTAATAGTTTCCTAATACCTTCCAAATAAAAATCTAAGCTCCTTCATATGGAATACAAAATCATTATTGATAAGATATCTATTTCTCTGAATAGAATCCTGTTTTTCCCATGTATTCTTTACCTTCTCATCTCTCCCTGCAGGCTGTAGGGAGCTGTACTTCACTGACTTTCTAGTTGCTCTAATTTGTCACTTCTCCATTGCTGAGATTATTGTTAATATCTGCTAGGTATGAGCTCAGTATTTATTTGACATAATACCTTTTATTCTGTGTATCTTTACTTTCACAGGAAAATCTAGCTGCAAAACATTTTTTTTAACACACTTTCAATTTTGCTATTATCTCAAAACATATTGAGATAACATGTATCTATTTGCTCTAGCCAGAATACCTGTCAAGTAGTGACTTGATCCCCCTCCTCCCTGCACCAGTGGTGATGAGTTTTATCTCTGCTTGATAGTCTTAGTGTTGGTACTGACTAATCACCCAGATGACTGAATGGTTTGTATTTCTATATAGTACCATTTCACACTTCACAAAATCAAGAATCATTCCTCTGAAACTGGCTAAAGCAGTTGGTTTGGAGCTAAAGCAGTTGTTTCTTTTCTTGTCAGTTCTTCACCTCTTCACCCCCAGGGGAATCAGGATGTCCCATATTATGTTTGAAAGCCTAAAACATGTCAAACTTTTATTCTTTTGTTGAGTTTGAAAGGGGGGGACATTATTAGCTCCATCTGATGTAGCAGGGGCTCTGAAAGTCTATTTGGATAACACTGAAGACTGGAGGAAATGTGACTCTGTCTGTGTGTTTTAAGCCCCTAAGGTAAGATCAGAAAGCGTCTGGGGCAGTGAGAGCCAAATAGTTGAAGTCATACATTAATTATGGTCATGAATCATTTTTATTTTTAAAGTCTTTACCATTTGACAAGGTTGTTTGCATAGTACTAGTGAGTTTTAGGCAGCATTTTCCCTCCTTTTAAAGTAACAGGTTATTTTGTTGATTTCTACTCTGGGTTGATAATGCCTATCAAATTAGAATTCTGATAACATTTTTAATAGAAATTGCTTGTTTCTTGCCAGAATGAATGGTCTTTAATTTATATGATTTTTCTTTTGAATATATTTTGAAGTCATAGAAAACTGTCACTTTAATCTTTTAACTCTTTCACTGATATCTGTTGTTGTTCAGTCACTAAGTCATGTCCGACACTCTGCGACCCCATGGACTGCAGCATGCCAGGTTTCCCTGTCCTCTGCTGTCTGCTGAATGGACAAATTCATGTCCATTGAATCAGTAGTGCTGTCTGACCATCTCATCCTGTGTTGCCCTCTTCTCCTTTGCCTTCAAATCTTTCCCAGCATCAGTATATCAGTATCAGTAAAAATAATCAAAATTTGGGGACTGTACTTTGATATACAGGCATTAGTCGACATTCAGTCAGCAATATGTTTTGTGCTACATTCTGTGCTAAGCACTGGGAATGTAAATGAAAAAAAGGTGTTTGTTTCTTTTTCTCAGAAGGATCTAGTAAAGAAATAGCAAAGGAAATAGACAGTTGCCATAAAATGTGGTTCTATAATCTTTGTTAGTGTTTGTATGATGCCATGGATCCCCACAGGAAGAAGTACCTTTGCCTGTCTGGGATAGTCAGGGAAGGCCTTTGAAGGAGAATGTATGCTAGGGGTGTCCTTGTCTGTTAAGAGTGAGGGAAACTTATAGGCAGATAGAACAACTCACTCAAAGGTACAGAAGGAAGAAATGGCATGATGTGTTTGGAGAGTTGCTAGTCATTCAGTGTTGTTGGAGTTGTGTGTACAAGGTTAGAACAGCAGAAAATGAGGCTGGGGCCACATCACAAAGGGCATTTCCTTGGTTTCATGTTTCTTAGTCACCTTTATAGGAGAGTATTGTTCTCAAGAGAGTGTACACCTGCACAGACAGCAAGAGTCAGTGGGATGGAGAATAGTCTCCTCTATTGGATTTCTTTGGGGTCTCGAGGAAGTTGCAAAAGGACTGATCTCATGAGCAGTCTCAGAAGAGTTGCTCCTTTTTAGATCACCTGAAAAGTCCTCACTAACTATCAGGCGGTTTCTGAAAGTGCAAAATATGTCTTGACTCTTTTTAGTGCAAGGTGTTATGATAATAATGTTGGCAGAGGTATTGATATTATCAACTCCCTCACAAAATTAACATCCTTGTGTATAGGGTAACTTTCAGGTTAGGAGAGTTCACTGGTTTTATTCATTTAAAAAACTGAAGTAGAACTTCCTTACAGTGAAATACTTAGATCTTAAGTTTAAATTCTGTGTGTACCTTTGCACCTCTCACCTCAACCAAGAGATGAAACATTTCCATCACTTCAGATAGTTGCTTTATTTTCCTTGGTCTCTTCTAGTCAGTCCTGCCTGACAGAGGCAACCAGCCACTCTTAATTTCTGTCATCATGGATTGGTTTTACCTGTTCTTGAACTTTGTTTAAATGGAATCATATAGTATGTACTTTTTTGTGCCTGAGTTTTTTCACTCACCCTAATGTTTTTGAGGTTCATTCACATTGTTGTGTATATCACTGTTGTGTTCCTTTTTAATGCTGAGTAGAATTTCATTATATGAGTATACCACAGTTGCCTTATTAATTCTCTTGTTTGATGGACATTTGGGTCATTTTCTGTGAACATTCTTACAAATATCTTCTTGTGAATATCTTTTTGTATTTCTTGAGTAAATGGTAAGGAGTAGAAATACTGGGTCACAGGTTAGATGTTTGTATAACTTTATAAGAAACAGTTTTCCAAAGTGATGACACTATTTTGCCACCAGCACATGCAAGTCCTAGTTGCTCCACATCCTTCTAGCATTGGGTGTTATAATTTTAGTTATCCTATCAGGTATGAAATGGTATTGCATTTCAATTTTAATTTCCACAATGACTGAGATTTTGAGCACATTTTCCTATGCTTATTGTCTTATATCTTACTGTTTTCATAATTTATTTTTGGTTGTGCTGGGTTTTCATTGATGCATGTGAGTCTTCTCTAGTTGTGATGCATGGGCTCCCCATTGCGGTGGCTTCTCTTGTCATAGAGCATGGACTCTCATATCTGTTTTGTGAAGTGTTTCACTCTTTTGCCCATTTTTTTTTTATTATATATTCCTCTAGAGATACAGAAGCTGTATCTCTCTAGTAGACAACTAACACATAGAATACATTCTTAATTCTTATTAAAACAGTGAATGAGCGCTTGATGTGATTATTTTAACAGAGGTTCTATCTCTGGAATCAGAACTGCTTATTCTCTGAAATCACGGAACTGCTTTTTCTGTGCTCACTTTGGCAGCACGTATACTAAAACAGGGAACTGTTTTTTTTTCTATGTTACTTTATAACACCAGTTCTCTACAGAGTGGCCCAGATAAAATTAAATACCTGGTTTGTTTCTTTCATGTAACTCTGCTAGCTGCATCTTGAGGGATAAGCTCCCTGCTATTTCTAAAGATCAGTGACATGGCTTGGTAATTCATTGTTGTTATTGTTCAGTTGCTAAGTTGTGTCCAACTCTTTGCAACCGCATGGACTGCAGCATGCCAGGCTCCTCTGTCCTCCACTATCTCCTGGAGTTTGCTCAAATTCATTGCCATTGTGTCGGTGATGGTGTCTAACTGTGAGCACCAAAGAATTGATGCTTTTAAACTGTGGTGCTGGAGAAGACTCTTAAGAGTCCCTTGGACTGCAAGGATATCAAACCAGTCAATCTTAAAGAAAATCAGTCCTGAATATTCATTGGAAGGACTGCTGCTGAAGCTGAAGCTCCAATACTTTGGCCACCTGATGCCAAGACCTGACTCATTGGAAAAGACCTTGATACTGGGAAAGACTGAAGGTGAAGGAAGAAGGGGTTGCAAGGGGTGGTAATTCATGGTCTCACACAATCATTTGAGGTGAATTAGCAACCACAGTCAGAAAGTTGATAGATATTTACATAACATCTACTTTGTAAATGTTTTGTCCTACTTTGTAAATGTTTTGCCCATTTTTAATTAGGTTGTCTCTTTGTTACTGATATGTAAGGGTTCTTTATATACTCCAGGCATAGTACTTTGTCTAATTGATGTTTTGTAAGTATTTTCTCCTAGTCCATGGCCTGCTTCTATATTTTCTTAATGGCATCTTTAGATGAACAGAGATTTTTTTTTTGGCAATGCCTAATTTATTCATTTTTAATTTTATGGTTAGTGCTTTTGTGTCTTCTCTAAGAAATCTTTGCCTACCCCACGTTTGCAAGAGATTCTCCTTTGTTTTCTTCTACAGTTTTTATGATTTATATTTACTTTTATATTTACTGTGATATTCTTGAGTTAATTTTTTTTTTGTGCTGTGAGGTTGGGAATAAAATCCATTTTTTCCTTATCCAGTGTTTCCAGCACCATTTGTTTAAAAATTTTTCCTTTTTCATTAGTCTCCTATGTTCCTTTGTCCAAAACCAATTGACCATACATGTGTGGGTTCATTTGTATACTCTTTATTCTGTTCCATTGATCTATTTTTTGATTCTTATAGTGAAGTCGCTCAGTCATGTCCGACTCTTTGCATCCCCATGGGCTGTAGCCTGCCAGGCTCCTCTGTCCATGGCATTCTCCAGGTCAGAATGCTGGAATGGGTAGCTGTTCCCTTCTCCAGGGGATCTTTCCAAGCCAAGGGTTGAACACAGGCCTTCTGCACTGCAGGCAGATTCCTTACCAACTGAGCCACCAGGGAATCCCAAGAATCCTGGAGTGGGTAGCCTGTCCCTTCTCCAGGGCATCTTCCCGGTCCAGCAACTGAACCAGGGTCTCCTGCATTGCAGTCAGATTCTTTACTGTGAGCCACCAGGGAAGCCCATCCTTGATCCTTAGACTAGTACCATAATGTTTAATTGTGTAGCTTTTATAAAAGGAAGTCTTGAAATCTGGCAGATTTAAAGATTGGTTTATCTCTTCTAGATTCTTTGTTTTTCTATATAATTAGTAGTATCAGCTTCTTAATTTCTACAAAAAGAAACACACACACACAAAGCCTGTTGTGATTTTGATTGTAATTGTGAAATTATTGACCCACAGAAATACAACTGAATGTTTGTTGACCCTGTGTCTGTGACATTATTAGTTCTTGTAGTTGTGGATTCCTAATGATTTTCTACATGAAAATCATGTCATCTGTGAATAAAGAAAATTTGAGCATTTTAAATATGTACATATACACAAAATATATAAGCTATATTTGAAGACAGATACCAAGAAAAGCACAAACCTGTAATTAAAGCAAAAAAAAAAAACTCTTAATTTTTCAGTGCTCCTTGTTTCAAAAGATCTGCTGCTTTAATTCAGTCTTCTTGGAATTACCATTAATTTTTTTTTTTCTTTCTGGATACCCATAAGTAATAGCGTTCATAGCAGTGATATTTTTTTAATGCCTTTACTAATGCAGTTAATATCTCTGGGCCTCAAGTTTCCTATCTTTAAAGTGATAGGATTCAATCAGATTATTTTCTGAGGTCTCTCAGATTCCCATTTTAGCTCTCAATACGTCATAGGCCGGCAGGTGGGCATAGAAAGGGTGTTTTTAGAACGTACTGTAACCCTTGTTATTTGCCTGTTGTAAATATGCTAGAGAACTGTGAACTGATCAGTTTGAGTTCGTTATTCTCTTTATCTTGGAAGCTTTGTTCTCATTTTGTTCCATTTATGCCTGTGGCTCTGGGTTGAGTTTATAGTTAACTCACTTACATTTTTCTACAACTTTTATTTCTAGGCTTCATAGAGCCCAGTGTGCAATTAAACAGACTCAGGTAACTGTTCAGAAAATTGGAAAGGAAATTGAAGAAAAACTAAGACTCACATCTACAAGCAATGGGCTGGTAGGTTTTTATATATTAACATCTCTAAATTCCTTGATTTCTAAGTGTGATCATCATATTCTTCTTGTATTACTTTCTCTCTTTCCCCACTCCTCCGAAACCTGCAGGTAGTTTTTCCTTTTTTTCCCCCTTAATGTTTCACTGAGACTTCTATTAGTATTTAAATGTTAGAAATCAGACTTTCACATCTGCTAATAGTGTAACGTACAAAGTGCCTTTTTGTGTTAATTGGAACTTTAGAATACATACAGTTACTTAGAAAATAATCAAAAGCTATTTTAGTAATGTCTCATAAATATGAACTCAAACTGTACGGACACAAACTATATAATGAATGAAAAATAGCTGCCAGAAGAAAAAATATATAAACTTTAGAGACTAATCTGCTTTAAAAATTTTTTAAATTATTTGGATTGAATTTAGTAAATCAGTTTATGGACAGTGTTCTCTTTCGGGAAAGATTCTTTTAAAGAGATATTTCCAAAGAATAGATATTCCAACCCAAACAGACAGATTTAAGATACTAGCATAATTTTGGGGTTGCTTTATACTCTTCCTAGTGGAATGAAAATTCTTTTTAAGTAGAATAGTGAGTATAACCAATAGATGGAACTCTCAAAGTGAAGTCACATTGCTAATGATAGCTTTTGAAAAAAAAAAAAAAGATAGCTTTTGAAGAAATTTGTGCTATGATTGTGTTAGTGCATTCTAATAAGTACCTTTAGTCATGTCCGACTCTTTGCAACACTATGGACTGCAGCCCGTCAGGCTCCTCTGTCCATGGAATATCCAGGCAAGAATACTGGAGTGGGTTGCTGTGCCCTCCTCCAGGGGATCTTCCCAACCCCTGGATTGAACCTGCGTCTCTTACATCTCTGCATTGGCAGGCAGTTTCTTTACCACTGGCACCATCTGGGAAGCCCATGCTATGGGTAATGGTACTTAAAATAAAACTTGAATCCTCAGGTTAAGTCTGAAGTGAAAACCTTTTGAGTATTTGTTTGCACGAACTCAGTAACATGAATAGGCAGTATAGTCCAGCTGTCATTCACTGTACTACCAATTTGGCAAAAGCTCTTTATGTCTCCAAACAAAAGTTCCATTACCTATAAGATTTGCCTGACATAATTATTCAGGGGATTAACTATAGAAAAGCAATTAACCTACATAGGTTTTATTTCATGGAATTTAAAATTAATGGATGATAAAGTAATCTATATAAAACTGCTGATTTTGACCTATAAATGGCAGTGTCATATAACTCAACCTAATATATAAAATAGCTAGTTCTGTGCCTGTACATGGCCGGCATGCAAAATATGGTAGCTGCAATAACTACGGTAATAATACTTGTTATTCATATGACTTTTCTTGCCTGTGGAAAATCTTCCACTTTGGAGAAGCTGTTAAACCTCCTCCTATAACTCAGGCCCCAAAAAGGGCCAAACTCCAGGCCACAAATATATTGGAGGAAGAGGAAAAACTAGCTAATTTTAATCCTTTCTATAGTGTACAAAAATACCACATTTTTAGAGCCTTTGTCTGGTGAGAAACTCTAGGTTTTTTCTTATTTTCCTCTCCCAAGGCAAGACTGGGAAATTACTTATTTCATTAAGTGACAGCATATGCTTTGTCTCAGTATGGAAAAATGTATGTTTAATTCTATTTTTCTAAAATATAAGTGGTGACATGCAGAGCAAGGTGATAGAGTGTAGGAGTTTAAAGAGTTTAGGTTCAGAGGTTCACTGTGTGTTTTTATGCGGCCTAGTCAACGTAGAACAAAATCATGGGATTTTTGAACTGAAAGTGAACCTAGAAATCTGTTTCTTTTATAACCTCACCTAAAACCACACCCAACTACTACATTCTGTTCCCTTCCCTCCTTTGATTTTCTCCATAAAAATATTACCGTTTAACATGCTATACACTTTACATATGTATTTTATTTGTCTCTCTAAACTCTGTGAGGAGAGGGAGTTTTGTCTTTTTTTTTTTTTTCTCCTCATGGCTGTATTTTCCAGTGTAGTGGTGGACACACAGTAGGTGCTCAGTAAATATTTTTTGAATTTAAGAATGAATCTAGTGTAATATCTTTTTAAGGAACAGGTAAATGAGACCTAAAGAAAGTAAGCAACTTTCCTATCATCATTAGACAGAGTCAGAATTTTTGGTTTCCTTGCCTTTTTTTCAAGAAGTAATATTTGTTACCTGCTGTGAGATTTATCTGTAATAAATTAGAAGCTCTTACTATTATCTTTTTTTCCTTCATTCCCTTTCCAAATTGGCCCAAGGTCCTTATTCTTCAACTCAATCATTTTCAGTGTATAAGAATTAATTTTAGTCTAAGTATAAATACAGTCAGAAGGCATATTTGATGTAGAAAGAAATTAGATTACCTTCTAAGATCAAATTAACTGTTAGAAGAAATTAGGTTCATACTTTCTGAACTTTGGCATCTTGTCATCAATGTCCAACATAATTTTGGTGGCACGTAATTATGTTTTTTAAGAAATTTCTGTATCTCCATTTTGTTTTCAAGATTTTGGATCATTTTTATTATCATTATTCTAAATTCTTTTTCAGGTAGATTCCCTATCTCCTCCTTTTTTGTTTGACTTGGTGGGCTTTTTTCATGTTCCTTTAGCTGTTGGGTATTTCTCTGCCTTTTCATCTTGTTTAGATTGCTGTGTCTGGAGTGGGCTTTCTGTATTCTTGTGGTCTGAGGTTCCTTTTTATTGTGGAGGTTTCACCCAGTGGGTGGGGTTGGACGATTGGTTTGTCAAGGTTTCCTGGTTAGGGAAGCTTGTGTCAGCGTTCTGGTGCGTGGAATTGGATTTCTTCTCTCTGGAGTGCAATGGAGTGTCCAGTAATGAGTTTTGCGATGGGTCTCTGTGTTAGGTGTGACTTTGGAGAGCCTGTATGTTGACACTCAGGTCTATGTTCCTGCGTTGCTAAAGAATTTGCGTGGTATGTCTTCTAGTGGAGCTTATTGGCTCTTGGGTGGTGGTTGGTTTTGGTGTAGGTATAGAAGCTTTTGGATGGTCTCTTATTCCTTAATGTTCCGTGTAGTCAGGAGTTTTCTGGTTTTCTCAGGATTTGGGCTTAAGTCTCCTGCCTCTGGATTTCAGTTTTATTCTTCCAATAGTCTCAAGACTTCTCCAACTATACAGCACTATATATCTAGGAATTTCTCTGGAGTTGTTGCGGTCAGCGTAGGTTCAGTTCAATTTCAGATAGCTCCTCTTTCCAGCTTACACTTCTCGATATCTGTAGGCCCCTTTCCGTATAGTCGGTGTTACCTTCAGGGATTTTAATCTGTTGCACCGGTCCTTTCTGAAGTGGTTCCCTTTGTTTATTTGGCTTCTGTTTGCCTTCTCTTTGGTGTCTAATTTCCGCCCTGACACAGGCGGGCGGAGGTGATCTCTTATTTAGGTTCTCTAGTTCAGTTCAGTCCTGCTACGGGGAGGGCGGGGTGCTGCCGACAGATACCGCTCTGTGTGGATAGCACTCACCGTGTTCCGCCCACACTGGGTTTGCCCCACTCACGGGTGTCAGTGCTTTCGCCGTCTACACTGCTCAGGCTCCCGGCTGCTCTATATGGAGCGGGCCCTGTGTTGAGTGCGGTTCCAGTTTTCGGGTACTCCACAAAAGCGCAGATTTGGTTGCGCCTGCGTTTTGTGCCTTCCCCGGCCTGAGCGGTTCAGGCAGCCAGAGGCTTTGGTGCACTCTCCCCGGGTGTGGCATGCCTTTTCCCTCCACGTCGAGAAGCCCAGGCAGCCAGAGGCTTGGGTGCACTCTCCCCGGATGCGGCACGCCTAACACCATACACAAAAATAAACTCAAAATGGATTAAAGATGTAAATGTAAGACCAGAAACTATAAAACTCCCAGAGGAGAACATAGGCAAAACACTCTCCGACATAAATCACAGCAGGATCCTCTATGACCCACATCCCAGAATTTTAGAAATAAAAGCAAAAATAAACAAATGGGACCTAATGAAACTTAAAAGCTTTTGCACAACAAAGGAAACTATAAGCAAGGTGAAAAGACAGCCCTCAGATTGGGAGAAAATAATAGCAAACGAAGCAACAGACAAAGGATTAATCTCAAAAATATACAAGCAACTCCTTCAGCTCAACTCCAGAAAAATAAATGACCCAATCCAAAAGGGCCAAAGAACTCAACAGACATTTCTCCAAGGAAGACATACAGATGGCTAACAAACACATGAAAAGATGCTCAACATCACTCATTATGAGAGAAATGCAAATCAAAACCACAATGAGGTACCATTACACGCCAGTCAGGATGGCTGCTATTCAAAAGTCTACAAGCAATAAATGCTGGAGAGGGTGTGGAGAAAAGGGAACCCTCTTACACTGTTGGTGGGAATGCAAATTAGTACAGCCACTATGGAAAACAGTGTGGAGATTTCTTAAAAAGCTGGAAATAGAACTGCCATATGACCCAGCAATCCCACTTCTGGGCCTACACACCGAGGAAACCAGATCTGAAAGAGACACGTGCACCCCAGTGTTCATCGCAGCACTGTTTATAATAGCCAGGACATGGAAGCAACCTAGATGCCCATCAGCAGACGAATGGATGAGGAAGCTGTGGTACATATACACCATGGAATATTACTCAGCCATTAAAAAGAATTCATTTGAATCAGTTCTAATGAGATGGATGAAACTGGAGCCCATTATACAGAGCGAAGTAAGCCAGAAAGATAAAGACCATTACAGTATACTAACACATATATATGGACTTTAGAAAGATGGTAACGATAACCCTATATGCAAAACAGAAAAAGAGACTCAGATGTATAGAACAGACTTGTGGACTCTGGGAGAAGGCGAGGGTGGGATGTTTCAAGAGAACAGCATTGAAACATGTATATTATCTAGGGTGAAACAGATCACCAGCCCAGGTTGGGTGCATGAGACAAGTGCTCAGACCTGGTGCACTGGGAAGACCCAGAGGGATCGGGTGGAGAGGGAGGTGGGAGGGGGGACCGGGATGGGGAATACATGTAAATCCATGGCTAATTCATTTCAATGTATGACAAAAACTACTGTAATGATGTAAAGTAATTAGCCTCCAACTAATAAAAATAAATGGAAAAAATAAAAATAAATAAAAAAATAAAATAAATAAATAAATAAAAAAGATCCCCCCCCAAAAAAAATAAAGCTTAATTATCACAAAAAAAAAAGAAAAAAGAAATTTCTGCAGTTATCATTTTGATATTTTTTTTTGCTTCAGTGTTTTCGATTTTGTCAAATTGCCTTTCCTTCCAGATTTCGTTAATTTTTACCTTAATGTACCTTTTCTGTTCCAGAATCCCATCCAGAAAACCATATTGCTTTTAGTAGTTAAACTTTGTTAGACTCTTTTTGGTTGTGAAAATTCTTCAGACTTTGATTTTTTTATGATCTTGACAGTTTTAAGGATTACTTGGTCAGCTGTTTTATATAATATCCCTTGATTGGGGTTTGTCTGATGTTTTGTTGCAATTAAACTCAGTTCTCATGTCTTTTTTTGTTCCAGTATCCAGTCTAGGACACCACATTTAGTTAGTCATCATGACTTCTAGGCTTCTCTGATATTTGACAATTTTTCGTTCTTTCCTACTTTTAAATCATGACTAATGCTGATAGTAACCTTGATCCCTTGGTTAAAGGTAATGTTTCCTGTGTTTATGTACTCTAAAGTTCTCTTTCTGTACTCTGTTTGGAAAGCAAGATATTCAACCTGGCCTCCACTCAAGAAGAGGGGACTTCAGCTCCACCTCCTGGAGGGGAGACAATCTTAATTTAACACATTATTTGGAATTCTTTGTGAGGAAGATTTGTCCCTTCTTCCCCCACTCATTTATTTATTTATTCAATCATTTAATCTTCAGTACACCTGATACAATGTTATTTGTTTTCTTGTTTCAGGTGTGGCATTGAGAGTTCTTTCAAGTTGGCTTCTGTCTTTTTGCCCTCATCTCTTCTTTTATGTTTTTTTGCTTTTTCCAGCAGGTTCTTAATTTCTGGCACTGTGTGATCCCGGTCTCAGCCCTAGACTCAGCCATTTCTCCTAGGAGTCCTGGTCCTTTCACTGACTAATGATATTTAGAAACAAGATCTGGGCGCGGGTGTGCCATTGCAGCTGCGTTGTCACTGCTTCTAGGCCCTCTCAGTGGACAGAACTGGTATACACAAATATCTGTCTCTCTGTATTAAAATTAACATGAGTTCATACCAGTATACCCAACCCAACTCCACGGAGTTTATTCTGGTCTCTTCCCCTCATTGTGCTTCTTGTAGTATCTTTTTCTGATAGTGAGAAACCATTAGTACAATTTATTTGCTTACTTTTTTAGTCCTTGTGTACTTGATAAGGAGGTCATATTTTTCCCCTCATTTTAAAATAGGTTTTTGTCTTCATATATTGTGGTTAAAGACCACATGGGCATGTGTGTTTGTGTGTGTTTTTGGATACAAATCCTTTATCTGATATGTGTGTTGGGAATATTTTCTTCAAGTTTGTGGCTTGCCTTTTTGTGTTCTTAATGCTGCTTTAAAGAGCAAAAGTTTTAAAGTTTGATGAAATCCAGTGAATTTTTAAAAATTTATGTTTAGGGCTTTTTGTGTTCTTTCTAGGAAATTTTTGCCTAACCCCAAGTCATATAAATTTTCTTTGGTATGTTCTTCTAGAAATTTTACAGTTTTGGGTACATTTAGATCTATGATCCATCTTAAGTTTTTTTTTTTTTTTTTTTTTTAATGAGTTAAGTGAGGTAATGTTTTTTGTATGAATGTCTGGTTGATGTAGCATCATTTCTTGACCAGTCTTTCCTTTCCCCATTTAATTCAATTGAAAGTTTGTCTTAAATCAGTTGAGCATATGTGAATACCTTTATTTCTGGATTCTCTATTTTGATCCATTCATCTATATGTCTGCCCTTTATCAATACCAAACTCCCTTATTATTATATTATTATATTTTTGTCATCTTAAAACCAGATGAGGTAAGTTCTCCAGCTTGGTTCTTTTGAACAATTCCCGTGGGTTTTCTCAGTTCTTTGTGTTTACAAGTGAATTTGAGAATCAACTTATCACTTCCTACCAAAAAAAGAAAAAGCCTACTGGAAATTTGTTCGGTATTTATAGATCAATTTGCGGAGAATTGCAATCTTTTTTTTTTTTTTAAGAATTGCAATCTTAACAATATCAAGTTCTCCAATCCATGAACATGGCATATATCTCTTTTACTTTGATTTTTTCTTTAATTCTCTCAATAATATACTGCAGCTTTCACTGTACAGATTCTGGGATCTTTTACTTGTGTTTTTCCTAAGTATTTTATGGGAGGCTTTTTATTTGTTTTTGGCATTAGTGTAAGTGGGATTGTTTTGAAATTTTGTTTCTCATTTGTTTACTGCAAATATATAAGAATACAATTCAGTTTAAGTTAGTTACCTTGCATCCTGCAGTCTTATCAACTTATAAATTCTAGTAGTTATTTTGTAGACTTCTTGGGATTTTCTGCATAAACAGTCATATCTACAAACTTGGATTACTTTATGCACTGAAGTTTTCTGCCTTATTTCAATAACTAGGACATACAGTACAGTGTTGAATAAATGTGATACAAATGGAGATCCTTTACTTGTTTCTAATCATAAGGGGAAATGATTCATGCTTTCCTCATTAAATATAAGGTTAGCAATGCCCTTTATTGGTTTCAGAAGTTCCCTCTTACCCCTAATTCCTGAATTTTTGTCATGAATGGATACTGAATTTTATCAAATGCTTTTTCTACATCTATTGAAATAATTGATTGTGACATATTCTTCTTGATTCTGTGAACTGCATTGATTTAATTTCAAGTGTTTAACATTGCATTTCTGGAATAAACCAATGGTTACAATATACAGTGTAATTTTTTTTTACCTTTCTAGATTTGATCTGGTAATAATTTAAGACTTTTTATGCCTATAGTCCTTAAGGATATTGGGATGCAGTGTTTTAAATTACTTTGTTAGAATGGTATTAGGATTATGGTGAAGGTGAAGTTGCTCAGTCATGTCCGACTCTTTGCAACCCCATGGACTGTAGCCTACCAGGCTCCTCTGTCCATGCAATTTTACAGGCAAGAGTACTGGAGTGGGTTGCTATTTCCGTCTCCAGGGGATCTTCCTGACCCAGGGATTGAACCCAGGTCTTCTGCCTTACAGGCAGATGCTTTACCATCTGAGCTACCAGGGAATTTCCAGGATTATGGTAGCCTGGTAAAATTAGTTGGGCAGTGTTGCTTTTGCCTACTACATCTTGACTAGTGGCAGAATTCACCTGGATTTTTAACATTTTCATTCTGCCAAGATTTCATGTCTTTTTACTCAGTATGAAAATATTAGGTTGGTGCAAAAGTAATTACAGTTTTGTATTGTTGGAATTTGCCATTTGATATTGATATACATTCTTAAATGTTGTTATGTTATAGATCATTTTAATGTGAATTTCTTGCTTTATGTTGTTTTGCTAATGTTTATGTTTTTTGCTTGTTATTTTATATGTATTTTAGACTTTGCAAATGATGTTAGACAAAAAGCAAAATCGAGCGGTTTTCTTATTTGAGTTCAAAATGGGTCAGAAAGCAGTGGAGACAACTTAACAACATCAATAGAGCATTTGGCCCGGTAACTGCTAACCAACGTACAGTGAAGTGGTGGTTTAAGAAGTTTTGCACAGGAGATGAGAGCCTTGAAGATGAGGAGTGCAGTGATCGGCCATCTGAAGTTGACAATGATCAACTGAGAGGATCACTGAAATTGATCCTCTTACAGCTACACAAGTAGTTGCCCAAGAACTCAACGTTGACCATCCTATGATCATTTGGCATTTGAGCCAAATTGGAAAGGTGAAAAAGTTTGATAAGTGGGTACCTCTTGAGCTGGCCACAGATCAAAAAAGTTGTCATTTCATAGTGTCATCTCTTATTCTATGCAGCAATGAACTATTTCTTGATCAAATTGTGATAGGTGACAAAAAGTGGATTTTATGGGAAAACCAGCAATGACTAGCTCTGTGGTTGGACCGAGAAGAAGCTCTAAAGCACTCCCAGAGCTAAACTTGTGCCAATGAAAGGGTCATGGTCACTCTCTGGTGGTCTGCTGCCTCTGTGATCCACTGCAGCTTTCTGAATCCCAGTGAAACTGTTACATCTGAGAAGTATGCTCAGCAAATCAATGAGATGCACTGAAAACCGCAATGCCTGCAGCCAGCACTGATCTACAGAAAGAGCCTAGTTCTTCTCTGAGACAATGCCTGACCTCACGTTGCACAACCAACACCTCAGAAGTTGATTGAATTGGGCTATGAAGTTTTGCCTCATCTGCCATATTCACTTGCGCTCTAGCCAACTGACTACCATTTCTTCAAGCATCTCAACAACATTTTGTAGGGAAAATGCTTCTATAACCAGCAGAATGCAGAAAATATTTTCCAGGAGTTCATTGAATCCTGAAGCAAGGATTTTTATACTTTATACTACAGGAAAAACAAACTTATTTCTCATTGGCAAAAATGTGTTGATGGTAATGGTTCCTATTTGATTAATAAAGATGTGTTTGAGCCTAGTTACAATGATTTAAAATTCAGAATCCAAAACTGTAATTACCTTTACACCAACCTAATATTTAACTTTATTTTTCCACTTAGCATGTTTATAATAGTGGGCTTCCCAGGTGGCTCAGTGGTAAAGAATCTGCCTGCAATGCCAGAGATCTGGGTTCGATCCTTGGGTGGGAAAGATTCCTTGGAGGAGGGCATGGCAACCCACTCTAGTATTCTTGCCTGGAGAAACCCCATGGACGAGAAACCTGGTGGGCTGTGGTCCGTGGAGTCACAAAGAGTCAGACACGACTGAGCAACTAAGCACAGTGCATTTATAATAGTGACTTTACAGTCTGTGTCTGATAACTTTAACATCTGGGTCATCTCAGAGTTGGTGTATGTGGATTGTCTCTTCCCAAGAGAGTGAGTCACATTTTCCTGGCTCTTTGTGTATTGGGTAGTATTGTACACCCTGGACATTGTGGATGTAGTTTTGTGGAATCTCTGGATTTGGTTGCTTTGCTTCAAATACTGATGTTTGCATTTTAGCAGGTAGTTAACTTGGTTAGGCTCAAACTGTCATGCCTGCAGTGGACTTTGCCTTAGATTTCAGTTTAGTGCTCTCATCCTTAGGCACAGCTGCTCTCTGTTGTCTCATGCCTATGTGATTTAGGATTCAGATTGAATTAAAAAAATTTTTTTAAGTTTATTTTTGGTTGCACTGGTCTTTGTTGCTGTGCTTGGGCTTTCTCTAGTTGCTGTGAGTGGGGGCTCCTTCGTTGCGGTGCACAGGCTTCACATTGTGATGGCTTCTCTTGTTGTGGAGCATGGGCATGCTTCAGTTGTTGCAGCACACAGGCTCAGTAGTTGTGGCTCCCAGGCCCTCCCTAGAGTGTGTGGGCTTCCATAGTTGTGGCTCATGGGGTTTAGTTGCCCTGCGTGTGGCATGTATAATCTTCCCAGACTGGGAATCGAACCTATGTCCCCTGCATTGGCAGGCAGAGTCATCCACTCTACCACCAGGGAACACCTCATATTGAATTTACACAGAATTTGGGGTGTCCCGTTCTCCAGCTTCTTCCATTCTGGTGACCTGGATTGCCTAATTTCTTTTTTTGGTTTCTCTTGACAAAATGGTAGTGGTCTTGCTGTTGATGTTTCACTCTTCAAAGAAAGTAATAGAAAGAGGGCATTTCACCCCGATTGTCACCAGGTTCTGATTTATCCCCAGATCTGCCTGCCACAGATCAATCTTTCAGTTCAGTTCAGTTCAGTCGCTCAGTCATGTCCGACTCTCTGTGACCCCATGAACCACAGCACGCCAGGCCTCCCTGTCCATCACCAACTCCCGGAGTTTACTCAAACTCATGTCCATCGAGTCGGTGATGCCATCCAGCAATCTCATCCTCTGTCATCCCCTTCTCCTGCCCCCAATCCCTCCCAGCATCAGGGTCTTTTCCAATGAGTCAACACTTCGCATGAGGTGGCCCAAGTATTGGAGTTTCAGCTTCAGCATAACAGTCCTTCCAATGAATATTTAGGACTGATTTCCTTTAGGATTGACTGGTCGGATCTCCTTGCAATCCAAGGGACTCTCAAGAGTCTTCTCCAACACCACAGTTCAGAAGTATCAATTCTTCGGCACTCAGCTTTCTTCACAGTCCAACTCTCACATCCATACATGACCACTGGAAAAACACATAGCCTTGACCAGACGGACCTTTGTTGGCAAAGTAATGTCTCTGCTTTTTAATATGCTATCTAGGTTGGTCATAACTTTCCTTCCAAGGAGTAAGCGTCTTTTAATTTGATGGCTGCAGTCACCATCTGCAGTGATTTTGGAGCACAGAAAAATAAAGTCAGCCACTGTTTCCACTGTTTCCCCATCTATTTCCCATGAAGTGATGGGACCAGATGTCATGATCTTGGTTTTCTGAATGTTGAGCTTTAAGCCAACTTTTTCACTCTCCTCTTTCACTTTCATCAAGAGGCTTTTTAGTTCCTCTTCACTTTCTGCCATAAAGGTGGTGTCATCTGCATATCTGAGATTATTGATATTTCTCCCAGCAATCTTGATTCCAGTTTGTACTTCATCCAGCCCAGCATTTCTCATGATGTACTCTGCATATAAGTTAAATAAGCAGGGTGACAATGTACAGCCTTAACGTACTCCTTTTCCTATTTGGAACCAGTCTGTTGTTCCATGTCCAGTTCTAACTGTTGCTTCCTGACCTGCATATAGGTTTCTCAAGAGTCAGGTCAGTTGGTCTGGTATTCCCATCTCTTTCAGAATTTTCCACAGTTTATTGTGATCCACACAGTCAAAGGCTTTGGCATAGTCAATAAAGCAGAAATAGATGTTTTTCTGGAACTCCCTTGTTTTTTCAGTGATCCATCTGATGTTGGCAATTTGATCTCTGGTTCCTCTGCCTTTTCTAAATCAGTCTTTAGAACCCTCAAGTAGTAGGTTTTTGCATTTTACCTAGCATCTGTAGCGGTTACTTGAGGGAGAACCAGTTTGTTAGGTCAAACTTATACTTTGTTGAACTTTGTTATTCTCTTATATCAAAAGCAGAACTCCTTATGTTTTATTATTATGTATATATTTGCTTTATCTCCTTGGTCTTCCCTGGTAGCTCAGCTGGTAAAGAATCTGCCTGTAGTGCAGGAGGTCCCAGTTCAATTTCTGGCTTGGGAAGATCCCCTGGATCAGGGAATAGCTATCCATTCCAGAATTCTGGCCTGGAGAAGTCTATGGACCCTATAATCCATGGGGTTGCAAAGAGTTGGGTACGACTGAGTGACTTTCACTCACTTTACTTCATCATCTTAGTTGGACCTGGGTTCTAGGCCTGATATTGCTACTGAGTCTATGAGATTAGTGGGTTGGATTAAACATTTTCTAAGGAAAATTTTACACTTTCTTTGTGGTTAAGTAGGGATAGGTACAATAGAAATAACCTGTAAATGATATTTTGAAGCCAATTTTTTAACCTACAGGACAGCTGCCATAGATCTAAAACTTTTTTCAGGTTGTTAACTGTTTCCACTTTTGGTGGGAAAACTAATAGAGATGAATAATGCCCTAAATCACTCAAGTCCTCTTTATACTCTAAAAATTTTAAAGATCTAAAAGAATTTAGAGTATATCTATTGATAATGTGTGAGTTAACAAAAGACAGCTGAATCTGCACATTTACTTCTGCAGTCAGTCTGTTTTGATATCACAGATCTTACTCGGGAAACTCAGCGATACAATTATGAGAAAATAAGAGTGAAAAGGGGAGATAGCAGCTTAGTAGTATTATGAAAATATTTTTGATCTCACAGACTCTGAAATGGTCTTTCAGGAACCCTCATGTTTCCTGGACCCTGCTTTGATAACTTTTGCCTAAGTCTTTTTGACTCCAGTGTAATCTACAAGAAGAAAATTGCCTAATATGTCATTTACAGATTGGTCTGTCATTCTGAAATGAATCTTTAACATTTGCCCACCACTGTCTTTATAAAGATGCATAAAAAGGAGTGTGTGTGCTTACAAATGGATATATCTGTGATTTTCAGAGCAGATACAGAATATCCAATTAAAAATGATGCGTTAGAGATGCACTTATGACATCTGTTCTTAGAGTTAACAAGTAAGTAGAACACAGAAACCCATTGGAAGATACTTATGGAACATGAAGATCTTTTAGTGCTTTGGTTCATTTGAAAGGAAGCAGAATTATATTCCACTTGGGTCGAGTTTGTTTATTCATCAGAAATTAGAGCCAACAATCCTGGTTTTGAATGACTTGATATATTTCTGTAAATGGGCCAGTTTTTGCATACGGACTATGACACAAACATACTATATAAATGCCTTCCTGTATTAGTTTAGTATTTAGACTAACTTGTACCCTTAGTTCTTTGATTCTAGTAAATACAACCCATTTGAGCATGTACCCTGCAATAAGAGCAGATTAACTCTCCTACCTATGCATATCCTTGTGTTCTCTGAAGAGTTGTTTTTCTTTTGTAGTTTGTTCCTCCACATAGGTAGAATCTAGTTTGCATATTTTGTGGAAAAATTCAGGTTAAGGAAAATGAGCTCTCTTTGGAGAAAATGATTGTTTCTAAGAGTTTATATATATAGTTTTTCCCTCAGTGATATGAAAACACTGATCTCTCCATTGGATTACCAAAGACACCCAGATTGTTTCTTGATTCCTCTTTCTTTCACGATAAGTGTCCTCAGTGACTTTTGGTTTTTGTTTTTACAGGGAGTTGGCAAAATGGGTTTGGTCTCCACTAGACCCAAACCCTTAGAAAGCAGAAACCATTTCTCATTTATCTAAAAAGAAATGTAGTAGGCCCTTCATCAATATTTGATTTGTTCAGAAAAAAACTTGCATAGAAGTGTCTTGTATTTCATAAAATTTTCCAGTCAAATGTAATAATGATGATTGGAAATAAGCTTTACTGCTTGTTTTCTTGGCTTGAATGTCTTTAAGAGATGATAATACCATCTGTTTAGAATCAGTATTTCAGAGATGAGGAAGAAAGCATTTTGGGTGAGAGACAATAGCTGTAAAGTAGTTTCCACACAATTACCAAAAGTCATTTTCCATGCCCATTGCCCCAGCAAGGGCACACCAGTACTCATCTCACTGAGCACCCACGCTTTCTCATTGTCTGGGAATCAAATGGAGACGCTGAGTTTTTTCTTTTAAAAGTTTTCCACCAGCTCATCCCAGGGCTTAGTAACCTATTCAGTTTACTTAATGAATTTTGTGTTTTCTCCCCATTAAAATTGTACCTAGTATATGTCTTGGGAAAAGGACCGTTTAGTTAAGAATTTTGTCATAGAAAATTATGAAAACCATATTCTTGACACTGGATAAAGACTTAAGAGGAAAGGGCACATACATTCATAGTGTGGTGATAGTGTGTGAAGGCAAACATGTGCAGGCAGATATATGTTCATTGTGAGGGTACGATTTCACATTTTATCTGGAGGCAAATTCTGGCAGGATATTTGGATTAAAAGGGAGGAAGAGTTAAGTTTAAACCATGATTTTATAGGTTTAAAAAGGAAATATTTTTATGGAAAGATAAATAAGCAAACTTAATTTAGCAGACTTAATTGATTCTTTGGCAGAATGTGTCTGGGATTTGTTTTATGAAATGAAGATTCAGTAAAATTGACTTTTTTGAAGTACAGTTCTATCACTTTTTTAAAAAATGAGTTTTGTGTTTTAGAGTAGTTTTATATTTACAGAAAAATTATGCGGTAAGTACTGAAAGCTCCCCACTCCCATTTCTTTTGTTGTTAACATCTTGTATTAGAGTGACACATTTGTTACTGTTGTTGAATCAATAGTGTTCACTCTGTATTGTATAATTTTGAGTTTTGACAAATGCACAATGTTTTTACCTTTACAGTGTCATACAGAATCACTTCACTGGCCTAAAAATCTCCCACACTTCACCTATTTATCCTTTTCTCCCTCCCTCAGAATACCTGGCAACCGCTGATCTTCTTACAGTTTCCACAGTTTTGCGTTTCTTCGGAATATAACATCAGTTCAGTTCAGCTGTTCAGTCGTGTCCGACTCTTTGTGATTCCTTGGACTGCAGCACGCCAGTCACTGCAGCTTCCCTGTCCGTGACCAATTCCTGGAGCTTGCTCAAACTCATGTCCATCAAGTCGGTGATGCCATCCAACCATCTTATCCTCTGTCGTCCATTTCTCCTCCTGCCTTCCATCTTTCCCAGTGTCATTTTCCAGTGAGTCAGTTCTTTGGATCACATGGCCGAAGTATTGGCGTTTCAGCTTCAGCATAACAGTCCTTCCAAAGTATGTTCAGAACTGATTTTCTTTAGGATTGACTGGTTGGATCTCCTTGCAGTCCAAGGGACTCTCAAGAGTCTTCTCCAACACCCCAGTTCAAAAGCATCAGTTCTTCAGTGCTCAGCTTTCTCTATAGTCAAACTCTCACATCCATACGTGACTACTGGAAAAACAATAGCTTTGGCTAGATGGACCTCTGTTGGCAAAGTAATTTCTCTGCTTTCTAATATGCTGTCTAGGTTGGTCATAACTTTTCTTCCAAGGAACAAGCGTCTTTTAATTTCATGGCTGTAGTCACCATCTGCAGTGATTTTGGAGCCCAGAAAAATAAAGTCAGCCACTGTTTTCATTGTTTCCCCATCTGTTTGCCATGAAGTGATGGGACTAGATGCCATGATCTTCATTTTTTGAATGCTGAGTTTTAAGCCGACTTTTTCACTCTCCTCTCTCACTTTCATCAAGAGGCTCTTTAGTTCCTCTTCGCTTTCTGCAATAAAGGTGGTGTCATCTGCATATCTGAGGTTATTGATATTTCTCCCGTCAGTCTTGATTCCAGCTTGTACTTCATCCAGCCCAGCATTTTGCATGATGTACTCTGCATATAAGTTAAATAAACAGGGTGACAATATACATCTTTGACATACTCCTTTCCCAATTTGGAACCAGTCTGTTGTTCCATGTCCTGTTCTAACTGTTGCTTTTTGACCTGCATACAGATTTCTCAGGAGGCAGATAAGATGGTCTGGTGTTCCCATCTCTTGAAGAATTTTCCACAGTTTGTTGTGGTTCACACAGGCAAAGGCTTTGGTGTAGTCAATAAAGCAGAAGCAGATGTTTTTCTGGAATTCTGTTGCTTTTTCTATGATCTAGTGGATGGAATTTGATCTCTGGTTTCATTACCTTGTTAGTGTGTGAGATGAGTGCAATTGTGCAGTAGTTTGAGCATTCTCTAGCATTGCCTTTCTTTGGGATTGGAATGAAAACTGACCTTTTCCAGTTGTATGGCCACTGCTGAGTTTTCCAAATTTTATGGCATACTGAGTGGGGCACTCAATGTAACAATGTAGCATAGGAATGTAACATAGTTGGGATCATATAGCATCTAGCTTTTTCAGATTGGTTTCTTTTACTTAGCTATATGCATTTAAGGTTCCTCCATGTCTTCTCTTAGCTTTTCACAGCTCATTTCTTTCTATTTTCTTTTTTTGCTGAATAATGCTCCATTGTTATTGGACATGCCACAGTTTATCTTTTAACTTTTTGAGGTATATTTTGGTTGCTTCCAAGTTTTAGCAATTTTGAATAAAGTTGCTATAGACATTTATGTGTAGGTTTCTGTGTGAGCACAAGTTTTCAGCTCATCCGGTTTAATATCTAGGAACACAGTTGTTAGATCATATAGTAAACCTGTGTTTAATTTCGTGAGGAACTGCCAGACCATCTTCTAAAATAACTATACCATTTTGCATTGCCATCAATCAACCATGAATGAAAGTTCTGTTGCTCCACATCCTTGGAAACATTTAATATTGTCAGTATGTTCGATTTAAACCATTCTAATAGTTGTATAGTGGTATCTAATTGTTGTTTGAGTTACAGTTCCCTGATGACTTATTACAGTGAGAATCTTTTCATATGCTTATTTACTTTTTATATGCTCTACATTTTCTTTGATGAGGTTACAGGTCAGATTGTTTGTCTATTTTTAATTGGGTTGTTTATTTTTATGTTGTTGAGTTTTTAGAGTTCTTTGCACATTTTGTATTCTGTTCCTTTATCAAATAATTGATTTTCAAATATTTTCTCCCAGTCTGTGGCTTCTCTTTTCATTCTACTAATAGTCATTTTGCAGAGCACAAGTTTTAATTTTAAAGAAGTCCAGCTTAGCAGTTTCTTCTTTCATGGCTCATTGTTTGGTGCTGTATGTAGAAAATCATCTCCCAGCCTAAGGCTACCTAGATTTTCTCCACTGTTATCCTTTAAAAATTGTGTAGTTGTAGTAATTTTTATTTCACATTTAGATATGTGATTGATTTTGAGTTAACTTTTGTGAGATGTATAGGTCTGTATCTAAATTTTTTATTTTGTTTTTGTTCATTTGTATGTGAGTGACCAGTGGTTCCAGCACCCTTTGGTGAAAAGACTGTCCTTCCTCCATTGACTTGTTTTTATTCCTTTCTCAAAGATTAGTTGGGGGCCATATTTCTGGGCTCTATATTCTGTTCTGTTGATTTGTCTGTTTCTTCTTTTGCCCATACCCAATTGTCTTGATTACTGTAGCTTTATAGTAAGTCTTGACAGAAGATAGTGTCAGTCTTCCTGCTTTGTACTTCTCTAGTATTTTGTTGGTGATACTGTTTTTTTTTGCTTTTCTCTATAAACTTTACAATCAGTTTGTTGATATCCACAAAATAATTTGCCAGAATGTTGCTAAATCTATGGATCAAGTTGGGAAAAATTGATATATCTTAATAGTATCTTCCTATCTATGACCATGGATAAGTTTTCCATTTTGGGGGGTTGTCTCCTTTGACTACTTTCACTGGAGTTTTGTAGTTTTCTTCATGTAGCTCTTCTACGTAATTTGTTAGGTTTATACCTAAGTCTTTTATACTTTCATGCTAATACAATCAATGCTGTGTTTTTAATTTCAAATTCCCATTATCCTTTGTTGTTATGTGAGAAAGCAGTTGACTTTTGTGTATTAAACCTGTGTCATGCAACCTTGCTATTAATAATCACCTATTCTAGGAGGTTTTAGATTGGTTTTTTGGTTTCTTTTTTGTTATTGTTGATTCTTTGGAATTTTCTGCATAGACAGTCATACCATCTGTAAACAAAGATGATTTCATTTCTTCTTCCCCAGTATATATATAGCATCTTTTATATCCTCTTCTTCCCTGTTGCTTCACTAGGATTTTCAGTACATGCTTAAGAGAGCGGTGAAAGTGGGGCGCATCCTTGTGTTGTTGTCCAGCATAGGAAGAAAGCATCTGGTTTCTCACCATTAAATATTTTGGCAAATATTAGTAGGTTTCTTGGCAAGTATTTTTTACTGAATTGATGAAGTTCTTCTTTACTTCTAGTTGAATTTTGTTGCATGCTTTTTCAGTACCTATTGATATGGTTATGTGTTTTTTTTCTTTAGCCTGGTTGATGTGGTGAATCCATTAATTGATTATTGAAAGCTGAACCTTTGTCTTACATACTTGGAATACAGTTCATTTGCCCATGGTTTAACTCTTTATCTATATAGATGATTTGATTTGCCAATATTTTGTTGGGGATTTTGCACCTATGTTTATGAGAAATATTGGTCTGTAATTTTCCTTTCTAGTGATGTCTTTGATTTTGATTTGAGGATGATGCTGGCCTCATAGAATGTTCTTCTGGAACTTTTGGGAGAGATTTTCAAAAAATGGTATTACGCCTCATTTAAATGTTTGGTAAAAGTCATCAGTGAAACCATCAGGATTGGTGCGTTATGTTTTTGAAGGTTATTAATTATTGATTTAATTTCATATATATATATATATATATATGTATGTATGTATGTATAAAAGCTACCATAACTCACACTGGGAGAAATAGATAATCTGAATAGACATTCATATATACATATATACGTGTGTGTATATATATACTATTTCTCCTACTGTGAGGTGTGTGTGTGTGCACGCACGCGCACCTGGGTAGATTATCCATTTCTCCTACTGTGAGGGGTGTGTGTGTGTGTGTGTGTGTGTGCGTGTGCGCGTGCGCGTGCGCCTGGGCAAATTATCTATTTCTCCTGCTGTGAGGGGGGTGTGTGTGTGTGTATGCATGCCTGGGTGGATTATCTATTTCTCCTACTGTGAGGTGGGGTGGGTGTGTGTGTGTGTGTGTGTGTATGTGTATACCTGGGTGGATTATCTGTTTCTCCTACTGTGAGGTGTGTGTGTATGCCTGGGTGGATTATCTATTTCTCCTACTGTGAGGAGTGTGTGTGTGTGTGTGTGTATGTGTATGCATGCCTGGGTGGATTATCCATTTCTCCTACTGTGAGGTGTGTGTGTGTGTGTGTGTGTGTGTGTGTATGCCTGGGCAGATTATCCATTTCTCCTGCTGTGAGGGGTGTGTGTGTGTGTGTGTGTGTGTATGCCTGGGCAGATTATCCATTTCTCCTGCTGTGAGGGATGTGTGTGTGTGTGTGTGTGTGTGTGTGTATGCCTGGGCAGATTATCTATTTCTCCTGCTGTGAGGGGTGTGTGTGCATGCCTGGGTGGATTGTGTATGTGTATGCATGCTTGGGTGTATTATCTATTTCTCCTACTGTGAGGGGTGTATGTGTGTATCCCTGGGTGGATTATCTATTTCTCCTAGTGTGAGTTATGGTAGATTGTCTTTCACGGAGTTGATCCGTTTCTTCTAAGTTATCAAATTTATGGGCATAGAGTTGTTGATAGTATTTAAAATTTTTCTTTTAATGTCCATGAGATCATTGAAAGATCATGATCTTTCTTTCATTCCTCATATTAGTAGTTTCTGTCTTTTCTTTTGGTTAGCCTGGTCAGAATTTTATCTGTATTGACCTTTTCAAAAACATAGCTTTTGGTTTCATTTACATTGATTGTGATTTTCTTCATCTAATTTATTCTGTTTGGAGTTCACTAACTTCTTGAATTGGTAGATTTATTTTGCCTAATTTGGAAAATTTGTAGCCATTATTTCTACATGTACTTTTCATTTGTGCCCACTTTCTACTTTCCTCCTGGTACTTGATGATACAAATGCTAGATCTTTTGGTACCATTCCACAGATTGCTGAGGTGTTCAATTTGCATCTCTGTTGTTTAAACTGGGTAGTTTCTATTGTTCTGTCTTCCAGGTTAAAGATTCTTTTCTCTGTTTCCTACATTCTTCTTTTGAGCTCGTTCATTGAGTTTTTTAATTTCAGCTCTTAGGTTTTCACTTTCTTTACTGAGATTTTCTATTTTTTTGTCAAGATGTTATGTTTTTTAATTTGTTTCAAGCATGTTCTTAATTCCTTTTTTAAAATAAATTTTTTTGGAGTACGGTTTATTTACAATGTTGTGTTAGTTTCTGCTGGACAGCATAGTGAATCAGTTACACATGTATCCACTCATTTTAAGATTCTATTCCCTTACAGGTTCTTAATTTCTACTGAAGCATTTTTGTGATAGCTACTCTCAGATCTTTGTCAGATAATTATATTTTCTGTTTGTCTCAAGTGTTGGCACTTGTTGATTATCCTTTTTTATTTACTTTGACATCTTCGTAGTTCTTAATATCATGAGTGACTTTTCAATGAAACTTGTACATTTGGGGTATTATATTGCGAGTCTCTGGATGTCATTTAAATCTTCTGTTTTACCTGACTTCCTCTGACTCTGGTAGAGGAAGGAAGAGCAGCCATCTCATTACTGCCAGGTTGGGGTAGAAGTCCAAGTTCCCCAAGGAGCTTCCATTGACACCTGTGTGGCAGAGGTGTGTGTGTGTGTGTGTGAGAGAGAGAGAGAGAGAGAGAGAGAGTGCGCAAAAGGAACTGATAGTGTTGATTAGGGTTGGGAGTTCTAGCTGCCCATGTAGATGATAGGGTGATTTCAATACCACTGCATAGTAGTGAAAGTTCTCTCTACTTGGCCGCCTCTGATATTACCCAGTAGGGAGAAAGACGGTTGCATTGTTTCAGCTGTAACAGGGCTCCAGGCTCCCCTTGTGGTGTGGCTTGGTTAGTTACTGTTTGGATAAGTTGAAAACACCAGGTCCCTACTTGGGTTTCTCCAAAATCTGTGAGATATTAGAGCACCTTTAGTTTAGCTTGGTGAGGATGGAAGTCTTTTTGTTTCTGTGGATTTGCTTATTTTGGAAATTTCATATAAATGGGAGTTGGTGGCCTTTGAAAACTGGCTTTTTTCAATTAGTATAATGTTTTCAGGATTCATCCATGTTGTAGCATGTATCAGTACTTCACTTGTTGTTATTGCCAAATAGTATCTTTTGTATATTCACCACATTTTATTTACCTAGTCATCAGACACTGCACGTTTGGATTGATTTCATTTTTGGCTGTGATGAGTAATGCTGCTCTAACAGTCATATTTACATTTTTGTATAGTCATGTTTTTAATTCTGTTAAGTGCAACGCTGGGTCCTAAGGTAACTCTGTGTTGAACATCTTGAAAACTCTGTTTCTTTATTTTTATTGTTTTTAATTCAGTTCAATATCAATCTAATTTCTAATTCCACTAGGGCTTTTTTTTAAAAATTGAGTTACTTTTTGGCTGTGGTGTGTCTTCATTACTATGTGCAGGCTTTCTCTGACTGCAGCGAGCCAGGGCTACTCACTAGTTGCGATGTGCAGGCTTCTCATTGTTGCCTTTTCTTGTTGCGGAGCACAGGCTCTAAGGCGCACCGGCCTCAGTAGCTGTGGGTTGTGGGCTCCAGAGCATGACTCAGTAGTTGTGGCGCATAAACTTAGTTGCTCTGAGGCATGAAGGGACCAGAGATTGAACCAGTGTTTGCATTGCAAGGTAGATTCTTAACCACTGAAACACCAAGGAAACCCCTTTTTTTATTATTAATTTGTGTTATATTGCATTATGGTGTCAGAAAAGAGGCCTGAGATATTTTATGTCTTTTAGAAAGAACTGTTCCCAGACTTTAGATTAATTTCTAATCTGTATTTTGCTTACATCTGTATTCGTTCCATTAAAATGACAGATGCTGATAATTAAATCACTCAGATCTATAAGTTACATGAGTATTAAAGTGCTTTAAACCAGTCACATTTGAAACATTGTGCATGTTGTTATTCAGTCATAACTTTTATATTCATAAATTTACCTGTATTTTTAATTATTTAGAAAAAAGAAAGTGAGTGCCTGCAATTAAAAATTTTGGTGCTTCGAAATGAACTGGAAAGACAGAAGAAAGCTTTGGGACGGGAGGTAGTCTTTCTGCATAAAGAGCAAATTGCATTACAGGACAAAGGTGAGTGAGAATACTTTACGAACTGCCTAGCCTCCACATTCAGTGATTTTCCTTTTTCACCATGGGCTTAAGTTTTATAAGTTTACTAAAATAAATTTTAAAAAATTTTTGAAGTATTTTGAGATTGATACATAAAATGTACATACACACACTTCACATTTCCAAATTGAACGCACCTGCATAAGCAGAATCTCCTGTCAAGAAACAGGCATTATAAGAACCCCAGAAGCTTCATGTTCTCTTGCATTCATGGCATCTCTAGCCAGACAACCTGCTACCTTAACTCCATATACCATAGGTTGAGTTTGCCTAATTTTGCACACACACATAATTAAATAGACTCTATTCTGGTTATTTTATGACATAAGAAAAGCATAAAAATTTTTTAAACAACTCTGTTACTGCTAAGTCACTTCAGTCAGGTCCAACTCTGTGTGACCCCATAGATGGCAGCCCACTAGGCTCCCCTGTCCCTGGGTTTCTCCAGGCAAGAATATTGGAGTGGGTTGCCATTTCCTTCTCCAGTGCATGAAAATGAGAAGTGAAAGTGAAGTCGCTCAGTCGTGTCCGACTCTTCGAGACCCCATGGACTGCAGCCTACCAGGCTCCTCCGTCCACAGGATTCTCCAGGCAAGAGTACTGGAGTGGGTTGCCATTGCCTTCTCTATTAAGATTTAATTAATGTACTATACAGGTCATTTGAAAGTGTATAAATCAGTGTTTTGGTGTTTACTCATAGGGTTGTGCAATGATCACGATTTGTCTCTTCTGAAAGAAAATGTGTACTCATTAAATAATTGATCCACATGCCCCCTTTCACAAATCTTAAGCAAGCACTGATTTGTTTTCTGTTTCTATAAATGTGTCTTTTCTGTACAATTTTTATAAATGGTATCATACAATATGTAGTCTTTTGTAATCAACTTTTTTCATTTAATGTAACATTTCAAGGTTCATTCATGTTGTAGCATGCATCACTGCTTCTTTTTTTAAATAAAATTTAGTTACATGGATATACTACATATTATTTGTACATCCATCCATTGATGAAAATTTGAATTGTTTCCATTTTTTGCCCTTCTGAATAATGCTCTGTGAACATTCATATTTAAGTTTCTGTAGGGAAGTATGTTTTTATTTCTCTTGAATATGCTTGAGAGTAGAATTGCTAGATCCTATGATAACTGCAATACTTCAGACTTTTACATTATTATTGTATTTGTTATGGTGATCTGTGATTAGTGATCTTTGATGTACAATTGTAATTGTTTAGGGACACCACAAATTACATCCATATAAGACAATGAACTTAATAAATGTTATGTATGTTCTGTTTCACTGACTAGCCATTTCCCCGTCTTTCTTCCTCCCCTGAAGTCTTCCTATTCCCTGAGCCACACTAATACTGAAATTAGGTTAGTTAATAACCTGACAGTAACCTCTAAATGTTCAAGTGAAAGGAAGAGTCATATGTCTGTCACTTTAAATCAAAAGTTAAACATGATTAAGCTTAGTGAGGAAAGCATGTTGAAAGCCAAGATAGGCTGAACACTAGGCTCTTGAGCCAAACAGCCAAGCTGTGAATGCAAAGAAAAGTTCTTAAAGGAAATTAAAAGTGCTGCTTCATTGAGTACATGGATGATAAAAAGTTAAATAGCTGTATTGATGATATAGAGAAAGTTTTAGACTAAGGTCTGCATAGAAGATCAAATCACTCACAAAATTCAGTTAAGCCAGAGCCTAATCCAGAGGAGGGCTCTAACTCCCTTCAATTCTGTGAGGGCTGAGAGAAGTGAGGAAGCTGCAGAAGAAATGTTTGATGCTAATAGAGATTACTCCGTTAAGTTAAGGGAAGAGGCTGTCTCCGAAATACAGAAGTGCAAGGTGAAACAGCGAATACCGATGTAGAAGCTGCAGCAAGTTATCCAGAAGATTTAGTTAGATAAGGAATGAAGGTGGCTACACTAAGCCGCAGATTTTTAATGAAAACAAAACATCCATATATGGGAATAAGATGCCTTCTAGGATTTTCATAGCTAAAGAAGAGAAATCAATGCCTAGCTTTAAAGAACAGGCTGACTCTCTTGTTAGGAGCTAACACAGCTGGTGACTTTAAGTCAAAGCCAGTGCTCATTTACCATTCTCTAAGTTCAAACTACCGCACAGTTGCACTTATCTCACACACTAGTAAAGTAATGCTCAAAATTCTCCAAGCCAGGCTTCAACTTCCAGATGTTCAAACTGGTTTTAGAAAAGAGAGAAGAACCAGGGATCAAATTGCCAACATCTGCTGGATCATCGAAAAAGCAGGAGTTCCAGAAAAAACATCTATTTCTGCTTTATTGAGCATGCCAAAGCCTTTGACTGTGTGGATCACAATAAACTGTGGAAAATTCTGAAAGAGATGGGAATACCAGACCACCTGACCTGCCTCATGAGAAATCTGTATGCAGGTCAAGAAGCAACAGTTAGAACTGGACATGGAACAACAGACTGGTTCCAAATAGGAGAAGGAGTACATCAAGGCTGTATATTGTCACCCTGCTTATTTAACTTATATGCAGAGTACCTCATGAGAAATGCTGGGCTGGATGAAGCACAAACTGGAATCAAGATTGCTGAGAGAAATATCAATAATCTCAGATATGCAGATGACACCACCCTTATGGCAGAAAATGAAGAAGAACTAAAGAGCCTCTTGATGAAAGTGAAAGAGGAGAGTGAAAAAGTTGCCTTAAAGCTCAACAATCAAAAAACAAAGATCATGGCATCCAGTCCCATCACTTCATGGCAAATAGATGGAGAAATAGTGGAAACAGTGGCAGACTTTATTTTGGGGGGGCTCCAAAATCACTGCGGATGGTGACTGCAGCCATGAAAGAAAGACACACTTACTCCTTGGAAGGAAAGTTATGACCAACCTAGACAGCATATTAAAAAGCAGAGACATTACTTTGCCAACAAAGGTCTGTCTAGTCAAGGCTATGGGTTTTTCCATTAGTCATGTATGAATGTGAGAGTTGGACTATAAAGAAAGCTGAGTGCCAAAGAATTGATGCTTTTGAACTGTGGTGTTGGAGAAGACTCTTAAGAGTCCCTTGGACTGCAAGGAGATCCAACCAGTCCATCCTAAAGGAAATCAGTCCTGAATGTTCATTGGAGGGACTGATGCTGAAGCTGAAACTCCAATAATTTGGCCACCTATTGTGGAAAAGCTGACTCATTTGAAAAGACCCTGATGCTGGGAAAGATTGAGGGCAGGAGGAGAAGGGGACAACAGAGGATGAGATGGTTGGATGGCATCACTGACTCAATGGACATGAGTTTGAGTAAACTCCGGGAGTTGGTGATGGACAGGGAGGCCTGGTGTGCTGCAGTCCATGGGGGTTGCAAAGAATCAGACACGACTGAGCATCTGAACTGAACTGAAATCCTAGGACCCTTAAGAATTATACTAAATCTACTCTGCCTGTGGTCTATAAATGGAAAAAGAAAGCCTGGAAGACAGCACATACCTCTGTTTACAACATAGCTTACTGAATATTTTATGCCCACCATTGAGATCTATTGCTTTGGAGAGGAGATTACTTTAAAAATATTACTGCTCATTGGTAGTACATGGTCACAGGAGAGCTCTGCAGATGTGGTGGAAATAGCCAGAGAACTTGAATTAGAAGTGAAGGCTGAAGATGTGATTGAATTGCTACAAGCTCATGATAAAACTTAGATAAGGTGTTACTTTTTATAGATGGGCCAAGAAAGTGGTTTCTTGAGATGGAAACTGCTCCTGGTGAAGATGCTGTGAAGATTGTTGAAATGACAACAAAGGACTTAAAATATTACATAAACTTAGTTGATAAAGCAGGGTTTGTTTCCCTTCTCTCAGAAACCACTGTCCTGGGCCGCCTATTATCCAGAATCTAAAACTTGCTGCATATACTTTTGTATGAGTTTTATTTTAGTTGTTTGCAGTGGGAGGGTAAATCTGATACATGTTAATCCATCATTCAGAAACAATAGTCTTTTTCCTATGCTTTCTCACCTCTTTGCTTGTGGTTATGAGAATGTTGCTTTTCTCTGCTTGGTTCAGTTATTTTGTTTCTTCAAAGACATGCTTAAATATGACCTCTCTTTTGAGGCTTTTTTCTGCCTCTTCCAGAAATGTCTTTATCCCTCTTCTGTATCCCCATAGTATTTTTGATGTTGCCTTATTTTATCAATTAGTTGGTTTGAACTTTGAAGGCAGAAACTTGTCGTTTTTATATTAGCTTCCTTCTTACTGCCTAGGTTAGTGCTTTATATGGCACCTAGGGAGCCTTAGCATAGAGTGAGGCTCTGAGGGGCTCATGTCTAGGTCATGTGCATTACATGTAGGACATGAATTCTCTGTCCTTAGTTTATCTGCATTGCATCATGTTTTTTGGCTTCCTGTTTGTCTTCAGTGTATTTCAGACCATTGAGATTAATAGATAAATGAAATGGCAAACAAAATCTACTATATTGGGAATGTATTTGGAATGTGAATAAAATAGGCCATAGCTAACAAGTTTTAAATTTTTGAACTATATAAAATACAAGCTGGGCTAAAGAATAATCTTGAAACTATGATTTTACTTTATTTCAGTAATTTTAGAAAAGTATAGTTTAAATTTAGAGGCATAGATTTTGATTCAAAGTTCCTTGATGTATGTCTGGCTCATTATTTGCCAGCTATATACCCTTGTCCAGTTACTTGGCTTCATCTTTAAAATGAAATTAATAATAATACTTATAACTATGTCAGTACCCTGCTGAGTTTTAACAGGTTTCTAAGTTCTGATTTTTCTGGTCTGTGGAACACACTGTGTAGCAAGGATGTGTGTGATGAACAGATGAGTTGTAAAACTGAAATGATCTTAAGAAAATATGAACACAGTGCTTTCTGTCTTATTCCTGTATCTCACCTTGTTGAATATCTGTACCATTTAAATTTAAATCCTTCCTGACTGAAGATGGCTCCTATGATCCACCTCAGTCTCAATGCTTTAGCCACATGCAAGTTCTTTTAGAACTAAAAGAAACTAAAATTTGCTTTAGTCTGTCTCACCAGCATTTAGGCCTCTGTTAATTATTGCTTTTTCCAGGAACTCTTCACTGGCCCCCTTCTCCTTCTCCTTCTCCTTCCCCTTTTACCTGCTAGGTTAGATGTACTACCATGTGTTTCCATAGCACCTGCGCTTTTCCATTATAGCATTGTACATAATTGCTAGTTTGTCTCCCTCTAGACTGTAAGACTTCTAAGGGTAGGGGTTGTGCCTGGGACAGAGTAGCATTCAGTAAATATCTGTTGAAGGACTGAATCGTAGTTACAATTATCAGTCTAATGTTATCAGCATCAGAGCTAAGGAACAAGGACTTCTGTAGCTTCTAGCTTAGTATTCATTTGGGAAAACTGATATTCTCCTGAGAAATACTGTAGAAGAATTATATATTCTTTGACAATGGTTGTCAGAACTATCTGCATTCTAGTGCATGTTGCATATTGACGTTTATACCTGAAAGTCTGGGCTACTGCCATTTAAAATCATGAGATATTATGATCAAGGCCCGTTTCTATTAGAGTGTCTGTTAGAATGACTCCAAATAAATAGATAGCTGTTGTGTACATACAAGATCTATTTTAAGAGGTCTGATCTATGAAAAGACATGGTTTTTTTTTTTTTGGTGCTTTGAAGCTACTGTCAACTATTATAATACTCAAATTGCCTGCTGCCTGTAGCATGTAGTCTACATATCTTTTTCAAGATCATCAGTTTTTAAATGAAAACACTCTAGGATTTTAGAGGGGTTAGGAACTTTTGCCTTTTTCTAATAAGAGAAGCAAAAATAATGATAACTACAGTATTTCATTTACCATGTGAAAGTGATAGTTGCTTAGTCGTGTCCAACTCTGTATGACCCCATGAACTATAGCCTGCCAGTCTTCTCTGTCCATGGGATTCTCCAGGTAAGAATACTGGAGTGAATTGCCATGCCCTTCTTCAGGGGATCTTCCCAACCCAGGGATTGAACCCGGGTCTCCTGCTTTGCAGGCAGGTTCTTTACCATCTGAGCCACATGGGTAGCCCAGGTTACCATACTTGTCACTTCATAGATACGAGTCATTTAATCACCACAGTAACTTTATTAGGTAGGTACAGTTATTATTTACATTTATAGTTGAGGAATCATGGTCAGAAATGTTAAATACCTTACTGAAGTTCACAACTGACATATGATTAAACTCTGTTAATTCCAAAACTTAATCACAGGTTGATACTGCCTTTTATCAGTAGTAGGATGTGTAAAGTCCATGGAATTTATATTATTCTGGCATATGGTAAAAAGACAGGGAGATATAGTTTTCCAGTTGTGTTCCCAGTTGTATTTTTCCCTTTTATTCTGAAAGAAGTCCTATCACCAGCCTTGAAGCAGGTGAACTTCTAAACAGTGACTTCTATCCCATTTAAAAGACTGAGGTATAATAATACTAATACAGTATTTTAACATATATATATGGAATTTAGAAAGACAGTAATGACAGCCCTATATGCAAGACAGCAAAAGAGACAGAGATGTAAAGAACAGACATTTGGACTATGTTGGAGAAGGCAAGGGTGGGACATGTGAGAGAATAGCATTGAAACATGTATATTATCATATGTAAAATAGATGACCAGTGCAAATTCAGTGCATGAAGCAGGGCACCCAAAGCTGGTGCTCTGGGACAACCCAGAGGGAGGGGGTGGGGAGGGAGGTGGGAGGGGGTTCCGTATGGGGGACACATGTCCACCCGTGGCTGATTCATGTCAATGTATGACAAATCACCACAATGTTGTAAAGTAATTAACCTCCAATTAAAATTAATTAAAAGAAAAAGACTGAGGTGTAATGATAATCGCTAATATTTGTAAAATGCTTTACTAGTGCCAGGCAGTGTCATGTGTTTTCCATTCTTTATCTCATTTTGTTCTTACTAATTGTCCTATGAATTAAAGGCATTGTTATTTATATCCATCTATTAATAAAGATATCATATATGTTATTATCCAATTTATAGATGAGGAAACTGAGTTTCAGAAGCCCAAAGCCACGTAGCAAGTTATGACAGAGCCTGTGTTCAGAGCTACTGATGCCAAACAGTGCTGCAAAGGAAGATTGTAAGATTTTGTAGATACCCATTTTGACTCTGAGAGTGGAGTCATAGTCAGCACATTCCTATATCTCTATTTTATCATAGAAAGAAAAGATGGTAATATTCAAGTTAAATATGGATTTGCCAGAATGGTTCAGAATTACTGGTTTTGAATACTGACTTTGTACTTCAGCTTTCTTCCCACTTTCATATATGTTTTTGGAGATGAGTATTATTTTGTATTTCTCTGAACTCTTAGAATCGTTGGCAGGTTAGAATCTAATGTTGACACTTTGGGCTCAAATTTAAGCAGGAGAATGAGTGCTGTTGTTGGCTGTACTTTTCTGCCATTGGGAATCTTTGTAGACTGGTGGTGAGACCTGAGGGATTGGAAAGAAAGGTTGACTAGATACAGGTAACCATATTTAGGTACGAGTAGACCCTAATCTAGTTGCTGGGGACCCCTGTTTTTATAGTGATTGTGCTAGGTTACCAGAAACATACTCTTATCTATTAAAAGTTATTTGTGTTGAACATCATTCTTGAACATCATGTACACATACATGAATGTACTATTTAATGAATATTGAGCCATGTTAAGATATTTTAGAATAACTTGACCTATTGGTATTGGTAACATGAAGGGGAAAATTGTGTTTGTCACTGTTTGCAGCTTTGATTTAGTGTGTTTGCTAGCCAGTAGTGAAATAATTTGCTACTTAAAATAGTACTGGTGGCTTCTTACATTTCATGGCTTCTCTTTGATACTTGGTGCTTAATCTTCGTACTTGGTTCTCAGCCCAAAATCTCAGTTAGGATACAGAGTCAGTAATATATGACATTTTGTCTTTGCTACTGATTTTTCTGAATGACCATAAAGGAGTTAATTAATTTCTGCATCTTTTTATACATCTGTGCAAGAAGGATAGCAGATCATAGTGGTGCCATAGGGATTGATTTGTGTACACATTTGGAAGAAGCTAATGCCTGTTTTATATATGTATGTATGTATTGCGTTTTCCAAATATTCATTGCAGCTGAATGATTTATGCAAAAAGGCAACAAAAAGATAATTTCTGTCTAATGTTCCTGACTTGCTGGGTGGCCACATAACTCTGAGGGGACTCGTTAATCCGCACTTATAAGTTTCCCCTTCCCATTCCTGGAAGGCAGTGGTTCTCAACTTGTGGTCCACAGTAACTTCCAGCTGGGTCAGGAACTGATCTTTTCAACATTAATGGTTGTTAATGTATATATTTTATTTCCAGCAGATATTTAGTTACACTGTTTAATTAAAAAAAAAAGAAAAGCAGATTTCCCCTCTTAGCGTTTCAATAAAGATAACCTTCCCATTAACTAATTATATATTGGTTTATAGGGTCTTTTGCTCTCATTTAACACTCAAATCTTTGAGATAAGAAACAACACTTGACCTACATTAATTTCCTTGAAATTTGGTTTAGGAAATGGTTTGAAACATCGGTCTTAAGGAAATGTTTTCAGTAGAACTGAAACACAATTATACATGTTGATAAAATTTGAGAACTCTTCATTGGTGCCTGGGGAGTGATACTAACTTTCCAAAAGCAGAATTCCTTAACCGGGGGCTTCCCTGGTAGCTCAGACAGTAAAGAATCTGCCTGTGATGCAGGAGACCTAGGTTCGATCCCTGTGTGGGGAAGGTCCCCTGGAGAAGCGAATGGCTACTTAGTCCAGTATTCTTGCCTGGAGAATTCCATGGACAGAGGAGTGTGGCAGGCTACAGTCCATGGGGTTGCAAAGAGTCCACATGATTAAGTAACTAACACTTTCCCCTAATCCTTGTAATGACAGACTACTTTTTAATCCAATTGGTTTCTTTATATTAACAGTAACATGTATGTAACACTATATTATACTTAGGAAGCTTATACATGGATGGTTATACTTGGTCCTTAAAGTTCCCTGGCAAGTATTGTTACTTCATTTCATAAGATGCTGAGAAAGCAAGAGGCTTAGCGAGGTACAAACAGGAAAAGAGTTGAAATGTAGATGCACACCCTTCATCTCCAGATTCTTGCTTTTCTTACCATTCCATGCTATATAACACCTTGCAAAATCTGACTCCTACACAATACTGTGAAGCAGGTACTTTTTATTAAAATCCGTGTAACATGCCAGAGCTTTTTTCACTTACAGTATTATCTTTTAATTCTTAAAATAATAGTAAGAGATAATAATTTTTACTCTCTTTTTCAAATGAGGGAAGCTGGGGCTTAGAGACATTTCCCAAGGTGGCATGGATAAATAACAGATCCAGATTCAAATTTAGATTTATTTCATCCAAAGCCTGTCTTGTTTCTAGTAAATATTAATATCATTGTTGCTTCCTCTGGTATGTGTCTAACAGATAAACTGACTGATAATTTGCTGATTTTTTCATTTGACCTGTGGACTGTTAGATGGAGAACTTTGTCCTGCTATATTCCTTTTTATTACAGGATGAGTGAAGTGCATTTTCCCCAAAGATTTCTTGGATTTGATTGTATCTTAATTAACTAAGAGATCTGGATGAAAGTTCTGCCAGTCTCTCAGTATGTCCTTAGGCAAGTCATCCAACTTTGGGCAGAGGGGCTTATTTCCTTTTCACAGACAAACAAACTTTTGAATTAGATAGTCAAGATTTCTTACATCTCAGAGATTCTAGTTATTTTAGGAGATAGAATTGGCAGAAAGGTTAGAGATTTATTCATCTTTTTTGATGAATCTAATTTTTTGGAGTTTATGCTAATGATATATTTCCCAGCAATAAAAGATGGGAGGGGGGAAAGATTCTCTGACCTACATGTTTCTGTAGATGTCATTTGTTAACTGAAAAGCCTTTTGGTGGGAATGACCTCTTGGAGTTCTCTAATTAGCGATACTCAACTTCTCTATTTTACAGTCTTTAATATGTTTTGATAAGCAAGAACCAAAAACACATTCTTTAAATGACATTGTGTGTAGAAGAGATCAGAAATGTCAGATTTCATTGTTCAGATCTGGAAAGAAATTCCTCTTGGTAATTGTAGTTAATAAAAAAATTTTGATCTTTTATTGCCAAAATAAATGATTTATATGAAGTTTTCTATCAATTATAATTTCTTATCATTTTGCAAGAAATTTGAGTAATTAATGTTATATATGTGTATGTGTGCATTTTAGTGCAGTTCAGTTGCTCAGTCATGTTCGACTCTTTGTGACCCCATGGACTGCAGTATGCCAGACTTCCCTGTCCATCACCATCTCTCGGAGCTTGCTCAAATTCATGTCCATCACATCAGTGATGCCATCCAACCATCTCATCCTCTGTCGTCCCCTTCTCCTCCCCCTGCCTTCAATCTTTCCCAGCATCAAGGTCTTTTCCAAGGAGTCAGTTCTCATCAGGTGGCCAAAATATTGGAGTTTCAGCTTCAGCTCAGTCCTTCCAGTGAATATTCAGTACTGATTTCCTTTCGGATGGACTGGTTGGATCTCCTGGCAGTCCACGGGACTCTCAAGAGTCTTCAACACCACAGTTCAAAAGCATCAATTCTTTGTTGCTCATCTTTCTTTGTAGTCCAACTCTCACATCCATACATGACTACTATATGTTTAAACTACTAAAATGTTTAATTTAATTAACTTCTGCTTGGTCAGTGAATCATTTGGCCTGCATCTCAGATAAAAGAAGAATCCCCACAGTATATTTGCTTTTTAAAATATATCCATGTTATTATTTATTTTTGGTGTGTCAGGTCTTAGCTGTGGCATGTGGTAATTTTTTATCTTTATTGAATCATGCAGGATCTTATGGCACATGGACTTCCTTGGGTTGTCCTTATTCCTTGGAATAAGATCCCACACAACTAAACCTACAGCATGTGGGATCCTAGTTCTCCAACCAGGGATTGAACCAGTGTCCCCTGCATTGGAAGGCAGATTCTCAACCACTGGGCCAATAGGGAAGTCCCCCCACAGTATGTTTAAATTGGTGCCTTAGCTTTCATCAAAAGGTCATAGATTTCCATTTGAATTTACAAAGACATTATTAAGCATTGTGTAACAATTTTCTCCTCTTAGGTCATAAGGTCACAAATTGAAAAATGGCTTCTCACAAACTTTGTAATTCATGATATGTTTATTAGAAATGATGGCAAAATTTAAATTTTAAAGTTTCTTTAGTTTTAGTCATTGGCATTGTATGTAGCTTGTGAAAGGCAGTAAAAGACAGACAACTTGGTGGGGGGGGGGAGGTGGATTCTTAGTAAACCTCAGATTTTCTTTTCAGAATGATTCATTTTCCATATATTGGTAATGATTTATTTCAGTAATATCTTAATTGGATTGTAAGGAAGTCAAACTAGCATGTTTTAATCTCCCCCTCTTGCAATAGAAGATTTAGATGTTTAGAAGTAAACCATCTGACAGAATTTTGTTTTGGTTTGTCATCATTTTTGCTCTATTTACTCCTCAAAAGCATTGGAAATGGCATTTACAAAAAATACATTTACAATTAGATGTTTCAACACAGAAGTAAAAGGAGATCAATCACAGGGCATGTAAAGGACGTGGAAAGGGCATTGAGTATGTGTGGATGTACATGCCTACTTTTATCAGTTTTTTAAGTTATTTTTGGAGCAGCCAGAGGAGCCAGGCATTACATAAGATGTTGGAAACAGAAGGATAGATGTGATGATTACGTGACAGAAATATGTAGAGAATACCGTAAGAACACAGATGATGAGCATCTGAAAACCAGAACTCCATGTAAGGGGGGTGACACTTGAACTGATAGCTGGGGGGAGAAGGTGAGACTTCCCAGGTAGAAGGAACGGTTACACAGAGGCATGGAAGTTGATTAGAGAATTTCAGGTAATTCCGTAAAGCTTCAACTAATCTTTGAGTACAGGTCCCTAGGAGAGGCTGAAGAGGCAAAAAATGACATAAAAGGAAGTTATGTCAAAAAGCTTGGAGATCTATTGAAATAACTTAAGCAAATTTCTCAAAGACAAAAAGTAAATAAGACTGTTGATGACTGTTACACAGAATGGAGATTAGGTGTATGTTTTAGAAAGTTCTCTTTGAAGAGTTACGGGTTAGGAATTCTCATAATGGAAGTTATTACAGTAATCTAAGCAGTACATAATTAAAATCTAAACAGTTTGGAAATATAAAAGGAAGACAGAATGTGTGGGTTCAAAAGATATTTAATGATGGGCTCTACTGTTGATAATTTAGTGGATTGGAGGAGAGAGGGAACGAGAAAGATTTAGATATTTTCCAATTTCTGATTTGGACAACTGGCCAGGTAAATAAACCATTGATCAAAACAAATACTGGAGAGAAGCAGATATTGGGAGAAAGGGGAAGATTTAAGACTTCCAGTTTGGGATAGTTACTTAGTGGGTAAGATGATAAATAAGATACAAACAAAGTAAATATCAGATTGTGAGAAGGATTCTAAACAAGCTGTGGTGATAGAAGAGAACTTTGGGAGTCCGTTTTTACAAAGATTGCTCAGGAAGGAATTGCTTGAGGAGCTCAGTTTTACAAGATAAGAATTCCAGCAATGGGAACGGCAAGTGAAAGGCTTGGACATAGGAAGTACCTGTACTATAGAATAGAGGGGAGGCCACTGTTGCTGGAAAATAATTTATTAGGAAGAGAGTAGCATGACATGGGGTTGGAAAAGAAGAAATTCAAAGTGTAAATGAAGATATTTTCCTTATCCACTGAATAGGAGGAGAAGGCTAAGAAAATGGCATAGAGGCCACTGAGTTTCATATTGGGTTGTATGTAGGATTATAAAGAAATTTTTCTATTATTTCCAGGTTTATGGGGTAAGGTAGTTAATATATAGGATTTAGAGGAGTTGTAAGGATTTGGGTAATGTATGGAGTAGTGATCTCCAAGAATGAGAAAGCAAATTAAGGAGGAAATTGTAATAGAATCATTGGATGTTGTGCCTGATTGTGCTTTGTGATGATTGTTTTTAAGTAAAATCAATCAAGCTGGTTGTATACTTAATCTACTTGGAGCTTCATGGGGACAGGTTGAGAGAATACAAATATTCAGTAAAAGTAATATTTTACAGATTTAATATTCCCCCATTTTACAGATGAGGAAAATGAACCTCACAGAAGTTAGCACTTGTTTATAGAGTCCTGAAAGTAAAATTTAACCCAGATTTTTCATATTCCTAAGCCTACAGACTTTGCAGTATAGTACACTGCTTCCCATAGGATCTGCCTATTGTTTTTAAGCATTAAATTAGCTCTGACCTTCTTAGCTATTAAGCCAGTTGTGTAGAGTTATGAAAGGTATCAGTAGCTTCCTATTGCCTGTTACAAGGAAGTATATCAGTTCTTTAGGGAGAAAATAAATCTTTTCTGGGCACTAAATTCCAAGAGGAATTTAGCATCCAGTGTCTTATGTGCTAGATATTAAATATCATAATGAAATGACAATTCAGTTGCAATTTTGCAAAAGTTACAGCAAGAAGTATCTATTAACCCTTGAGAAGGGCAGCATCATAAATCATAGTACAGAAAAGGCATTTTGGGAGAAAAACTAAAATAGTTTAAATATATTGCTTTTTTGGTCATCTGCCTCGATGTAGAAAACTCATAAGAATGACAGTTTATTGATTTTAACTGTAATTTTGACAGGAGCTGGCCACTAGCCAGTCTGAGACCAAATTCTCTGGTAAGAGAGAGCCTAAAGAGTCTGTGTTTTGTTTTTTGATAGAATCAAGATTCATATTCTTTAGCTATTCATTTTATAGGAGACAGCATAGACATTTGGTTATTAAAATTAAAGTGCTTGATCTGAGTTCTTGCTGAACAGAGAGGCCATAGTGTATGCATGCATAGGGTCAAGGGTTTCAAAAAACAGTTTTGAAGTGTGATAAACCAAGCCATGCGTTTGCTTTCTCTCCCTCTCAATGACTTATTGATATGATGATAATGATACATGCATAAAAAATAAGTTCTTGATGGTGAAAATGAAAGAGCGTACTGTTGGAATAGCAAAGAGTTTTGACATGATTCTCAGATACACAAAGTAGAATTGTACTGATGAGTAACCTAGAGTAGAGGAAAACTGCAGACTGGAACACAAATGGAAAAGGTTGCAGTGGGAGTTTCTGGAAAGGCAGTGAGAACTCTCAGATTCCTCAACTTGCAACTCCCAAGTATGGAAATCAGAAATAATGGAGCAGTAATTAGGGTAACAGCCTACTGGCTCATTTTCTTTCTTTGTGAATTTGGAGTAACTTCCTATAACATTTACTCCAACTACTTTTTTAACATAATGAATTCCTGACCTGGTTAGGTCCCATGGTATGAGATTTTGGCATAGAAAAGTAGAGCAAAGCCTGACTGTGGAATTTTATAACCAACCCAGAGGGAAAAGAAAAGCAGCTCTACTTTTAAGGCTGGAATACCCTACAGTAACAATCCCAAAGTAAAGTTCCCCTTACTTGATAGTTGCAGTGGTTTAAAGTGAAAGGTACTACCTTCTCTCAGCATACATATCCTGAAGGAAAACTAATTGTTAGCAGGACCTGCCCACTTAGGCTGAGCTGCCATTCAGAGGTGAAGTCTTTTATGTAAATAAGTCCTTTTAGCTTCAAAGGAAACCTACACTATTTCCTGTTGCTAACCAATCTAATCACTTATTCATGGATTTAAAGGGGAAACTAAAGGTCATCAGATATTTGAGGAAAACACTGTGAATGAGACCAAGTTGAACAAACAGAATAGCTAACCTCAAAGAAACAGAAAATAAAAAGAATAGAGCTTTAAATAAACTTGATATCCTCAGATTTGACTTCCAGCCTCTGTTTGGGAAGTCGAAAGAGGGAAGGAGCATCACTTCCATCCTAACAACAACAGAAAACTGGATGATGTACAGAATTGTAACTTTTTTTTTTTGATCTATCCAAGTACTAAGATTTCAAGGCAGTCAGTCCCTAGGGGAGGGCCAGAATCAGTGAGAAGGCCCTCCCCAGGAACACAGAGTATGGCCTGGTTTGACCAGAGTGCTAGAGGAACTCCCTCCCTTCCTCCCCAGCCAATCTAGAATGCACAGCATAACAGGCCACTGTAGTTTACCACTTGAGGAGAGACGAGAACATGGTGAGGTCCCCTTACTTAGGTGCTGATCCCAGGGAGTACCTCAATCTGGAAATAGTACGTACCATTGAGAAAAAGACTGTGTCAAACCATCTTCACCACTACCACCAGTGCCACCACCACCCCCAAAAGGGAAACATTAGAGGAAATTTGAAGAATGTCATGCACTGAAGGTAATCATGTCAGCAACAGAACTCAGATCCAACTCAATTCCTGATTGAATTGATTCAACCCTCCAAATTAACAGAAGAATAAGCATGTTCTTTTTGTTCTCTAATGCCCTGCAAATAATGTTCAATATTAAATTTAAAATTTTGAGACAAAACAAAACAAAAATCCCTCACTACCACTACCACCACCACTACAAACAACAAAATGTTGACAGGAGAAGAGATTTACAGAAAAAGACTCAGAGATGACTTAGGTGATGGAACTATCAGAAAGAGTATTTAAAATAAATATAGTTACTATGCTTCAGAATTTTGTGGAAAGGTAGATAATGTAGAAGAACAGATGGTAAATTTCAGCTGAGAGGTGGTGGAAACTCTAAGAAACAGTCTAACGGATAGGCTATAAACCGAAAACAACACTGATAAAGGATGCCTTTGACAGACTCATTGGTAGATTCAACACAACTGATGAAAGAATCATTAAATTTGAAGCTAGGTCAATAGAAATTACCTAACCTGAAGTACAAAGAGATTCTTTCACATCGAACTAAATTATTTCATTATCAGTGGTCTTATACTTTAAGGAATGATAAAAGCACTTCTTCAGCAGAAGAAATATAACACCATACAGAAACTTGGCTCTACACACAAAAATTGAGAGATCCAGAAGTGGTTGAAAGGAAGATATTATAAAGACACTTTCTTTTTAGTTTTAATTTATTTTTAATTGAAGGATTATTGCTTTACAGTATTATGTTGGTTTCTATCCAACATCAATGTGAATAGGTCTACCCAAGTCTCCTCCCACTTGAACATCCCTCCCACTTCCCCCTCATCCCACCCCTCTAGGTTGTCACTGAGCCCAGACTTGAGTTCCCAGAGTCATACTGCAGATTTCCATTGGCTGTCTGTTTTACATATGGTAATGTATGTTACCATGTTACTCTGTCCATACATCTCACCGTCTCCTTCCGCCCTCCCTCCCCAAGCCATGTCCATAAATCTGTTCTCAATGTCTGTGTCTCCATTGCCGCTCTGCAAATAGGTTCATCAGTTTTTCTTATTTTTAGTTTCTCTGGAAGACTATTGGTTTTCTAATGCAACAGCAATGTTTTGGGGTTTGTAATAAGCATAAAGTAAAATTTATGAAGTACTTTAAGAGTGGAGAAGGGAAGAGTTGGGAGTGTACTGTTTTCAGGATTTTATACTCTACATGAGGTGGTTTAATCTTATTTGAAGGTAGACTGTTATTTATTAAAGTTATATATTGTAAACTCTGGGGCAACCACTAGAAATTTTAGGGGGAGGTAAGAGTAAGCCAATAATGAAGAAAGAGGGAATAAAAAATAATCCAAAAGCAAAAAGAGGGATAAAGAAACAGAATAAGTGAACATCAAGGAACACATCAAGAAAACAGCTAACAAAGGGTTAGTTTTTAACCTAAATGTATCAGTGATTATATTAAGTGTACATGTTCTAAATACCACAATTAAGATTATTCAGATTTTATAAAGATAAAAAAAGACCCAACTAAATGCTATCTACAAGAAGAACACTTTTAATATAAAGTAATAGATAGATTAAAGTTAAAGAATAAAAAAATACACTATGCCAATACCAACCAAAAGAAAGCCAAAGTGATTCCATTAATAGCAGGCAAGGTTGACTTCAGAACAATGAATATTGCTTGCAATAAAAAGGGATATTACACTATGGTGCAGAGGCTAGTTCATGAAAAGATAAAGCAATTCTAAATATGTATGAATATAACAACAGAGCTTATATATATATATATAAAGCAAAAACTGAAAGGAGATACAGCTAAATACACAGTTGTAGTTGGTAACCATACCACTCATTTCTCAGTAATTTATGTACCAAATAGAGAAACAGCGAGGATAAAAGACATTAAACATAATAAACTAACTTGGCCTAATTAAGCAGAATATACTTTTTTTTCCCAAGTACTTATGGGATATTTAGTTAGCCAGATTTGGTGTCATAAATAAATACAAATAATCAAAATAATGCAAAGTATTGTGTATCATCATACATATCATGGGTCAAAGCAGAAATAACAAGGAACATTGGAAAATACTTTTTTCTAAATGAAAATATATCAACATCTAAAAGGATGCTAGCTTAGAGGAAATTTATACCATTTGACGCAATTCATGGGGTCACAAAGAGTCGGACGCGACTGAACTGAACTGAACTGATACCAGTTGATACTTATAATAGAAAAGAAAGTCCTTCATTTAGTAACCTAAGCTTACATCTTAACTAGAAAAGGAGAGCAAATTAAACCCAAATCAAGCAGAAAGAAGGAAGTAATTAAGGTCAGAAATCAGTGAACTTGAAAACAAGAGAGTAGAAAATGTCAATGAAACTAAAAGGTGTTCTTTGAAAAGATCAATATATTTGATAAACCTCTAGCCAGACTGACCAAGTTTAAAGAGAGAAAGCATGAATTAACAGTATCAGGAATGAGAGAGGGAATATCACTACAGATCCTACAGCAATTAAAATGATAATAAGTAAGGTAATGTTTTGAATAGCATGATCACACTACATCAGAAGGGCACTCGAGCAAGACTTATCAAATCTGGTACCACTTGAGCACCAAAATAATTAAATACAATAATGAATTATAAATCTTTGAAAAATAAAAGAGAATTCATGGTTTCATATTGAAAATAGATAGCTAATGGAGAAAGAAGGCCTCTTGCTTAGAGAAGAATGTTGAATACTAACTGATAAATATGGAGGGGGCACTGGAATTTGAATATTATTTTGCAACCATTGTCATAAAGAATGATTCAAGTAGAAGATACCAGTCAATGCTGAATCTTGAGAAAATCAGTTGAGAAGCAGGATATATTTGTGATCTGAAAGATGGATATCATTGCTTCTATATATGTAATATCCTTGGGAGGACACAACACCAATTGTGTCATATTCAGGCTGGTAATATATAACCTGAACAACATGTGAAGAGATTGAGCAAGTTGTTGCCTCTGTTACTACTTCTTATGAAGTGACTCTTGGAACTTGGGTTGACTTTTCTGAGGTTCCAAGGTTCATATAAACACAAGACTATGCATAAATATTAGTCATTGCCATGCAAATATTTAGAGATACTTAGTTCTTCTCCACCTGAACCTAGCTAAACCAGTCTCACCAGTTTTGTTCCAGAGATCACAATGTAACCAATGAGAGGTGTATTACCTTTTAACAGAAAAATGTGGAGAGATGGTGCCTTAGACAGTACCTCTGCGTTTTAAAGCCTTAGTTCTTTTAAAGCCTGTGGAAAAGCCTTGTAGGAGACCTTTTTCTGGGTTTGGGTCTACTCTTCTTTTTATTTGAAAATCATTTTGGACTTAAAGAAAACTGCAAGAATAAAAAGAGTACAGAGAACACCTATATACTTCACCCAGATTTACCCATTGTTAACATTTTCCCATCTGTTAACATTTTAGCCATCTGTTAGCTGGCTAGTGTGTTTTTAGATTTTATTTTCTTTGTTTTGCAAGTGTTTTTGTTTTCTTTTGGTCATGTAATATGTTCTAAAGAGCTTCCAAGCTAAAGAGGGTGCATAACATTTGCCCAGATCTTTCTTGACCTTATTTATGATTTCACTAGAATTGAGGCAACCTTTTATCTGGGATGAAGAATAAGATTGCAAATTTGTATAGTAGTGGAAGAATTCGTGTGCCTTCTGGAAAAAGTACATGGGGTGAGGGGTGGAAGTTGTCAATCTGAGTGTCTTCTGAAATTGTTTGAGAGAGAAATCTGGGGAGGAATTATATTGGGGCTAAAGAAGATAAGTAGTATTTCTTGATGAAGTTCTATCTGGGGAGCAGAGTTAATAACTTACTGGTCATTAACATACAGTTGAGGGAGAAGAACAGGGTGCTTAGACATATGTTGATAAAATTACTTAGGTTGGTGATTTTAGTGCTCAAGTCCAAACTGTATTTTGATCAGTTAATCTACTTCTTGTTCCTTCCTAGAGGAGATGTACAGAAGAGTTTCGGCTACCATTTCCTGTTAATCACAGTTCTTGGAACTAAACTCCTTTTTAAGATCTAGAACTTAGTATGTCAGGATCAAAGAATGTTTTTCTGTGCTATAGGACCTTTGGAATTTTCAGGCCTGGTTATCAAGAGCCTGAGACGGGATCATTTTTTAGAGTAAGAAGATGTAAAAGGATTTTATGATCACATAAATGAAAATGGAGGTCCCAAAGTTACTATAAACACAAAAGACTAGGCATATATACACAAATATTAATCATTGCCATGCAAATACTTAGAGGAAATTGAATGTCCTGTAATGGAATTGAGGTATTGGACTATCAAAATGTAGACTGTTCTTTTAATTCACATCTATTGAGTTATATTTTACAAGCCATTAAACATGGTAACTCAGACTATCTGTCAACATGTAAAAAAGCTTGAGACATAATTTGGAAAAATCAGAATATATATTTCCTGCACACTATGATTGTAACTAAAGCTATTTATATATATGAATAAAATGAATCATCATTAAAAAACTTTATGAACTACTATATTGAAGTAGTCAATATGCAGGTAATTTTTCCTGCTCTATTACTTTTATACTTTCAGCAATGTTCTGTATTATTCGTGGTTGAAAACAAATTAACCACTTGAAAAAATAAGCTTTGTTTTTTAGAGCAGTTTTAGGTGCATAGTGAAATTGATCAGAAGGTACAGATTCCCCATATACTCCCAACCCCTACCTGTGCATAGCTTCCCCTACTAGAGTGGTACATTTATTACAGTTGATTAACCTTTAGTAAATCATCCTTAACACCCAGAGTTCATAGCCAGTTTTTAATTTTTTTAGTGCAGTTGTCTGAATTTTGAACATCTCACTGGGGTTTCTTGATCAGCAACCCAGAAATCTGTAGGTAGAGAATCTGAAACTCTTACTCTTTGACTCCTGCTAGAGACTGTATAAAAATGGAAGCAGTCAGAATTTTATTCTGGTTAATCACCCCAAAAGTCCTCTATCCTCGTTTTACCTTTTACTCTTTTTATTTTCCTCTCACAGTCAGGGGACTGGGCTCTGCCTGTTTGGTTGTGACTGGGCAGTCCTCTCTGCAGTGTTACATCTGGAATTGTCTCCTTTCATCTCTCTCTAGGAAGTGCATTTTCAGCTGAGCACCTCAAGCTTCAACTCCAAAAGGAATCCCTAAATGAGTTGAGAAAGGAGTGCACTGCGAAAAGGTAAGCGGAACACTAAGAATGATTGTTAGGAGTGTTGAGTTTACTTTGAGGAGAGGATTTAGAACCGGAGTATTTTTTTAAAGCTGCCAGTGTTAATGCCGGTTAATATGCTCAGTGCCACTTTCATTTATTCAGCCCCTGTTGTGTCGTGCACTGTGCTAGAGGCAGTTATGAGGGCTTCTAGTACCTAGTCAGAATCGGAAGCCTGAACACTGTTCTAGATTGCAGGGCTACAGTACCATGACTTCATGTTTGAATCTCCTCCTCTTCCAGTCTTCTACATTTAGTGCATCTTACAGTTTTTCTTTAGTAATTTCTTCAGTCTTTCTCCTATTAGCTCACTTGCCTTACCTTAGCAGTTCTCAGATTCTCTAACATAAGTCTCTCCAGCTGTCCAGTTCATTCTCCATGTTGCTAGCAAACTTCTCCTAAAATACTATTTCACCATTATTTTTTTCTCTTCTTAAGAACAAGTGGTGATTATTTTCCTTCATTGTCAAATATAAAATGGTCCCCAGTGGCTCGGGGTAAAGAATCTGCCTGCAACGCAGGAGGTATGGGTTCGATCCCTGGGTCAGAAAGATCCCCTGGAGAAGGAAATGGCAACTCACTCCAGTATTCTTGCCTGGGAGAATTCCATGGACAGGGGAGCCTGGCAGGCTATAGTCCATGGGTCACAAGGAGTCAGACACAACCAATTGCACATGCACTGGAGATAGAACTGTAGCTAATTTCAGTTGCTATGTGACATTCATTTAGCAAATGCTAATAGTTTTTCCCTTTATTTTTTGCAGCATGTGCTTAACTTGTTACCACCTCTGATCTTTTCCTCATTTTCACTCACTTTTACTGGAAAGTCATCCCATTGTGCATTTTTGTTTAAGAAACTTTAGCAATTAAGAAACCTGGAAAGAACCTTAGAGATCATCTAATCTAATCCTCTCAATTTGCAGATAGGAAGGCAAAGCTGTGGAGGTTACTCTTTGTCTGGTTCACTAGGAAAGCAGAACTAGATGCCTTTAAGTCTTCAGATCTCTTTGCATTGTACTGCTTTACAGTCCACTCTGACCTACTGTGTTTCCTAAATTACCTCCTTTTTAATTGTTGACACAGTTGAGCAGGTAATATGCTTTATGCGTAATTTAGCTGTTAGTCATGTTTCTTAAATAGTGTAAGGGAAAAGCTGCATCATCTCATGCCACACCTTTTGGCTTTGTCCTTTTTATTCTATTACTTTTGTAATATGACGGCAGGTTATTTTTTGAGGTATTATAACATCTGTAATTGTAAATGAAAGTAGAATGCTGTTTTGAGGAAATATCATATGGGTATTTCCTGCAAATTGGCCTTGATTTAAATGAGATTTTGGTCAGTTTATTGAGCCTCTCTAAATCTTGTTTTCTTGTTTGTAAAATAGGTATAGTAATATCAACCAAATAAGTTGTCATTGATATGATAATTAAAGCCGTTTGTAAACCTCCTGGCGTATAGTAGTAGGTGTCCAGTCAATGATTATTTGTATGTTTTACATCTCTTTTCATGGTGCTGGATACATACAGTAGGCCTCCTTATATAGTTAGGGTGATTAATGGTATATAATAGTTATTATTCTTGCTTCTGCTTCTGAATTTCTGTGGCAGATCATTTAATTTTTCTCTGTGTCAGTTAGTTGGAAATAACTATTACAAAGCAAGCAAGCCTGTTTATTTTTTGTTTTTTAACAAATGTGCTTTTTTCTTTCCTCATCAGAGAACTCTTTCTGAAGACTAATGCTCAGTTGACAATTCGTTGCAGGCAGTTACTATCTGAGCTTTCCTACATTTACCCTATTGATTTGGTAAGTTTCAGATTTTCTGGGAAAAAAAATTTTTTTTTAAGAGATTTCTATTTGAAATTTCCTCTCAAAGAAAACACCATTGCTCTAGTCTTGGCTAATATTTATTTTAAAAGTAGATTTAGAATTAGTTGGCATTAGGTTTCACTCACTCACTTATTTTTTTCTGTCAATTTAGTGGTAGAGTGAACTCATCTTCACCTGAAAGAATTCCAAATTATTTCTGGTTTCTTTAGCACTTTTTCACTCAACCACATTATCAACTTCTACCTTGTCTGAGACATGCGTGCAGATACATACACATTGCTTTAAATATACAACTACTAATTAATTTATATTAGTATTACTTAAGATATTCCTGTGGTAGCTGTCAAGATGTTAAGTTTCTGAATTTGGTTTCTTAGAGTAAGTACAAATGTAAATTGTTAGGATTCTTTTTTAGAGAATTAGATCTGCTAAATTTGGTGGTTTTGTTTTCTTTCTAATGAAAAGGGACTTAAAAGACTAATTTTCTGAAAGGAAAGCTAATAGGACTTTAGGTTGCTGAGAGACTTTTATTAATTCCAGTTAAAAATTCTCATTTATAGCTTTGAATTGGTCAAAGAATAGTTAGCTTTATGGTTAAAATTTTACATGACTTTTTGTTAGATATGTTTTTAAATGTCTGTATTATGTAGAAAATTTAGAGTATATATCAAGATACAGATAATAGTATAGTAAATCATCATGTATTCAACTTCAACAATTAGGGTAATATTTTAAAATATCTACGACGGTATTGTGTTTGAATTAACACCTAAATTTTTTAGATTTAGAGCTTCTTTGTTTATACATAAAATTAATTTTATTCTTTGATTATATTCACAGAATGAGCATAGAGATTACTTTGTATGTGGTGTCAAGTTGCCCAATTCTGAGGACTTCCAAGGTATTTTATTTCTTTTTACTTCTAAAGATTTGGTATAAAATATGAGTGTGTTGCAGGGAAAAAGAGATATCTTGAAATGTTGGTTGCCTGTCCCTTCTTCCAGAAAGGTTTTGGAACCTTCTGTCCCTTCCCAATTGTAAGTATATAGAATCAGATTCCCTGATGGAAGACTTAAGAGGATATTTGGTCTCATCATGGGGGGAAAATTGTTGCACTTTCCATTTGATAGTTAAAATTTTTTTTAATGGGGTTTAATAAAATCAGACAGTAGGGTTCTCAAGAATACTAATAATATTCCTGTCTTTTTGGTTTTATTTTTCATGAAAAAATTGCGTTGGGAGCAAAACAGTAAACCTTAGTCTGCTCTGTTTATAAAGTTATATTTCTGCTGACATAAAATGTATTTGAAAATTAAATTTTGTGACATTCCCACTCCCATAGGTTAAACTTGTTATACTGTCATTTCTGTCCTCTTTAATTAAAAGAAATTTACATTAAAGATGTTACAAATAACATTCACAGTAATAGCTATATTTTAAAATATTTTTCCTAATCTTTTACCAGTATGCCAGAGAAAAGAACTTATTTGACATTTGGGTAGAAAGATTACTTTTATTGTTAGCAGAGTGGGTTTGTTTCTCCTAATGTAAACAATGCTTTGAGGACTACTAAGTAGTTCTATAGATTATGCCCAAAGCTAACACATTAATCTATTTGGGAATAAGTTATTCCAGAATAGAGCATTACTAGTTATTATTGGGACTTACTTCCATTTCCCTGTAAAGAATATGTTATTTGTGATCCTTTAACATTTAAGACTGCTTTAGTGTATTACCTTCTTTGTCCTTTACAGCACGTAGTTGGAACATAATGTAAAACGTGTCATAAATGAACCTAGCTAAGAAACAAAAATAGAATCAGGGACATAGAGAATAGACTAGTGGTTGCCAAGAGGGAAAGGGATGGTAGAAGGTAGGAGTGGGAATTTGGGATTAGTAGATACAAACTGATATATATAGAAATAACAAGGTCCTAATGTATAGTAAAGAAAACTATATTCAATATCCTTTGATAAGCCATAATGAAAAGAATACAAAAAAGAATGTGTATGTGTGTATAGTTTTATATATATATAACTGAGTCACTTTGCTATACAGCGGAAATTAATACAGTATTGTAAATTCAACTGTTGTGGTGGTTTAGCTGCTAAATTGTGTCCAACTTTTGCAACCCCACGGACTGTAACCCACCAGGCTCCTCTGTGCATGGGATTTTTCAGGCAGGAATACTGGAGTGGTTTGCCATTTCCTTCTCCAGGGGATCTTTCCGACCCAGGGGTACAGTCCGAGTCTCTTGCACTGCAGCAGATTCTTTACCAACTGAGCTACTATTTAACTATACTGCAATTTAAAAAAAATTTTTTTTAAGTGATTAAAACAGGAATGGGAAGACCTGTGTTTGAATCCTGGTTCCCTTTCTAGAAACCATGTATTTTGGACCAAGTCATCTAAGCTTTGAGTTGATTTTCTAGTTGATAGTATGAGCACATTAGTTCATGTACTACCTACTTTACATGATTGTTAAGATTTTATTTAAGAGCAAGACATTTTGCCTTTTCCTTAATCCTCCCGAAAACAAAATAACCCAATAAGAAAGGTGGTATAATCTCACTTTATAATGTGTGAATGAGCTATTTAGTGACATGGTCAAGACCACAGAACTAGGTAATGATCTTGCTGGGATTTGTCTGGTTTCCCATTGTACAGTGTTCCCACTCATCTCTGTAAGTCATACACATTTGCTTTGGTGTTAATTTTAGGTAATGGTGTCTTGAAGTTCATGGCACATCTTTTTCCCCATTCTTTCTTTCATTCATTTATTTATTAAACCTAATAAATACCTTGAGCCCTTGGCCAGGTTGTAGGAATACAGAATATTCTTTCATTGAAAAAAATAATCAACTGAGCACCTAAATGCCAGGCGTGTGCCACTTTGAGGATATGATGATGGAAAAAGCAAATATATTCTCTTCTTTCATAGAGCATATGACCTCTTAAAGGAGATAAAAATAAAGGTAATAAATAAGAAAAGAAGTATTTAACAAGTATTTAATAAAAGAGTATGCTGTCTTGGAGAATAGGGAAACCTACTGTAGATACATTACTCAGAGAAGACCTCTCTGAGGAGAAACGTTTAACAGAAAATCTGAAGGCTGAAAGGAACCAGTCTTCCCTGGAGGCTCAGCTGGTAAAGAATCTGCCTGCTGTGTGGGTGACTTGGGTTTGATCCCTGCATTGGGAAGATCCCCTGGAGAAGGGAATGGCTACCCACTCCAGTATTGGGGCCTGGAGAATTCCATGGACTGTATAGTACATGGGGTTTCAAAGAGTTATACATGACGGATTGACTTTCACTTCACCCACTATAGCTGGGGGAGAAGAATTCCTACAAGAGGGAGGAGTCATGATTGAGGATTCTGAGGAATCAGCTTGATATATCTGAAAAAATTCAGGGCGAGGGGCATGGGAGAAGATACGTGTATTCTGGGAAAATCATGTAGTTTCTCAGAGCTTAAGTCATGTATTGATGTGAGAGTTGGACTATAAAGAAAGCTGAGCACCAAAGAATTGATGCTTTTGAACTGTGGTGGTGGTGAAGACTCTTGAGAGTCCCTTGGACTGCAAGGAGATTCAACCAGTCCAGCTTAAAGAAAGTCAGTCCTGAATGTTCATTGGAAGGACTGATGTTGAAGCTGAAACTCCAATACTTTGGCCACCTGATGTGACGAGCTGACTCATTGGAAAAGACCCTGATGCTGGGAAAGATTGAGGACAGGAGGAGAAGGGGACGACAGAGGATGAGATGACTGGATGGCATCACCAACTCAATGGACATGAGTTTGGGTAGGCTCTAGTAGTTGGTGATGGACAGGGAGGCCTGGTGCGCTGCAGTTCATGGGGTTGCAAAGAGTCGGACACGACTGAGTGACTGAACTGAACTGAATTTCTTCACCTGTAAAATGAGGTAATATTTACATCTTCAGTTGTGATGATTGAATGAGATAGCATTTGAAAGAGCTTTTCCTATAGAAGGCACTCAATAAATGGAATTAGTTGCCAGAGAGAGGAAGGAAGGACAGACCAGAGCAAACCTGTGTGGCTGGGGCAGGGTGAGAAAAGAGAAGAATTCCATCAGTAGATGTAGGAGAGTCAGCCAGGGTCTTGAGGCCACTGAAAGGAGTTTCTATTTTATTCTCGGTGGAGTGGGAAACCCTGAAGGGCTTCAAGAAGGGGGATGATATGAATTGATGGTTTTTAAAAGTCACTCTCTGGCTGCTTAATATAGAATGATTTGAGAGGTGGCAACAAGAGAAGCAGGGATACTACCGGTATTAGAGTATCACCTCAATTCATTCTGGGATGTTTCTTGATTCTATTTTTGTATTCTGGAGTTGATTTATTTCCTAATTTTTCCCAGCTTTTGTTCCCTGTCTGTACATCCAAGCTGAATACATTCCTTCCTCCCCTAAAAAAATTAGTGTATCTTTTAGTTTTAGTGCAGTTTTTACTGCTAAAAATGAAATGAAATAAATGTTTAATTCTACTCTAAGGCCCTATTTACTTACCATGACTTGTAGGAATTCATTTTAAGAAGCACATATGGTAGTATTGGACTTTAAAATCTTATGTTTGCATTCTGCAAGTTGCTTCCATGTACTTTTGAATTTACTGAGTGCCTTGTGTGTGTCATTTATGGTGCCAGGTGCTGGGGGTATGCAAAGGTGACCAAGGCATTGATCCTACCTCAGTGAAACTTCAGTTCACTTGAGGTTAACTTGTAATCAAGCCAGTCAGTAGATATCTCTTGAATTTGTACTCTGTGTCAGGCACTTAGAAGTTTATACAAGGTATGCAGGACTTAAAGAAGTAGGAATAATCAGATCTACCAGGAGGGAATCAGGAAAGTCTTATAGAGAAGATGATACCTGAGGTATTTTTAAAGATTAAAATAGTATTACCTTGTTGAAAGAAGGATGGGAAATTTTAGATTCAGTGAGTAGAAATATATAAAATGGAACATCATACATGATGCTGTCTTGTTTACTTAATTCCCACCACTGTGAGAATCAGTTCCTGCTGTGAGGGAAAGAATTATACTCAGCTTTTTTTTTGTTGTTGTTGTTTTTCTAAAGACAAGAAAATTGAGGCTCAGCGAGATTAGTTAATTTTTCCAAAGACTCATACTAGCCAGTGGCAGAACTAAAGTCATCCCTGGTTGGCCTGATTTTAAGGCCGTATTACTCCTGTCATGATGCAGTTTTCCTCCTTGTTTTGAATAATAACCTCTTCCAGACATCTAACAAGTTTTTAGTGTTCTGTAGCAGCTGCATGCTTAGTAAGACTCTAGTGACGGAAATCTAAACTGGTTTTCTGTTATATTCATGAAACTTTACTGGGATAGTCTTTACATTGCATGGCCTGATACTGTTTGGGAAACTCCTGTATAGTGGCCCAATAATTGTTGTGTTCTTTCTAACTGGGTAAGTTTCTGTTAGAGTATGGCAGAGAGACTTGGACACAAGTGGGGAAAGTTGTCCCATGAAGGGTTTTCACTTGAGTTCCATTGACTGGGACATTTCTCATCCAAAAAAAAGAAAAAACTGTGTGTTTTAAGTAATCTATAACACAAGAGCCTTTTGTGGTAATGAGACCCAGATTTCCTTCTGTGTCTGTATCCCTTTATGCAGGCATGATTTCTTGGAAAGGAGAGTCCATATGTCAAACACTGTCTCATTGAGAACGTGGAATGGTTCCATAAATGCTGTGGCAATGATTAGAGTCTTAAATATTTGGTCCTGTCTGGATCAGTGGGTGCTTGATTCCTTACCAAATCAACTGCCTCAGTGATTGGGAAGGCAGGATGGTAAGAGCTTTTAGTTCACTTATTGTACTTGGATGCATTTGAATATTAATAGTTTGTCCAACATGTTAAGTCAAAGAGACATTTGAATTAATTTATAATGTTGTCATGGCCATTGTGAGTTTGTGGAATCTATTGTCATAAAAGTTACATAAAAGAGGCTAATGTAATTGTTGTGAGCATGCTTAAAATAGACTAGGCAAGACTAGGTTAGATATTTTAAATCCATTTTAAAACATTTAAAATGTTCAGCCTACAAGGTTTTCAACTTGCAATGAATTTATCGGGATGTAAACCCATTGTAAACTGAGGAAGATCTGTAATGTAATGTGAATCAGATCCGCAGTATTAATTAACCAAAATAAATGCATGTCTAACTCTTCTCAGCTTAAAAAAAAAAGAAAAATTATATAAAAGATTTATTATCACAAAAATTACTGTAGCCCCAAGTAAATGTAGCTACCTACATTTTAAAAAACAAATAGGAAATATTTATTGTGAGGAAACTGCAGAATTGTGTTTTGTTTGTGAGCCCCTTAAAACATTATTTTAATCAGGGCCTTTTTCCTTTACCTGAGTCTTAACAGCTTATTCCTGTTCTTCCCTGAACCCTCCCATTCCCCCTCTAGCTTCTTTTCACCAACAAGCCTGTCATCTGTGACCTCTTTACCCCACAGAGCAGCATAAGGAGCACAAGCCTCTGCTCTGCATCAGGTGTTAGGGACGTCATTAATGGTTCCTGGAAAAGCACACCCCAGAGAGCCAGGTTTTGGCTTTGGCAGGTAAAAAGTCTTTTAGATCTTGGAATGCTGGAAACCTTAAACCTTTCAGTTTTTTTACCTAAAGTGATTGGCAACAGAATGTGACATCTGAGGTTTCGTGGCCAGCAATAGCCATAATTAACCACATGAGCTCACATTTTCCCACTGGAGGTTCAGTGGCCTTGGGGTGATGAAAGTGACTTCCCTACCGGGAGGTGGTTTTCCTTTTGAGGGTATTGGAGTACCCGTGGGCCCTGTAATGCCTCACCCGTGGTCCTTTTAAAATGCTTTTTAATATAAAGTTTCAATAATTAGAAATCCAACACCATGGTGTTTAACTGTGAGGCTGTGACTGAACACTATGGCCTGGAATGGGAAGCAACCTAGGGTTTTTAATGGGTGAGTGGTGGGAGTCTTGTGGTGGAAATAATGGTAGTGTGAATAACCAGAATCAAAGCTGATTTCCAGTATTACCCAGTTTGCAGTTTTTGCTATTTCTTTTTGGTTTTTGCTCTATGTATACAGGATTCTCTTAGAGATGCCCTTTTATGTTTAATTTAAGCAAAATTGTTTTATTGAAAGGAGGTAATGTTAGAAGACCTATTTCTGTTCTTTTACTAGATATGTAGATGTAGTCCTTGAAATAGATAATTGTAATGCTTTAGTATTACCCTTTTAGTAATATGGAAAAGTGGAGATGCTTGAGTGTTTAATATTGGATAGATTTTTTAAACATTCATAGTTTGCATTTGACCTGTTTGGCAGGCTAAGAGGCCCTCTGATTTTTGGAAGTTTGCAAATCCTTTTCTGTAGGTCACATAGAAAAGGAAAACCTTAGTGCAAAGCACATGTGTGTGTGGGTGCTCAGTCACTCAGTTGTGTTCGACTCTGCAACCCCATGAACTCTAGCCCACCAGGCTCCCCTTTTCGTGGAATTTTCCAGACAAGAATCCTGGAGCAGGTTGCCATTTTCCATTCTAGGGACTCGATCCTGATGCAGGGATCGAGTCCCACCTCTCCTGCTTGCTAGACAAATTCTTTACCACTATGCCTCCTGGGAATCCCGAAGTACACAAAGGAAAGTCCAAACTTAATGTAGTTTTATTCTTCATTACTTACTGAAAGTTTTCTTTTTCTTCCTCTTTTCCTCTCCCTTCAAAGAGGATTCTTAAAGACCAAGTCCTTGTACTAATAGGAATATTTTAAATTTAATAAGCCCTATATTTTAAAGAAAACAGGAGGGTGGGATTCAGCAGCCTCTTTCATGGTGCTCATTGTCCCAGCTGTGATTCCAGGGATAGATACTTGAAGGGGCTGGGGTGTAGATACAATTCTCTTACTCCCGCATTCATAGTTTTTACTTGGCTTTGACTAACTCACTTATACCATTTGAATCTTATTTTTCTCATTTCTAAATTAGTAGCATCAGATTTGGTGATTTCTAAGGCTTCTCCCAGCTCTGATATTATATGATGGTTAAATTATATTGTGATGAATTTACAGTGTAATATAATTTTAGTCTCTAAGGTAGTCTGATATGCATATTTCAACAGAAGTAAAGTATTGTAGTACTCAAAGTACCTGAGTGGGACTGAGCCAGGAGCACATGGTCTCTAAAAATAGTTAGTCCTAGTCAGTTAAGGCATGCCCAATAGTCAGTTGAAAGGAATGCTGTTTGGTTTTTTTTTTCATCAGTTTGATTTGAGAGAACATGTCACCAAAGATTCACAGACTTTTCATGTGTTTTTTGCTCTTACTAGAAAAGAGTGAAGAAACTAAAATAATAAACATGTGTCATATGTTTCTCCCAAGTTAAAAAAATTGTTACATATTCCACAGTAGTGTTCTGCAGCAGTATGGTAGAGTGCTCAAAGACAAAGGCCTTGGTGTCAGGTCAGCTGCGGTACTCGCTGTATTAGTGTGAACAGGTTCCTGAACTTCTTGAACCTTATTTATTCATCTGTAAACTGAGTGAAATAGCAAATAAAACATGCCCAGTTTATTAATTTTTGATGAATGAGTGACTGCCAGAAATAGAGCACCATGGTTAATTCCTGGCAGGAAAAAGAAAGTGTACAATAAAAGTTACATATTTTTACAGTATGATCAAAGAATCTGTTTTGGTAGTCGAGTGTGGAGAATGCACTCAGTGGTATATGGCAGTAGTGGCTTTCCTGTACAGTAAGAAGGTGGTGCTCAGATAACCAGCTTTAAATGTAAAAGAAGAATGTGGGAAGTATTACTAACAACTGAAGTTAAAGTTACTCTTAGAAATCAGGAAATACTCAAGCCAAGGTCATCTCAATCATTTTAGCCTTTCTCTAGCCAGAAGTATTCCAGATACGTGTTAAATCTGTATGTGTGTAAGAGAGAGAGAGACAAAGAGAGAACTTTTTCAAGTATTTTAAGAATATCATATACCAAGCAGTTACTTTTTTCTTCTCCCTTGGGGCAAGCTTAAAACGTCTTATTGTATTATTCTCAGTTCTGAATACTTGAATGATTATCACTTCATAGGCAGTAGCAGAACTCTAGATGTTGAGTTAAAAATCTGTGACTTCTTACAAGATATGTACTGTAGGATACATGTATTCTTTTTCTAACACTTACTTCCACCGAAATTGCATCAATAGGATGTATTAATATATAAACAGTGTGGGGTTTTTTTAACCTTTTACTATTTAAAACACTTTTTTTTCTCTGTCCTATCTCAAACATCACTGACTTATTTAAACAATGCTCTCTTTATGAATATTGAGAATGTACCCTATAAGGATGTGCTGTGCTATTTCACTTCACCTTGAAATTAATAATTTTGTGCAATAGTATAACAGTACAACTATTTTGGTTGGTAAAGTTGTTAATGAATAAAATGTATGATGTTTATATAGTATGCAATGTTTAAATCTCTGAAACTAATTTTCACATTGTATAATAGACTCAACTATTATTTTTGGCATTAAAAATGCTGGGAAAGTAACAAAGACTTGACTGTACTAAGAACTCTTAAGATTATATATCAAATGTTAATCTCACCACATTAATTATTGGGAAGTAGTTTTAAATATAGTAGATGAAATTTCAAATCTTATCAATATATTTAGATGTGTGTAAAATCATAATTTAGATAGGTGAATAATATTTTATCAATTATTTCATATAAAATCTCTCTTGAAATTGGTTCATTATGATCTTGTAGCTAGATTTATGAAGTAAATAGCTGTTTTCTGTTTCTCTGTTTTTGAATTAACAGCAAAAGATGATGGGAGCATTGCTGTTGCCCTTGGTTATACTGCACATTTGGTATCCATGATCTCCTTTTTCCTACAAGTGCCCCTCAGATATCCTGTAATTCATAAGGGATCTAGATCAACAATCAAAGATAATATTAATGACAAGCTGACTGAAAAGGAGAGAGAGTAAGTATCCTTTTACAATATACTTTTAACATTGGGCCAGTATGAAGCATCAACTGTGTTAAAAATATAGAATGTGACCTAGATTGTGTAATTTTTGTATATCCTTTGTGTAGTGCTCCGTTTTCTTTTAAATAAAATGTAGGCAGAATTGCTAGTGATAGCAAAACTGACCCATTCAAGTTTAATTTGCTTTTATGAGGCAAGTATCGGGCCTTCCCAGGTGGCTCAGTGGTGAAGAATCCACCTGCCAGGGCAGGAGATGCTGGAGATGCAAGTTCAATCCCTGGGTCAGGAAGATTCCCTAAAGGTGGAAATGGCAACCCATTCTAGTATTCTTGCCTGGAAAATCCCATAGACAGAGGAGCCTGGCGGGCTGTAGTCCACAGGGTTGCCAAGAGTTGGACACAGCTGAGCGACATGCATGCACTAGTGACCTTACAGAAAGCATTATGAGATATTCCCTCTCTTCTACTTTCTTGGAAGAGTTTGAGGTTTGTTGTTAATTCTTCCTTTAAATGTTTGTTAGAATTTACCAGTGGAGCCATGTGATTCTGCACTTTTCTTTGTTGGGAGGTTTTTGATTAGTGATTCAATTATAAGTCTGTTCATATTTTTTTTATATTCTTGACTCAGTTTAGATAATTGGTGTGTTTCCAAGAACAATACCACTTCATCTAGGTTATGTAATTTGTTGGTGATAGTTGTTTGTAGTATTATTGTATAATCCTTTTTGTTTCTGTAAGGTCTTTAGTGATGTCTATTTTCATTTCTGATTTTAGCTGTTTGTGTCTTTTTTATTTCCTTACTGATGTGAAAAACTTATCTAGAATAAGAAGAATTGATGGATGTTTTCAAAGAATTCACTTTTTTATTTTGTCGATTTTATTATTTTTATATTTTCTTTTATCTCCACTCTATATTATTTCCTTCATTCTGCTAGCTTTGGGTTTCGTTTTCTATTACTTAGATGTAAAGTTAGGTTACTGATGTTAGAGCTTTCTTTTTTAGTGTCAGTTTTTATATCTTTAAACTTCTACTTTCACAATAAATTGTGGCATGTTGCATTTTAATTTTCATTCATCTCAAAGTATTTTGTAATTCCCCGTGTGATTTCTTCAGTTAACCCCTTGGTTGTTTTAAAAGTTTAGTTTTCACATTTGTGAATTTTCTAGTTTTCCTTCTGTTATTGAACTCTAGTTTAATTCCATTGTGATGGAGAAATAGTTTGTATGAGTTCAGTATGTTTAAATTTATTAAGACTTGTTTTGTTGCCTAATATATGGTCTGTCCTAGAGAATGTTGTACATGCATTTGAGAAGAAAATATCTTCTATTGTTAGATGCAATGTTCTATATATATGTTAAGTTTAGTTCATTTATAGTGTTGTCAAGTCTTACATGTCCTTATTGATGTTCTGTCTAGATATGCTGTCCATTATTGAAAATGGAGTGTTAAACTCTCTATTATTGTAGGACTGTTTCTCTTTCAGTTCTGTCAATGTTTGATTCTTTTATTTGGGGGCTCTGTCATTTGGTGCATATATTTTGAGATAACTATTTCTTCATGAACTGACCCTTTTATCATTATATAATGAACTTTTTTGCCTCTTGAAACAAGTTTGACCTAAAAACTATTTTGCCTGATATTAGCATGACCTCTCAGCTCTCTTTTGGTTACTGTATTTGGGACTATCTTTCCCATCTTTTCACTTTGAACCTATTTGTGTCTTTGGCTCTAAAATGAGTCTCTTGTAGGCAGTATATAGTGGATCATTTTATTTTAACTCCTCTCTGCAGATCTTTGCCTTTTGATTGGAGAGTTTCATTTACTTCTATTTAACATAATTTGTGGCATGAAAAGACTTCCTTCTGCCGTTCCCCCCCACATTTCTTACACCTTTTTTTGTGCCTCATTTTCCTCCACTACTGCCTTTTTTTTCTTAATTGATTTTTTTGTAGTGTACCATTTTGATTCCCGTCTCATTTCTTTTTCAGTGTATTTAAGATATTTTCTTATTGTGACTCTGGGATTACAGTTAACATTCTATAACAGTCTACTTTGAAATAATAGCCACTTAGTTTCATTATATGTAAAAACTCTGCTCCTCTATACCTCTGTCTCCCCCACCTTTAGGTTCTTATTGTCACTGATGACATCTTGATGCATTGTGTGCCCATACTACTGTGTTTTTAATTTACCTGTGTAGTTATCTTCACTGGAGACCTTTATTTCTTTGTTCAGTTTCAGTAACTGTGTAGTGTCCTTTCATTTCAACCAAGAAGGCCTTAGCCTTCACTTCTTACAGTAAACCTAGCAGTTAGCCAGAAGTGAAAGCCTAGGGTCTTCTCAGGTCTTTTCTGAGCATGCATTCTGTTCTGAGCATGTATACAACATCCTTTTTGTTTTTAAAATTTTTATTTGATTATTTTATTTTTATTTCGTATTGGAGTGTGATTAGCAATAGTGTGTTAGTTTCCTGTGCACAGCAAAGTGATTCAGTTAAACATACACATGTATCTGTTCTTTTTCTCATTCTTTTGCCATTTAGGTCATTACAGAATACTGAACAGAGTTCACTGTGTTATAGGGGAGGTCCTTGTTGGTTGTCTGTTTTAAATACAGCAGTGTATACATGTCATTCTCAAATTCCTAATCTATCCCTCCCCTGACCCTTCACCCTTGGTAACCGTAAGTCTGCTCTCTGTGAGTCTGTTTCTGTTTTGTAAATAAGTTCATTTGTATCATTCTTTAAGATTCTTCATATAAGCTATATCATATGATACTTGTCTTTGACTAACTTCACTTAGTATAGTAATCTTCATGTCCATCCATGTTGCTACAAATGGCATTATTTTATTCTTTTCTATGGCTGAGTAATAGTCCGTTGTATATATGTACTATATTTTCTTTATCCATTTATCTGTCAGTGGATATTTAGGTTGCATCTATGTCTTGGCTATGGTAAACAGTGATGTGATGAACGTTGTGGTGTGTGTATCTTTTCAAGCCATGTTTTTCTCTGGATATATGTTCAGGAGAGGGATTGCTGATACGGCAATTCTGTTTTAGTTTTCTGAAGAATCTCCATACTGTTTTGCCCGGTGACTGCACCCACTAACATTCCCACCACAACTTCTGATTCCACAGTGTGTGGGTATACTTTTGTTTTTGTTTTTTTTCCATTTATTTTTATTAGTTGGAGGCTAATTACTTTACATCACTGCAGTGGTTTTTGTCATACATTGAAATGAATTAGCCGTGGATTTACATTTGAATACACTAATTTCTGAAAGAAGTTCTCCCCAGCTGTTCCTCCCAGACTAGACAGTCTGTTGTGTGTCTCAACCTTAATCTTTTGCCTAAGGAAGCAGTTAGGTTTGTTTGTTTGCCTTACTTCTTGAACATTGTCCTGTTTTTACTCTCTGAGTGAGTTCTGACTAGGCAAAACAAAGGCAAGCGCCTTGCATTCATCCTTCAGGTTGCCCCCAGACAAGTTAGGACAAACCAACACAAATTTTTTACTGTGCTGGTAAAAAAAAAAATAAGATCTGCTCTGCTCCCTTAAGAACCAGGAGTCAGGGCCTCACACTTGCAGTCTGCTGTCTGTAGGACCACTGCTGAGCTGGAGAGGAGGTGAGGGACAGGATAAGTAAAAATACTGCAAAGTGTTCCTTCTGATTTTGAGTTTCCTTTTTCTTGATTGATTGTTCAGCCAGTTGTGAACCTTTGATGGACAGTTTTTGCTTGATTTTTCTTTTTTCCAGTGTTTCTCTGGAGGGACCAGTTCTTTGATCTACTTACTCTACCATTTTTGCTGATACCATTTCATTTGTTCATGTAATGATGAAAAGTACTACTTATCAGGGATGAAGGGATCCCCTAGGTGATTTTAAGAGGAGAGAATACCATAACCAGATATATCTTTCACAAAGATAACCTTGTAGATTTGTGGAGAATGCCCACCCCTCTCAACTTTCTCTTGGCTCCATATTAATAAAATTAAGTATCTCTTCAGATTTTTATCAAATTTGCTCATGATGATCTGCCTTAAAATAATAGTTACGTAGGAAATCACTTTGGGAGCTTGAAGGAGGTTTACTCAAAATGATAAATACTCTTTCTCTAGATCAGCTGTGCACTTTAATTTGTGAAGGAGCAGCTCAACCTGTGGGCATTCCATGTAGTGTAGGCTCTAGTGTGAGTAGTAGTGATGATTTGTTTATTGACTGATTGATTTTCCTAAGCAGTCTGGGAAGGCTAGTTAGATTTAGGTGATTATATTGCTCTTTTTTTTTTTTCCCTTGGCAGCCAGGAGAACCACAGGAATTGCTTTTTAGTGAGTGAATTTTATATTCTACCTCTGTCTTCCCCATTTTACTGAAACAAAAAAATGTATTTTATTGACTCTAATGTAAGTACTTTTGACATCTTATTAATTTTGCTAAAAATGAGATATATCTTCCAGTTAATGGCATGATAGATATGGTGTGTTATCATATAAAAAATAAAAAATGATGTTTTATCTTTTCTTAGTGGCACATAAGTTAATAATTCAGTTCACAATTGATGCTGTCTTATATTTTATGAACTGCCAAATATTTCCTCTGGGGCAGTAAAGCACCTCAGATCCTTTTTGGAACAGCATCGATGTGTAAATATATCTCTAAATACAAATACATTTATTAATTATGGTTGTTGATTAAATCAACCTCTCGGTTGTTAGCCTGGATCCCTGAAAGACTGTGTTGATTTTGATGTGAACTTTTCCAGGGTATTAGGTAGAATCGGGTCTTCATGAGAAAATAGGAATTAAATGATTGGACAAATTATATTTAATATAATAGGCCTAGGAATCCTCAGCTTCTGCCCTCTCTGATTACCTGATTCCTCTGGCTATTGGCATGTGATACATTAACGTTGAGAGTCCTGTTTAGCTAGTTTTGCTAAACTAGGTCTTTTACCTTTGTCTGGTCTGTTTGAAGCCCAGGTCTGGACTGACGCCTTGCCTAAACCATTACTTACGCACCTGCACACTGTAAAGGGAAACTCTGCAATCTTTGCTGCATTTCATTTTGAGGCTCAGACCACAAAACACAAAGGAATGTAGCCAGAGTCCAGCTGCAATGTTCTTTTACCCCTTATTTCTTTTTTTCACTGAGGACTAAAAAGTAGATTTTTAAGTGATTGTTGAAATAAAATGTGTTGGTCGTTGTTATTTTGCTCTTATTACCTAGTATTAGGTAATACATTTACAATAGAGCAGTGAAACAGTCATTGAGCTAGGACATAGCTGGTCAGAACATTTGGCTTTTTCAAGTCCTCAAAAGATGTCTGACATTTTTTTTGTTTTATTCTCAGAAGGAGAAATAGGGAGTGGTGTAAATTGGCAGGCACTTTTGAAACTTCCTGGCCTGTCCACCACAAGGTTTTTTACAGATCTCTAAGAGCTGGTCAGCTCTTTTCCTCTAGTGGAATTATTGAAACTGAGAGAAATGTTAGTGCTGCTTTTCCCATTTCATGGATATTTTTGTGCTTATGTTTATTCCAATGGAAGATCTTGACGAAAAGGCCAGGAGTTGCCTTTTTTGCCTGATTGATTCTGATTTCTTTTAAAAACAGAAACTCTAGAGTACAAAGAAACTGTGATATATCCAAAATGAGATATTCATGGGCCCAGACCATAGTCACTACATATGGATCTCCTGCTCATGAGAGAAGGAATAGTCTATTTTAATGATCTACCACCTTTTTTTGTGAGTGGGTGCATGTGGCGATCGTGCATACTTATCTATAAAGGAACTGGCCGGACAGGTCCCCAAGCCTGTGACTTGAGCCACCTTGCAGCACCTGGGCATGTTTGGATGTTTATGGATGTTTTTCTTCCCCTTCAGCATAACCAGGTTGCATTTTGTCAGAGGGGAAGGGACCAAGGAATGTGCAGTGGCAGTGATCAGACTGATTCCTATCTCTGTATTCCGACAGCCTATATCTTGACCTGGCAACACTGACCTGTTAATAAATGAATGAGAATTTTCTCTAGTGGCATCTCCTTGAATCAGTTAAAATACTTTGAGTGTTATTTGCATAAGTAGCAAATTCTCCATAGTAATAGTGACTGGCCCTTGGGATTTCATTGGCATGTATTGAAGACATAAATGTTTTCACACTGCTGTAATTTTCAGACAGCTATAATTCTGACTCATTTCTGTTTTTACCTGCTTAATGCATACTTAAACATCTGTGGACACATCTGACATTAAAAATTCTTTCCTATAAACATTTTCAGCTTCTGTTTTAATGTGAAGAGTTCAGAAGTGGTCATCATTTTCACTAAATTGCCATGTTTGCTTTCATGGTGTCCAGTTAAATTGGATGGCTTCCTTCCAGAAATGGGAGATTTTCACATCATGCTTAGGCTTAAGTGCTGTGGCTTTAATTATTTCAACTCTTCTTCTGTTTACCCTATAAACTAGAACACTCTTTGTAACCTTTCATCTTCATTTTATTATAGGTTGTTGTTCAGATGCTGGCATTTAAAGTACTCAGGAACTCAGACCTCAGATCTTTAAATTGAACAGTGATTGTTACGACTTGAGGCAGTAGGTGAACCAAATGCTGTGGTTTTCTATTTTTTCTTGCTGTGCAACTTAGAAGTATAATCAAGCAAATATTTTTCAGGGTGACTAATATAACTGAAATGAATTGAATTATTAGTTCTTTCAGGTGTTCCACTTGATTACAGGAATGTGACCTAAGTTGAAAAATTGCCGTTCATGTGAAAGCTTTCCCAAATGTCTTTAGTCCAGCTCCATTGTAACTACCTAAGGGTATACCATAAAACAGAAATAGAAGGGAAAAAATGTTTCTGTACATGCTAAATTGTAGACATTGTGTTTTAGAACCAGACAAAATATTCCTAGGTCATATGATTCAACCCTTCATTTCACAAATGAGGAAAGAGGTTGAACAATGAAGTAAGGTCATATAAGAAGTTAACTAAGCCTTCATTTTGATCTGTTCCACTGAAGAAATGAAGCCCAAGAAATGGTGTACCAGTTGTAAGTGAAGTATTTTTAAGCAAACATTTTTTGGAGATGGAAGGGCTTGGTGCCTCAGTGGTAAAGAATCCTCCTGCTAGTGCAGGAGACGAGGGTTTGCTCCCTGGGTTGGGAAGATCCCCTGGAGAAGGAAATGGTAACCCACTCCAGTATTCTTGCCTGGCAAATCCCATGGACAGAGGAACCTGGCAGGCTGTAGTCTGTGAGGTTGCAAAAGAGTTGGACATAACTTAGCAACTAAACAGCAACAACAAAGGAGATGGAAGAAGTGTATTACTGAAATACCCCTTTCCTTTTTAGGGAAAGCTCACTGGTGAAAAATGCCTTGATGTAAATTCCTGTATAGTATGTGGAGTTCCCATGTTAAGTTCTTATTGAAAACATTAATTATTTAAATCTTATCTATCTGTTGGTTCATTTTGACATTTTTTTTTCTGTAAAAGGTACAGTGTACAATGCTTCTCTTATCTTCTCCCTTTCCTCAATTTATTTAAACTGGGAAGTGTTTTGTTCATTTTGTTTTTTTATTTCTAATCACTTAAGGCTTTGAAGTTACATTGGGACTTCACGTCTCGTGACTGGGGAAATGTCCTCCGTTTCTTGGTTCACCTGGCATAATATCTGTGGTGCTAGGTTATCATGAGGTTTAAATGAAGCACAGTGCTTGGCACATAGAAGATGCTCAGTAAAATTTTCCAATTACTGTTATCTATACATTGAGCTTTGCAACAGGAATTCCAGGCAGCTGTGTAATTTCTTTTTTTCACTAATTCTAGGTGCTTAAAGGGAAAGTTGGCCTAAGAAAAGGCCTAAGTTATTGTTGTCTAGTTGCTAAATCGTGTTCGACTTGACTCTTCTGTGACCCTACAGACTGTAGCCCACCAGGCTAGACTCCTCTGTCCATGGGTCTCCCAGGCAAGAATACTGGACTGGGTTGCCATTTCCTTCTCCAGGGGATCTTCCCCACCCAGGGACCAAACGCTTGGCTCCTGCATCTCAGCAGGTGGATTCTTTACCACTGAGCAACCAGAGAAGCCCAAGAAAAGGTAGGGGAAATTAAAAATGCAGGCCCCATAGCATAGTACTAGATTTTCTTTTCTAGAAGCAGGAGGTACATCATCTTTCTGTCAGTGGTGTGAATGGAGAGAACTAATGAAGTTTCCCAGAGCACAGGGAAAAAAAACTATTGTAGATCTTAAGGCTTGTCTCTTTTTCTTCAGCTACTTAGGGAGTTTACTGCCTTATATACACTGAGTCAAGTAAGTGTCTGTGTTTTAGAACCTATCAGTATAGTAAATGCTGAAGCCTTTATTCTTAAAAGGAATGTAGAGCATGTTCAAGTAGTTCAACAATTCCCAACCTGGCCCTCTACTTATTCTTTTTAGTCTTATCTGACTGTACTCTCAGTTCGAGACCTGTGCTTCAGTCAAACTGTTGTTTTCCAAATACGTCACATTATTTCCCACTTGATACTCTTTGTCCTTACTATTCTACTTATCTGGAATGCCTTCCCTAGCCATCTCTAGGATGATAATTGTGGTTGTACTTAAAGCCTTTCCCTTATTACCTAAAACTTTCCTCATAAAGTCTTTCTTAATTCCCCATAGTTTGATGGACTGTAATAGCCTTCTGTAATCCTGTGAAGAATTCTCTCTATATAGTACCTCAGAAATGAACTATGTTGATATATGTTCTCATTTCATTTTAACAGCAACTCAGTGATACAAGTATTTGTCTTATTCTTGTCTGAAATCTTTTCAGTGTAGAAACTGCATCTTACTTGGCCTGAGACTCATTCCATTGCCTTACCGAGAGCCTTATATTGTGTAAACACTCAATAAATATTTTTTTGAGTTGAATTAGGAGAGCAAAAGGGATGTTACTTTTGCAAATGCTATTAAGTAATCTGACACTCCACGTTCTACCCATAGTTTTAACTCTAGATGCTCTGGCCAGGACAATCCTTATTTCATACACTCCCTCAGGACCATGAGACGCTATTAACTTCAGTGCCTGTTGTAATCCAAGGCACAGGCAGCAGTGCTGATGGGGTTGTGTTTAGGAGTGAGAGCAAAGAGTCTGTTTTAAATGAAGAATCCCCATGGAAATTTAGGCAGGAGAGATCAACAAAACAAAAATGCAGAAGGTGGTTGCTGGGTGAAACAGGAAATGAACACCTTATGAAGATTAGGCATTCCACTGAGAGAGGGGAAATGTAGAAAACGAGTCAAAAGTAATTGTGCAGCCATTTCATCACCGATACCTGAGAGCACACTGTTGGGTGTGCTGTTTTTAATGAAGTGTGCTTTTATAGTGCTGATGTTATTATCTGGATGAGGAAGTCTTCTCTAGTATTATTGTCATCTCAGCTTTCTGCAACCAACTAAATTAAAATACAGTAATGTAATGAGTCAGTGGAATAAAAAAGAAAACCAGATGACTCTGACATGTGACCCCAAGTTGAACTTACTGCTTTTCTGGTTCACAGTGTATTCCAGTCAGAGTAAAGAGGTTCAATGTAATGCTTTGGAGAAAAAGGGAAGGTAGAGGAGTAATATATTTAGTTAATAGTGGGCTATGTCATGGGTTAAAGATTGCTACATTATTAGAATATCTGAGATCAGTGTTTCTCAACAGGAGGTCCCCAGAGCCTCAGTGAGTTCTCCAGGTAGCATGGACTGGCCTTCTCCAGTCTGTTATTATTGTGTATCATATGGCAGCATAAATTCTTTGGGTTCTGATATGAATTAATCTAACAAATCTAACAAATAAGACATTACTGATAGTACACTGGGCCTTCCCTGGTGGCTCAGCTGGTAAAGAGTCTGTCTGCAGTGCAGGAGACCTGGGTTCGTTCCCTGGGTTGGGCGGATACCCTGGAGAAGGGAATGGCTAGGCACTCCAGTTTTCTGGCCTAGAGAATTTCATGGACTGCATAGTCCATGGGGTCACAAAGAGTGGGACATGACTGAGCAACTTTCAAAAGATACTGCATTGAAAGTAGCTCGCTCTTTCTTTTAATTCTTCTTTTCTTAAAAATTTATTTATTTTAGCTGTGCTGGGTCTTAGTTGCTGCGCATAGCTTTCTCTAGTTGTGACGAGCAGAGGCTACTTTTTGGTTGTGGTGCATGGGCTTCTCATTGCAGGGCTTCTCTTGTTGCAGAGCATGGGCTCTAGGCATATGGGCTTCAGTAGTTGCCACATGTGGGCTCAGTAGTTGTGGCACATGGGTTTAGTTACCCCATGACATATGGAATCTTCCCAGAACAGGGATTGAACCCATGCCCCCTGCATTGGCAGGCAGATTCTCAGCCCCCAGATCACCAGGGAAGTCCTCCTTTAATTCTTATGTTTGATTTTTGGTAGGCAAACAACAAGGGATATGAGGATAATTATATCAAGTCAGAAAGTTTGGATTAAATGATTTGTGGAATCTTTTGGTTTTCTGAGGAAAAAAATGGATAGAAGGAGTAAGAAAATTATTCTTAGGTAGATATAAACTATTTTAACTTCCCAAAGCATCTTATTATAATAGTTCTGTAGATGGTTTTCTAGGGGTAACATTTATGTCCTGGACAATAGTACACTATACAACAAAGTTATATCATTCTTTAAACCACATAGTTCTATTCACTGCCATGTTTTATACCTCTGCCTACAATAATTTAGTTACAAGATCACCAAATGTAACCTCTGAATCAAATTAAATGATCAGAGTGTTTTTCTTCTCTAATTCCTTGAAAAATTGATATGAAAGGTAATTCACGTATAGTTAAATCACAAGAGATAAATTACAAAAGGTGACATCACTGAAGTCAAACTGTACGTTGAGGCCTAGTACATATTTGTCACTGCACAAGATGCTGGCATTAGGTGAAATTACTCAGCTCTCAGAGTGGTATCAGGGATGGAGAGCAAGTCAGTAGACAGTTATCCTCAGCATTCTAAGACTCATGTTAGAAATACATGGGGTTGAGTTAAAGGTATGTTTTAGGAGGTGGCCCTAAATGTCTGAGCCACTGAGTGTGGAAGAGACTTAGAAGCTGCCCAAGCAGACTAGATAATAGTGGAAACACACATACCTGGCACAAAATAGGTATTGCACCTTTCCATTGATCAAAGCATCTAGTTTCTCACTCAGCCTGGTGAATGACTTCACTGTACATTGCTCAGCAGTTTTCTCTTAGGCATAAATAAAAGAAATGTCAATTAATAATTCAATCCTTAGTGGACATAATGAAAATTACTTTCAAAGATGATTAGGTTTGTGTGTTTAAATATCAATATACATATATTCATTTATTCAAAGCATAGTAATATATATGGATCACAGAGTGGTTATAGTAAATATGTGACTACTTTGACTTAAACATACATTCACTTCCATATATAATTCTTTAATAGGGATAATCTATATTGCACATAAATAATAAAAGTATTCTAAACTTAAGGAAGGAGAAACCATGGCTTTCCAGTTTCACTTTTTCTGAAAGAACTTTGGTGTCAGACGTATCTTGAACCAGTTTATTTCACCTCACTAGTCTCAGTGTGGGCTTCCCTTGTGGCTCAACTGGTAAAGAATCCACCTGCAATTTGGGAGACCTGGGTTCCATCCCTGGGTTGGGAGATCCCCTGGAGAAATGCAAGGCTGCCCACTCCGATATTCTGGCCTGGAGAATCCCGTGGACTGTATAGTCCATGGGGTGGCAAAGAGTCAGACACAGCTGAGCGACTCGCTTTCAGTAGTCTCAGTGTACTCCTCTGAAAATGAAGATAATGGCTTTAGAGAAATGTGAAGAATTAAAGAGGGAATTTATGTAAAATTAGCATTGCAAATAGTAGTCACTCAGTAAATACTTATATATTGAGTGATAATAATAAGTAGAAATGAGAAATTTGAAAAGTCCATGCCTTCTAATTCAGAAAAGATCTCTTTATAAGTCACAGAAATGTACAGACCTTAATATGGGAAATGATTCATATATTTGATTTCATTTTTTAAACTTGCCTATAACAAAAGAAGATAAAATGGAAAGATAAGTCACTTATCAGAAGAAGAGATTTTCATCACAAAGATTTAACCAAGGGTCAGTATTCAGGATACATAAGAAAAACCTTTATATATTAATACAAAAAGGAGCAGTCAACCACATAGTAATATGAACATAGTATATTAGGAAACTTACAGAAGAACAAAACCTAAATTTCTAATAACATAAGAAAAAATTCCTCAGTCTCACTAGTGATCAGGAAAATGCAAATTAACTCCGCAAGAGAACTGTTTCACATCAGTCAACCTGGCTAAAAAGAGAATGTCTATTTAGTACGTAATTTGGTGAGCATGTAGAAGAAAAGGAACTTTGATCTGTTGTGAGAGTTTCAATTAGTTTGTATATTTCAGAGGGCAGTTTGATAATGGAGTTAAATCTGCACAAACTTTTCTCAACCTAACAACCTCACTCCTGCTTATACATTAGATTCTTGAGTAGCTTTTACATATATGTAGTCTACTAATATTTATTGTGTCTATATTCTATAGATAAGTAAGCAAATTATTTCTTGGTTACTTCAGTTATTCTGTATTGGAGTTCTTCACAATTATATAGCTAGTATTTAATTTTTTTTAAGTGCCTCTATCCTTTTGTATTATTCCTCTCAGGGTCTCTGTTTCGGTGAAACATTATTTTCTTTTTTTTTAAAGCTACTTCTTTTAAGACTAGAATATGTGTTGCTTTGTATACAGCTTCTCCTTTCTCATTACTTACACACAGTTGATACAGTGGTTATTTTTTTTAATTCATATCATTTCATATATCAGTTCTTGATTCATATTCATATTCATTTGTACTAGTAATTCTCTGTATTTCCTTTCCAGCAAATACTGATGATAATCATGCCTCAGATTTTGAGTACTACTCATTTATATTATTGGAAACCTTTTTAAAACTTACAAAAGAATTAATTCTTCCCATACTGCTTGTTAGTAACTCCCATTAATATAAATGATGACTCCCAGGTTCATGATGTGGAGAGTCTAGTGATGAAAAACGTAGAAGTGTTAACTGTAGTTAGTTATAGAAATTTACTGCTGTGAGTTAATTAAATACCAGTAAGCAACAGGAGCATTTCATTTAATTTGTATAAATATAAGGTTGGTAACCTACTGAGAAGTGCCAAGTCTCTTGGAGTTTGATTGTCAGCTATGCTAAACCTTTTTAAAATGTGTAGATGACGACTGAATTTATTGAAACAACTTCTGTTGTAAGATATCCCATAGAAGGAATATTATTTTTGAGTGTGCAGTAGCATAATTTTGTCATTTCTGACTTTATGGTTACTAGAGGGAAAACTTTTTAGAATTTACCTCCTAATATTGAATTTGCTAAATAGTGTTCAGTGTGAGAGAGTCAGGAGTTTCTTTTATTATTTTTCTGGCTTCTATATGATTTGTGATCTGTGCATAAATCACAAAATGAGAGATTCATAAGTTGGTTAAAGAAGAATTTGGTACATAGCATATAATTTTCCTTCAGAGATTTCTAGGAGAAATGCTAAGCAGTATTCTGTCCTAAGGGGATACAGGTTGTCACATTTAATTGGAGAAGTTTCCCTTCTCATGTTGTATCATTCGGGGGAGCCTGTCTGTCTTTTTAATATGCAAGGTGGAATAGTATTTGTATTATCAAATTCAGTATGGTTGAATCTTAGGATTGTCCTACTGAGTGAAATAAGTCAGAGGAAGACAAATATGATAAACACATATATGGAATTCTAAAAAGGGGGGGTCCAAATGAACTTATCTACAAAACGGAAATGGAGTTACAGAAGTAGAAAGCAAACATAGTTCCCAGGGGATGAGAGGGAGAGAGATTGGGAGATAGGGACTGACTTATGCCCCTGTATGTGAAATAGGCAGCTGATAGGAGCCCACTGTGTCACGCAGGGATGCTAGTCGGTGCTCTGCAGTGGTCTGTGTGAGAAGAGAGTCTAAAAAGAGGGAGTACGTATAGTATAACTGATTGACTTTGCTTACAGCTGAAACTGACAGAACACTGTAAATCAACTATGCTCCAACAAATTTCTTTTTAAATACTAATTCAGAAAGTTCATAGTATCAGAATTACAAACACTGAAATCAACCTGCTCATCTATTCATTCATTCTTCAAATGTTTAGCAAGTGTATCCTGCCCAACAGACATTTTTATAGGTATTTGAATTATAGTAATGAGCAACATCAAGAGTTAAAACCATCTTTTTTTTCTTTTTAAAATAAATGTTTAGTTTAAAATCAATTCTGTAAGGGCTACATGTTTTTATAGAGCAGATACAGACTAAGAGAGTATATTATCTCAGCTTATTATCTAATTTGTGTTGGTCCTTTTATTCAGTAACACTCCTTTGTTTATCTGGTATGCCCTTGCCTTAGGACCACATTGCAAGATTCATCCCTGGGAGAGCAAAAAAAATCTGATTTTGAACAGAGAAAGATATGGCTGGTTGATGGGTGGTTTGTGACAAAATTAATTTCAACAGTCATTTTGTCACTAAGAGTAAAGGCCCAATTATTAAAGTTTTAGAACCAGCTTACAAATTACTAGCTGAGAGTATCTATTTTATTTTTTTGGCCTTCAAATGAAAATAACATAATGAAAATAAATAATGATATAATGAAATAAATAATATTTTCATTATTTCAAATGAAAATAACATTATGCTTAAATGACCCAGTATTTACTCCCTGTAAAAATACACTGACATCAGGACCTGTTTGTTTGACAGGATTAATTCAGAGGGGGCAATAGTAGTGTTTACTCACTCAAAACTAGCCAATGGAATAAAAGCTATAAATATTAAATTATCAATGATTCATTGTTGTATGTTTCACTCATGGGTGTACCTGAGTATACATGCGTATACACAGAGCAACATCAGATAATCCTAGAAAAACATCCATTCCTAGAACTCGGATAATCATCATGTTCACCAGATGTCTTTTGAGGAAAAGATTCCTCTTTTCTCTATTGTGTTTCAAACACTTGAACTCCTGGAAGACACTAAAAATCAATGTGAGTACAGATACACTTGAAGATTGCCCAATCTCTGTCTTCATATAAGAGTCATACACTTACTGAAGATTAAATTGTTTGTAGCTCTTTCAGTCATCTCTTTTGCTACTTTAATATTTTATAAAAATATCCTGAGGGTGGGAAATCCAAAGGGGGTAATCCATGGATATACAAAGGAAGAAAAGTCAAAAAATAGGAGAATATACATCTAAGGAAATAATAATATTTAAAAAGGACTTCTAAAAATTTCAAAATTTCCAAAAACAAAGGAGGAAATAGCATCTATAAAGAAAAAGAATGAGTCTATGAAACAGAAAAAGGTAGTTGTGACTCGTAAAACATAGAAAAAATATTTTAAAACCTTCATAAATGGTAGACTAGATACACTTAAGGAGAAACTTGGTGACAGTAAAATGGAAATGAAAACATTACCCATTATGCAGTCCAAAGAGATAAAAAGATATATGAAACAAATTATAGGACATAGGGGTTAATAGAGAAGTGTCAACGTGGATCTAGTAGGAATCCTAGGAATAGAGATTAGAGGGAATGGCAGTGAAGAAGTATTATTTAAAAGTGGCTGAGTAAAAAAATAGAGAAAATTATTACAACAAAAAAGGAGATACTTATACAGTAGAGATTGAAAAATTATTACATAGTATGGACAACTCTTAATAAGAATGGAAATTTTTAGAAATATAACAAAATTGATTTAAAAAGAAATGGAAAACTGAATAGGACCTATTTCCAGAGCATCATAGAATAGATAACTGGTTTTTGTTGTTCAGTCACTAAGTTGTGTTGGACTCTCTGCGACCCCATGAACTGCAGCATGCCAGGATTCCCTGTTCTTCACTATCTCCTGGAGTTTGCTCAAACTCATGTCTGTTGAGTCAGTGATGCCATCCAACCATGTTATCCTCTGTTGCCCCCTTCTTCCCTTCCCTCAGTCTTTCCCAGCATCAGGGTCTTTTTCAGTGAGTCTACTCTTTGCATCAGGTGGCCACAGTATTGGAGCGTCAGCTTTTAGTTCATTCCAGCGAATATCCAAGGTTGATTTCCTTTTCTGATTGGTTTGATCTCCTTAATGTCCAAGGGACTCTCAAGAGTCTTCTCCAGTACCATAGTTTGAAAGCATCAATTCTCCAGCACTCTGCTTCTCTATGGTCCAACTCTCACATCCATATATGACTGCTGGAAAACCACAGCTTTGACTATATGGACCTTTGTTAGCAGAGTGATGTCTCTGCTTTTTAATATGCTGTCTAGGTTGGTCACAGCTTTTTAAAAGCAAGCGTCTTTTATTTTCATGGCTACAGTCACTGTCCAGAGTGATTTTGGAGCCCAAGAAAATAAAATCTGTCACTGTTTCCCTGTCTGTTTTCCATGAAGTGATGGGACTAGATGCCAAGATCTTAGTTTTTTGAATGTTGAGTTTTAAGCCAGCTTTTTTACTGTCCTCTTTCACCCCCATCAAGAGGCTTTTTAGTTCCTCTTTGCTTTCTGCCATTCAGTGGCATCATCTGCAAATCTGAGGTTATTGATATTTCTTCGGACAATCTTAACTCCAGCTTGTGATTCATCCAGCCTGGCTTTTCGCGTGATATACTCTGCATTATAAGTTAAATAAGCAGGGTGACAATACACAGCCTTAATGTAATTCCTTTCCCAATTTTAAATCAGTTTGATTTTCCATGTCCAGTTCTAAACGTGGCTTCTTGACCAGCATACAGGCTTCTCAAGAGACAGGTGAAATGGTCTGGTATTCCCATCTCTTGAAGAATTTTCCACAGATTACTGTGATCCACACAGTCAAAGGCTTTGGCATAGTCAATAAAGCAGAAGTAGATGCTTTTTTGGAACTCTCTTGATTATTTTATGATCGAGTGGATGTTGACAATTTGATCTCTGGTTCCTCTGCCTTTTCTAAATCCAGCTTGTACATCTGGAAGTTCTTGGTTCACATACAGATGAAGTATAGCTTGAAGGATTTTGAGCATTACCTTGCTAGCTTATGAAATGAGCTAAAGAATCTGCCTGCCAATCCAGGAGACTCAGGAGACATGGGTTCCATCCCTGGGTCGGGAATATCCCTTGGAATAGGAAATGTCAACCCACTCCCTTGTTTTTGCCTGGAATATTCCATGGACAGAGAGCCCTGGTGGGCTAAATGGTCCATGGAGTTGCAAAAGTGTTGGCCATGACTGAGCAATTCACATACGTAGCAATCTTTTTTTTTTTTTTTTTTTTTTTTTTGCTTCCTTGGTGGCTCAGACGGTAAAGAATCTGCCTGCAATGCAGGACCTGGGACCTGGGTTGAAAGATCCTCTAGAGAAGGGAATGGCTACCCACTCCAGTATTCTTGCCTGGAGAATTCCATGGATAGAGGAGCCTGTTGGGCTGCAGTTCATGGGGTCACAAAGAGTGACCCTATGACACATGCTCACAAAGGCATGAGCAACTAGATATCTGGACCAACACTGAAAATGTAATTTTTTTTAAATTTTTTTATTTTTTTTTATTATTTTTTTTCCCATTTATTTTTATTAGTTGGAGGCTAATTACTTTACATCATTGCAGTGGTTTTTGTCATACATTGAAATGAATCAGCCATGGATTTACATGTATTCCCCATCCCGGTCCCCCCTCCCACCTCCCTCTCCACCCGATCCCTCTGGGTCTTCCCAGTGCACCAGGCCCGAGCACTTGTCTCATACACCCAACCTGGGCCGGCGATCCGCCTCACCCCAGATAATATACATGTTTCGATGCTGTTCTCCTGAAACATCCCAGAAAATGTAGTATTAAAAAAAGAATCTTAAATGAATCTATTAGTTAACAATAAAATAAGAATACTTAGGTCAAAAACTGAGTGAAGGCAATAACTTAAAGAGGTGCGGTAAGCAAACTTTTGCCTTGAAGGCATTTAATAAACAACCTGATCAGGACAATATGAAAAACAAGCTAATAGACAAATCAATTTATGGACATACTAAAAAATACAAGTTAAAATGTATGCAAGCTGAATCTAGCAGTTCAGAGGAGTCCACGCTTCAGCCTTAAAGTCTTCTACATAATTTACTCATTAACAGAAATATCATATAGTTGTTTTAATAAATGCAGGAAAAGCATTCAATAAAATTCAGCACTTAATTTAGAAAGACAGTAGTAGCTTCTGATTAGGAGCATAAACTGTGGAACCACATGGCATCAGTTTGAATCCAGACTCTTATTTATTGTGTCCAGTTGGCAGAATTAAAAATAGCACTCCAGTTCCCACTCTCCTGATATATACATGCCCTGTGCACTTCCTTCCCATTAGGTATGACAGGACTTACATAATGGAGTGAATGAATATAATGGAGTTCCACTCCCATGATGAAGGCCACTAATCGTTTGACTTTTAAGTTAGTATTAAAGGAGCTTATCTGGTGGGCCAGACCTAATCAGGTGGCCCCCCAAAAGAGCCAAGAAGTAGTGACAGATACTCTTGGCTAACCTGCAGACATGCAGACTGCTATGTTGTCAACTGCTATTGGAGCAGAACATGTAGCTAAGACATGAGGCAGCCTCTAAGAGCTGAGAGTGAAATCTGGCTGATGGCTCACAAGGAACTTGCTCAACCCTACAACCACAGGAACTAAATTCTGCTGACAAGCTGAGTGAGCGTGGAGAATGATGCTGAGCTATACATGAGAGCACAGCCTGGCCAGTGTCTTGATTTTGTACTTGTTATATGTTGGGCAGAAAAGTCAGCTATGCTTTGCATGGACTTTTGACCTACAGAACATATGAGCTAATAAATGAGTAGTTTTGTAAAAAATTAAGGTGTGATTGACCTATAACATTGCATTAGTTTCAGATATACAATATAATGATTCAATATTTGTATATGCTGAGAATTAATCATTAAAATAAGGCTAGTTAACATCCATCAGCATACAGAATTGTGATTTTTCCCTTGTAATGAAAACTTTTAAGATTTATGATATGTATTGTTTTAATCTGATAAATGTTTTATATATCTTTAAAACAATAATAGGAAACCACTACACTATGTGACCTTGGACATATTGTCTGTAAAATAATCTGCTTTATTTGTCTGCTTTATTGTCTGTAAAATGGAGATAATAATAGTACCCACCTGGTTAGGCGTCTGTGTGTATTAAATAAGCCAATATATGAAAAATATATGTGGCATTTAGTAAAGCCTCAAATGATTGCAAATAGTAGTATCAGTTGTTGTAAAACCAGAATAAAACAGAATTCCCTTAAAATGATAATCATGGGATGGGGAGGGAGGTGGGAGGGGGGTTCAGGATGGGGAACACATGTAAATCCATGGCTGATTCATGTCAATGTATGGCAAAAACCACTACAATATTGTAAAATAATTAGCCTCCAACTAGTAAAAATAAATGGAAAAAAAATTAAAAAATTTAAAAAAAGAATAGTTATCAAACCTATAGCAACTATTAGGTTAAATAATGCAACTATTTTCATGAAAGTCAAAAAGCAGATTAGGATGCTAGTTATTATCTTTAGAATAAAATGTTATACTTGACGTCCTGGTCTATGTAATTAATAGAGAAAATAGATGAGGTATAAATATTTTAAATAAAGGAATAAATTTTTATCGATATGAATATTATAATTTTTAAAATGTGAGGGAATCCGTAAACTATTAGAATTAGAAAATTAGCACATTTGTTGGATATAAGATCAACATGAAAATTAATGATTTTATATACCAGTAATAACCAAATAGAAAGTGAGTACCATATGAGTACCTTGTGATATATTTAATAAAAATGTGAAAGACCTTTATCAATGAAAAATGTAAAGCATTATAAAAATGATAATGAAGGAGATGAAAGATCTAAATAAATGAATGTACATATATACATGTAGTTGGTGTAACTAGGTTGTCTGTTACTCTGATTTATGTGAAAGTATATCAGAAACTAATTTGGCTAAAAATAAATGGGATATTCAAGTACTTTTTGGAAACTTTGATTTTTTGTCCAGAAAATCATTGGAGATCCCTTCTTCCTACCAAGATGCAATTTTAAAAAATCCTTTTATAAGTCAGTGAGTGAAAACTTTAGCATATAAGCAGCAAAAGAAAGGAAGGAAAGAAGGAAGGATGGGACACAGACAATATAAAAAGCTTTTGGTTCAGTAGTTAAAGTAAACAGCTCAATCAAAGGATTATGAAAGGATATTAATTCCATCAGATTTTCAGTCAGATAAGCAGAATCACTATGAATATTATGCTATAAGGGATTTATTATAGGAGTAAGATATTATAAAATTTTAGGAGAAGCTGGAGAAGAGTCCGAAAGGGGGAGTTGGAAGATTAGAGAGAGTCACTAACCAGTTCTACAGAAGCTCGGTGCAGGTGGACAGCTCAGGCCAGGAAATGGGAAGCAAGATCTAACCAGGTGCTGAGTAGAACCCCAAAGAAGAGCAGGTGAGGAGACATCTATGGAAGACTGTTACCACGGCATCTGTTAGTGGGCCTGGGGTCACTGTTTGTCAGCAGCACCAGCAGTTGGGAACAAGAACTCAGTGAAGAACGGGACCACAAAAGCCAGATGGATCCGCAGGCAGCCTGATGTCTGTCTCTTACTGGGTCTAACCACCATTTGCTTCAGAGCTTAATGGTTGCTGCTTCACTTCTGTCTTCCAAATCTCATACCAGTTGTTGTTCAGCTATAGCTTGGATCCACATGGGTGATGGTATTCTGGGAAATAGTTCCTGTTTAGCCAAATGCATGCAGTAAAAACCCACAATAGATATGAATAGATTCTGTATTCTAGGAATACAAAGATTAAAAGAACAGTAGTAATCACTCAGAAAATTATAGTTGATCTGTGTTTCAGATACTGTTGAAAATGGTTTACCTGTATAATTATATATTTATTGTCACAACAGCAATATGAGATTAATGCTGTTATTATTCCCCTTATAATAATGTGTAACCTGAGTCACAGAAGTCATTTACTTCCAGGGCTACACATTCTTTTCTAGGATTAACAGCAGCTACATTCTGGCAGAATCTAGTAAAATGAGAACATACTTAGAAACTGTATTCAAGAAACTTACTCAAAAGAAGGCATATAATGCTGTTAAATGTATTTATATTAGTTTAAAAATTAGGAAAAAAATAGAAGCCACATAAATCTTCATTAGTAGGGGAGTGGAGAGTTAAAATCTGGAAGGTATGTAAGATAGAGTACTAAATTAGGAGTTCGAAGAAATGCATTACATACGTATGTCAGCAAAAAAAAGGTGGGTGGGGGGGCTTCCCCAGTGCCTCAGTGGTAAAGAATCTGCCTGCAATGCAGGAGACTCAGGAGATGCGGCTTCGATCCCTGAGTTAGGAAGATCCCCTGGAAGAGGAAATGGCAACCTACTCCAGTATTCTTGCCTGGGAAATCCTATGGACAGAGAAGCCTGGCGAGTTATAGTGCATGAAGTGGCACACGAGTCAGACACAACTGAGCATACATGCACATCAGCCAAAAGTACCTCTTAAAAAACAATATTGAGGGGAAAAGTGAGTTGCAGAATGATACACATGGTCTATCATTATTGATTTAAACATTTGTATTTTAAGAATTTAAAAAGTGATGTATATAGATGTTCACCAAAGTTATGAAGCTAGTGGCTTGTGAGAAAAGCCATGGCAGGTGAAGTTGCTTGTCTACCCACAGCCATGCTTGGATTCCTACTTATCAGCAGAGCTCCATTTGGTTACTCTTTCTCTTTATTTGCTATATGGAAGTTGGGCCTCAGCCCCAGGGAGTAAATTACAACTGGCTTTTTACCAATCACAGTAATTCCATTCCATCACCAGTACTTGGCTACATGCGTAGACTGTCACAGTTGTGGCAAGTTTTCTGAGGTGTTTCTGGGAATGGTTTTATGTACTAAGCCAGATATGACTTGGGGTGCTAGTAATATATATATATAGATAGTGGCAGAGTGGAAGGATGGGAAATCCTGGGTTTTGGATAAAGTTATCAAGTTCCTAAGTTAGTTGAAACTAATCTCTCTCCATTCTTTTTATTTAAATCAGTTAATTTGGATTTTCTGTTAGTTGAAGTTGAGAAAGAGTCCTAACTAATGATAATAGAGGTAGGGAGCAAAGGAGGCTTACTTTATCTGTAAATACTTCATTTATTTTAACAAAAAAGGCAAAAAATTTTTTTAAAAAGGTAGTGAGTATATAGTAATTTCCTCATTATTCTCCGATTTAAAATTTAAAAATAGATGAGTGCCACATGAGTTATATATGCATCATCAACAAAGACATGGAAATGATTATTATCAGTTGAGGGGCATCTGGGAAGTATTTCTCAGCAAATCAATTAAGAACTGATTTGTTTGTATTCATTTAATAAATACATTACTGGCTTTTTACTCTTTCTGTAAGCTACTATAGCATTTAATGTGGGGCTTATGTTTGAAATCACTGTGTTTTTTATTTGTGAAGAGCATCTTAATAACTGGTATGGATCTTCATTATTCTGTGCGATAACTTCCCTTCTGTCTGTGCTAAAGTCTGCCTTTTCAATTAGATAGATCATCTCTAACATTATGTCCACATTTGATGAAAAACACATAACCGTTTTTATGTGATTCAAAAGTGTATTTTCCTATCATTTAGTTAAGTAAAATTCAGAAAAGAAGTTATTCTTACCTCTTGTATAAGAGTGAGCAGAACTCTGGCTCGTAAATTTATATTATTTTTTCGTGGGATAGTAATCAAATTCAATTCTCAAATTATGACATATATGTGTATCTGGTTCTAGGATACAATAGTTTGAAGAAAAGTTTGAAGAAAGCCTGTGGTTAAAATATGGACTTTGGTATAAGACCTGAGTTAGCTCTCCTTCTTCTCACCCTAACCTTGGACAAATCACTTTCCAAGCTTCATTTTGGGGAAATGATATCAGTTTGGGGTTTGTCTGTTATGTAACAGAAGCCTCAAATTAACAATGACTTAAGTGTATAAAATTTTATTTTATTGTTATTGCACATAACAATCCAGGAATCAGTAATCCAGGGTTGGAATGAAGTTCCATAAATGCTTCAGAAAATCCAGGCTCCTTCAAGCTCTCTGCTCTGCCATCCCAAGGGTATGGCCCTCATCAAACCAAATGGTTGTTGGAGTGTCGGTCATTATTCAACCAGCAGGAAAAGGGCACTCTTCCCTTCTCTCAAGATCTAAAGACTTCCACATTCTCCAACCTCCACAAGAGACCGAGAAATGTGTTTCTTCTGAGTGAACTACTAACCTTTAGGGGTTCTGCTAAACCAGAGAAAAAGAGAATGAGTATTGGGTAATGATCACCCATCTCTGCCATAGGGTTGTTTTAAAAATTAGATTATATGTGTAAAGCACAGCACAAAAATATGACAGATAAAAGCTATTTTAGTTGTTAATAATGAACTTTAAACTTCTAACTGAACAGATGTGCTTATCTTTTCTCCCCTAAGTAAAAAAAGGATTGAAATTTAAAGGCATAAACCCGTAGTGACAAAAATATGAGAGGTAACCTCAAGAGAAAGGACATATCAACAAAAATTTATGAAAACCAGAAAATGGGTTGGGGAGTAGCAACTGACCTACTTAGCTGACTGGAAAAATTTAAGAGCATGCAAGGAGTAAAGCTATGAAGTAACCCTGATTCTTACTGCAAATATCCCAAAAAGCTCAGAATTGGAGGTAGATGAGACAGATATGGCTGGACGTCTGGATTAGAAGTCAGTGTGTCCTAGCCTGGATTAGAGGGGAGTCTGGGGGGAGAATGGATCCATGTATATGAGTGGCTGAGTCCTTCACTGTTAACGTGAAACTATCACAACATTGTTAATCGGCTATATTCCAATACAACATAAAAAGTTTAAAAGAAAGAAATGTGCCATAATGTCATTCTCATGCAATTACTTGCATCTGCAGAAAACATGAAGTTTATTCTTAAGAGATTGAATGAACTAGACTAACCCTGGGTTTAGGGACAGCCACCATAAATAAAGGCAGAGTTGCCAGGCTAAGAATAGAAATTAAGTGAATGTCTACATAGCTCAGTTGGTAAAGAACCCGCCTACAATGCAGGAGACCCCGGTTCGATTCCTAGGTTGGGAAGATTCGCTGGAGAAGGGATAGGCTACCCACTCCAGTATTCTTCGGCTTCCCTTGTGGCTCAGCTGGTAAAGAATCTGTCTGCAGTGTGGGAGACCTGGGTTTGATCCCTGGGTTGGGAAGATCCCCTGGAGAAGGGAAAGGCGACCCACTCTTGTATTCTGGCCTGGAGAACTTCATGGACTGTATAGTCCATGGGGTCGCGAAGAGTCAGACACAACTGAGCAACTTTCACTTCACAAGAGTAAATACAATTCCTTACAGTTGTATGTGTTTCACTGAAACTGTTAAGCCTTAGCTGACCACCCCAGAGTAATAAAACTTGCCACTCGGCCAATCCTTTGGCAAATTTTCAGTCACATTTTTAGTGCCTCACTTTAAAAATCAATGGTCAACCAAGGATCATCAGATATATTTGGAGAGAGCTCTTACATGAAATACAGAAGCTAAAATAATCAAAGAAATGTGGAGGGAAGAAAGAACAGGGATCAACAAAAAACTGAAAAATATGTAAGTATCTAACACTGTACAACTGGACTAATATAATGTTACATATCAAAGTTGACTTATAAAAAGCAAAAAAAAAAATTTAAAGACTGTTAATATGCTCTATGAGACAAGGAAAAGTAATTAATCCAAGAACAAAAACAAGATGGTATGAAAATGAGCATTCATTAGAAGACAGAGCTTCAGAAATGAAAATGATGGAATAAAAAAATCAGGACAGAAAGTTAGAAGGTGAACTTGAGGAAATCTCAACAACAACCATAGAAAAAAACCAGAGAGAGATTGAAAATTTGATCCAACATTCATATAACAGTGAGTACAGGAAAGGAGGAGAAAACAGGAGGGTAGGAGGTTATCCCAAGAAGTAATACAAGAAAAATTCCAGTCATTGAAAGACTTGATTTCAGACTGTAGGAGCCCAGTGAGTGCCCAGCAGCGTGATACTAATATTTTGAAATGTTAGAGGTAAGGTGAAGATTCTGAAGGCTTGCAGAGGGAGACAGATACATATGGTAGAATGGGAATGGTGATATCTGACTGCTCAAAGGCAACACTGAAAGAAAGTGAGGGAACAGTGCCCTCAAAATACCTGTGGGAAAAATTATTCCTATAATTTTTTCTACAATTATTTCTTTAATTTTCAGCTTATATATGACATACCTCAGCAAGACTGTGGGCTTGATTCTGGGCCCCCACAATAAAGCAAATTTTTTGGTTTCCTAGTGCATATAAAAGTTAGGTCTACACTGTACTGTAGTCTGTCAGGTACAGTAGCATTATGTCTAAAAAGACAATGTACATGCCTTGATAAAAAAAATACTTCACTGCTAAAAATTGTTAACCATCATCTGAGCCTTCAGCAAGTGGTAATCTTTTTGCAATAGTAACATCAAAGATCACTGATCACAGATCATAATAAAATAATGAAAAAATTTGAAATACTGCAAAAATTACCAGAATGTGGCACAGAAAGATGAAAGTGAGTAAATGCTGTCCAAAAGAAGTGGTGCTAGTAGACTTAATGCAGGGTTGCCACAACCTTCAATTTGTAAAAAAAAATGCAGTATCAGTGAAGCATGATAAAGCAAAGCACAATAAAGACAAGGTATGTCTGTATCTGTTCAAGTATCAATCAGATAAGAGGGTAGAAAAGTAACTTCAGACATAGAGATCATAAAAAGCATCGACCTACACACCTTTCTTAGGGAACTCCTGAAAGATGTGCTCTACTAATACAAGGGAACAAACCAAGTGAAAGGTAAACATCATTCGAGGAAAAGAAGGGATCCAGAACAGCAGAGAAGCAAAGGGATCTTATAATGATGGTGAAGGGAAACTGTAGAAGGTCAGCTCTTCAACTGGCCTGCAGAGCAGGAGAACAAAGAGTGAAGTGAGTAAATTGTCCGATTTAGTCAATTACACTTTGAGGAAATTTTCATTGCTTTCAGGGAGTCAGGGTGTGAATTAGTTAGAGGTACATCAATAAAGCTTCCCTAGTGGATCAGACGGTAAAGAATATGCTTGCAGTGCAGGAGACCTGGTTTCTATTCCTGGGTTGGGCAGACCTAGAGAAGGGAATGGCAACCTACTCCAGTATTCTTGCCTGAGAAATTCCATGGACAGAGGAGCCTGGTGGGCTACAGTCCATGGGGTCGCAAAGAGTCAGACACGACTGAATGACAATCACACAATACATCAATAAATGAAGAAACTAGATGGTTGTTGAACTCCAGGAAGAATCAAGTTGAAAAGAAAGAAAATATAAGTATTATTCATTGTATGACTCAACTCAAAGTAATAATTACATAGTTATAATATTGTAACATTGCATGTTAATTTCACCCCACAATGTGATGTGTTTTTGTCTTTTGGTCACACGTGGCTTGTGGGGTCTTAGTTTCCCAGTTAAGGGACTGAACCTGGGACCCAGCAGTGAAGTCACCAAGTCTTAACTGCCAGAACACCAGGGAATTCCAAAAAAATCTAGTGTTGACCCTGTCATGAGAATGTTTAAAAGTGTGGGTGTTTTGGGAAGAGATGGGGAAGTAATGTGTAAAAGAGAGAAATTCTAATCTTCTTCAGTAGGTTGTCAATAGATTGTTTCTAAAGCCAGAGAACAACATGGACATGGAACACAGACTGGTTCCAAATAGGATAAGGAGTACGTCAAGGCTGTATATTGTCACCCTGCTTATTTAATTTATATGCAGAGTACATCATGAGAAACGCTGGGCTGGAAGAAGCACAAGCTGGAATCAAGATTGCTGGCAGAAATATCAATAACCTCAGATATGCAGATGACACCACCCTTATGGCAGAAAATGAAGAAGAACTGAAGAGCCTCTTGATGAAAGAGGAGAGTGAAAAAGTTGCCTTAAAGCTCAACATTCAGAAAACTAAAATCATGGCATCTGGTCCCATCACTTCATGGCAAATAGATGGGGAAACAGTGGGAACAGGGGCTGACTTTATTTTTCTGGGCTCCAAAATCACTGCAGATGGTGATTGCAGCCATGAAATTAAAAGATGCTTACTCATTGGAAGGAAAGTTATGACCAACCTAGACAGCATATTAAAAAGCAGAGATGTTACTTTGCCAGCAGAGGTCCATCTAGTCAAGGCTCTGGTTTTTCCAGTGGTCATGTATGGATGTGAGAGCTGGACTCTAAAGAAAGCTGAGCGCCAAAGAATTGATGCTTTTGAACTGTGGTGTTGGAGAAGACTCTTGAGAGTCCCTTGGACTGCAAGGAGATCCAACCAGTCTATCCTAAAGGAGATCAGTCCTGGGTGTTCATTGGAAAGACTGATGTTGAAGCTGAAACTCCAATACTTTGGCCACCTGATGTGAAGAGCTAACTCATTGGAAAAGACCCTGATGCTGGGAGGGATTGGGGACAGGAGGAGAAGGGGACGACAGAGGGTGAGATGGCTGGATGGCATCACCAACTTGATGGACATGGGTTTGGGTGAACTCCGGGAGTTGGTGATGGACAGGGAGGCCCCAGTTGGTTCATGGGGTCGCAAAGGGTCAGACACGACTGAGCGACTGAACTGAAAGCCAGAGAATCATGAAATAGAAATATAGAATATTAATTATATTTATATATATATATATATATGTAGGGTAAAGTTTTTAAAAGCCGCTTAAAATGTTGGGTTTAGGAGTTGAGGTAGAGGTAAGATATTACCTAATAAACATATAAACTAATATGTTTGCCATCAGCTTTCTAGAACAATTGACATTTTAAACCCTGTACATGTATTATTTTAATAAATAAATGTAAAATTTTAAGTATGCTTTATTTATACAAAACCTGTTTTATTTGTAAACCAATTTAATGCAGTTCAACAAGCATTTATTCAGTGCCTGTTATGTAATATATTGTACAAGAGAGAGACATGTAAATACATGATTGTAAAGCAAAGCTGTACATTGAGTACATGCTTCCAAATGAAGGATAAATATTGATATATCTTAAAGCACCATCCATTCTGACCTGGGACCTGGGGAGGCTTCAGTGGATTGAGTATTTGCAGTGGGCCTCAAAGGATGAGAGGAATATAAATGGGAGATTAAATGCCACCTGTGGCCAGTGTTCTCAGGTCCCACCATGACTGCAAATGTTAACTGTATAGAAAAGTCTGATAGAGCCATGGGAGGCTGTGTTGACTTCTCTGCCTTTCCTTGACATTTCTATTAGTCATTTTGTCCTGAGGATTTACTCCTCCATACCCTATCACCCAGACCCACTGAATTTTAGTATTGACTTTACCATGCTGGGTTAGGTGGTGGCTCTCTGAGAGAGTTGCTGGCGCCCTGCCTCTTAAGCTTTTGGTCTCATTTAGAGAGGGATAAGGAGAGAAAAAGGGAAATTTTGGTTTCACTTAGCCAGGTGAAGATTCCTTAAAAGATAGGATACTGTCTTCCCTAACCACACAAGCAGCTAGATACGGCTGCTGCTGGCTAGACAACCATTTTCACAGTTTGAGCATAATTCTTAGAAACCTCAAGAGTAATGTGGGACACATCTAATATTTGCAAAAGAAATGTAATAATTTAAAAATTGTAAAATAATTCATTCCTATTATTTGTCAAAAGTGCTATTCAGAAGTAATGGGGCAAGTAAGTGTGTGGGGGGTGGGTGGGTGTGTGTGGGTGTGTGTGTGTGTGTGTGTGGTGTGTGTATAACATCCTCCAAATTTCGGTTTTTGTGCTCTGGATTTGTTTTCTTTTATATTGTTGGGTCCATAAGAGGAAAGGCTGGCCTAGAACGAAATAGCAGAGCTAAACCATATGTTTTGTACCAAATTAGAAACAGGTGAAGGTTGTTAAAATCCAGCAAGAGCTTACAAAAGCTTTAGACTCGAGTTTGTATTAAAGGCAGGTGGTTATATGTACAATAAAAAGCAGTCACCAGCACACCAGCTTATTGATACATATGTGATTGATCTTTTTGGATAAAAACAAGGAGGAGTTAATAAATCACTGCACAAAGCTATAAAGATGTTTGGGCTTGAAAGCCTAGCCTGTAAGAGCAAATGTGGACCCTGAAGGAAATTTATGAAGCATAGATCCTTTTAGCTTTACTTAACAGCTAACATCTGACTGACCCAGGGGGACCATGGAAATTTATTGCTGGGTCATTCAAATATTTAAGCTGTTGTGTGATGTAGAACAGGTAAAGATTAGCCCAATAACAAATATGAGGCTATAAAATAAAATGCGATTTCGATGACTTGTAAGTACTTGTCAGAGGTCAGCTCCAAATGACTGGTCAGAAATGGGAAAACCTTGTTGATAATTAAAGCAGATTGATTATGACAACCTAGATGTTAGCATTGGTTGCTCCCAGATCAATGATCCTTCAAGTTGCCTCCTCCTGTGAAATCCATACTTAAACAAAATTACTTTAGGGGCCTCTAAATTGTCCTTTTGTGTGTTGAAATCAGGTAAGATGATGAGTTGAGGTGATTCCTTTTGCAGTTTTATAATTGCAAAAAAAAAGAGATATGTTTTTCTCAGACTGAGTATATGGAATTTGTAGACAGCATATTCAGTCTAGAAAACTGACTAGCTAACTTATGTATGTAATTTTGAGCTTTGACATCTAGAAAGCAGGCAAGAAGTTTTTAGACTTTCTAATAAGTCATCTTAAATTAACCTTTAAACTTAACGTAGTTAACAGATTTATGTACACAGTTATTGAAAAATCAGTTTAGTGAAATTAAGTGGATATTTCCAAAATTTGTGGATTTATTTCCAAGCCTTTTGTCTACTTTGCTTTATATAAGTCTCCAAAATAATAAATGTATGTAATAATTGTTACTAAGATTTTAGAAATTGCCTTTTGGACTGTAATAGGATCTATGGTTATTGGTGTCAACAGTCTGCCTTTTTGACTTATTAAACCCAGAATGTTCTCATATGAAATAACTAGATTTGCTTGTTTTCACGGTGCCAGCTTATCAAATCAGTTGGTATATTTGGTAATAATTTGTTTAATTAACATCTGATTTATGAGTTGAAATCCCACAAATTTTTATAAAAATCTTGAACAAGTGAAGTTTACAAAATAATACAGATTTACAAATTGGGATTATTATTAGGCGGGGGTGTTGGTGGGGACCATGGTATAGAATTAAAGTCTTAAGATTAGGAGTCAGGATGTCCCTGGAAGCCCAGGGACGAAGACTCTATGCTGCCAATGTAGCGGGTGAAGGTTCAATCCTTGGTCAGGGAACTAAGATCCCACATGTCACACAGCATGCCCAAAAATTTAAGAAAAGAAAAAAATTATAAAATTGGGAGTCACATAGGCACCAGTTGTAATTCTGCCTCCACCATTTCATCCATTCATTCACTCCTGCCTACATTAAACAAGTAAAAGTGTTCCAGATGTTATGTTCTAAGAGCTAGGATGCAGTATTAAGGTGACTTAGGCTCACAGTTTTCATTCTAGTGGAAGATACAGAGGAATAAACTCGCAGTTACAGTACAAAGTCAAAGGTGCTATGTTGGTGAATGTGCAGGGTTCTACATGAGAGAGAAATAACTAATCCCAGCTTGGGGCAGAGAAGTGAGGTCAAGGAGAGTAAGATCCGTGGTTGTAGTTGGGTGTTAGGAAAGAACATGTGACCTTGGGCACCTCAGTAACAATGCCTATAGGACAAGTGCTGGTGTTGTATGGATAGTGTATGCTAAGTGCAGTACCTCCTGCTTAATAGATATTCAGTTAATAAAATCCAGCATCAGCGTCACTGTTGTTTTGGCAGTGCTCATTGGCTCTTTCACTCGTGCTGAGTTCGTTGCCTCCTGTTAATGCACAGCAAACCTCATTCTGTTACTTGAAATTTCCTCCCCACCAAGGAATTTTTCTTTTGAACAAAACTCAGGGCACTTTCTAAAAATAAGAGCTGGATGTCTAGGTATATTAAAGTTAAGAAAGAAACAGTGAATCACAAAAATATTTCTGAATTTTAAAATTTTACCTTTTGGAAAATTTACTGGACTATTATTTGTTGGTTGGTACTTAATGTTTGAATTTTTTCTTTGATTTATTCATTTATTTGCAGATATTTGTTGAGTACCTTCTGTGGTTAAGACTCTGAGCTTAACATCTGTATACTCAAGGAGCTTCCATTTTAATAGAGGAAATAAGACAAATTTGTTATAAACAACTAAAATGTATGGTTGAAAGTACAGGGGGAATAAGAATACTTTGTGATTTTAGAAGAGAACACATTGAATAACAAATATTCAGAAATAAATAAAATATAGTATCTTGTGCACTTAAAGACAGATACTGAGGAGGCAAAGCCTAGTAATAATAATTGAATGCCTGCTGAATCCTGGTAACCATGCTGGGTCTTAGATTTTTTCGTTTAGTTTAATTCTCATAGCAGTCGTGAAAGATTGGTATTTTAAACCCATTTTAGACATTTAAAAACAGGTTGAGTAGTATGCACAAGTTCACACAAGTAAGTAACAAAGCTGGGAGCTGAGCCTATGCCTTTCTGACTTTAGCCTTAACTTCTTACACCTAAATCCCCCTTCTACTTTTCTTCACCTCCCAGAAATAGGTGTTATAATTAAATAAATAATTTTGATGTAAAGTTGAGCACCTAAGTGGTTTACAGAGCATATACCATTAGTTGCACTGATACATTTAAGCAAGCCTATATTATATGCACACATTGTGAAGTTGTCTTTAGAAATTTAAAATGGAGAGTGGTTTTTCTTCCAAATTCATTTTCCAGATGGAAACATCTTGGCATTTCCAAGTATGGTAGGTTTATGCACCTTGCATGCTTAATTGTAGGATTTAAAAAAAAAAAAAAAAACTTTACAAATTTTGTGGGAAACAGGTGGTGTTACACCCGGGCAAATGCAGGATGGCTGTTAGTGTTATGGAATGTGATTTTGATTTACTTGGCAGAATTTTTATTTTATAAAAATAGCTATTAAAATAGACATGCTTTCCATCTTTTAATTTTGCTCTGTTCATTGAAATTTGCCTATAGACTATTTTTCAACAGTTCTAAAAGGGTGTGGAAAAACTGGAAGGTTTCTGCAAGGAAATTGATACTGAATTCTTTAACAATTTCCACAACCCTGCAACTTACCAAGTTTTAAAAAATGGGGATTATTTTTAACCTTCTTACTGAAATTATTTGGAATTCTATTTCCCTGAAATTCCCTTCTCTTTTTTAGTACAACTATGTCTAAAGAACTATATTTAATATTGGCAAAGAGAATAATCTGATGTAAATTTTATTACATGATTTCTCCTTTAAAAACTTGTGATGGCATCTTATTACCTATTATATCAAATTTATTTCTTCACAGTTATATATGATTTCCTATTAGATATTCTATTTTTCTTGCCTTTCCCCAGAGGAGGAGAGGGGAAGATCACTCTTCTTATTACTGTTTTATGAGGACTTACTTTTGTTACCCTCTGTCCAATCTATTGCCTCTCTTTTCACTTCCTTCTGAGATCTTTGCTGTGTTTTCTGATATCACTCTTCAGTGATTGTAATATATACAAGTCTTCAACCTCTTTACTATGTAACTGTAGTATACAACTGCTTGATGTAAGTTAAATCACTATCTCTCCTCTGAAAGTATCACCCTGGAATCTTTTCAAGAGGAGACTGTTTCTTCTACCTCCCATGTCTCTTGAGTGTAGAGAAGGTAATGTCAAAACCATTTCTCATATACCTCATGTTTTGACATTTAGAGTGGATCTTTTTTTTTTTTTAATTTTTTTTTTATGTGGACCAATTTTTAAATCTTTATTGAATTTGTTGCAATATTGCTTCTGTTTTGTTTTTGGTTTTTTTGGCTGGGAGGCACGTGGAATCTAAGCTCCCTGACCAGGGGCTGAACCCGCACTACTTGTGTTGGAAGGCGAGTCTTAACCACTGTACCATCACGGAAGTCCAGAATGGATCATTTTCAATACCTTTTTCTCTGTATGATATAATTATTTTCAGTAACAATCATGAAATGACACAGATGATAATAGCCAAAAAAGAAAAGCAGAAAATTTTCTTTTATTGAAAAAATATTCATATATATGTATTTACTTTTTCTTTTGAACACGATTTCTGTGTACCCATCTTCAGGGAGCAATTTTAAAGGTTTGTGTTTTACTGTACCTTGTTCAAGGCTGACTGTAAATATTTTTGTATCTGGATAACCTTATATAACTACACCAGGAAAAAAAGTAGTTCAGAACTAAGAAAAATTGTGCATTGCTATCATTGTTTTTTTGAAGCTACTGTTTAAGCATGGGAATATGTAATACCATACAGTCTGGGGACTCAGACTGTCCAGAGAAAGCTTGGAAGATTCTAAACCCTTTAAAACTTAGTCGATTTGGAAGTGTGTCGTTTAGTCCACTTTGTTGGGGTGAGTGTACAACTAGGAGTTCTTCAGATTAACTTCCATGTTGATATAAAGTTTATTAGCATATGCATAATGAAAACATCCTGATTTGAAGATTGCATTTATACTGAAATCCAGCAGTCACTTCAGCAATTACTTAGAACTTAAACCAACAAAAGATTCCTCCCCCCACCAGGATTATTTTATCACTGGCATTAAATTTGTTGTTTTTAATCTATTTCATTATCATTTTAAAAGCCTATTGAGATTTATGCACCTTCTTATAGACTGCCTCCATCATCCTGCCCTTGTTAGGCCACTGTCGTTAACCTAGTAGCTTCAGGCTTATAGTTTGTCTCTTTTCAGCATCCTAAATATTCTTACTCCATCTTCCTTAACCCACTTTCCTACAGTAAAAAAATAAATGGAGCAGTTGGAAGATTGGCACACTGTACATTCAGAGTCATCTATTTCAGTTGGATTGATACATCCTAAATATCTGGTTCTCCTTCTGTCTGACTGTCTCAAGCCTCTTCTTGTGTTTACCCATTTGCAGTTTTCCCTTTCATTATTGACAAAGCATCTCATTTCTGACTTTATAAAGAAAATAGAAGCTACCAAATGGGAATAGCTCAACCTTCCATCAAATACTTTGAAACCTTTTGTAATCGTCTCCATTACCTTCAAAATGCCCTCTACTTTGTTGACCCTGACCCAGCCCTCTAGTCCTCCAGTTGCTTCCTCTAAAGTACATCTGTAAAATCAACAAAGTTTCCTGTGTCTTCAGGCTCTCTTCTCAGGGAATTCGGCCGATCTCTTGCCCTAACTGAATCTGATACTCTGGTAGCTGTTAATTTTCTTATATGCTAGTAGGTATATTCAGATTCAGATGAGATTGGGGTTTTCATGTTCCTCATTGCTTTTTCTAGATTCTAACCTCTTTACCCTGTTGGCAAAGCAAACATACAAAAACCTATCCCTTTGAGACATGGTCTTTTCCTCTGCCAGTCTTTGTTATAACCCCATTACTCATCATGTGTTTTGGCAACAGAGAAACAAAGTACACAGATAACATAGGAAAGAGAAACAGTTTTTCTTTCTATTGAAAATCTTGTTATGATGTATGACATTAACACACAAATAGATGATTCATTCAACCCTTGGCCTTTCATTTGCTTGATTTTTGGCCCCAGTGACCTCTTGTGTCCCATCGTTTTTTATTTATTCCCATGGTTACACTCCTAATCAGGTCATCATTTCCATTCCATATCCAGAATCTGATTCTAGCATCTTGCTCTCTGATGACTACCTTGATCTTTTCAGCCTGTATGTTAGCCTCCTGTTCATTGTTCTTCTTGGTGACCTTCAGACATGTCTTCTTTATCCAGTTACATTCAGTTCAGTTCATTCGCTCAGTCACGTCTGACTCTTTGCAACTCCATGGACTGTAGCATGCCAGGCCTCCCAGTCCATCGCCAACTCCCGGAGTTTATCCAGACTCATGTCCATTGAGTTGGTAATGCCATCCAACCATCTCATCTTCTGTCTTCCCCTTCTCTGCCTGCCCTCAATCTTTCCCAGCATCAGGGTCTTTTCAAATAAGTCAGCTTGTAGCATCAGGTGGCCAAAGTATTGGAGTTTCAGCTTCAACATCAGTCCTTCCAATGAACACCCAGGACTGATCTCCTGTAGGATGGACTGGTTGGATCTCCTTGCAGTCCAAGGGACTCTCAAGAGTCTTCTCCAACACCACAGTGCAAAAGCATCAATGCTTCGGTGCTCAGCTTTCTTTGTCGTCCGATTCTCACATCCATACGTGACTACTGGAAAAACCATAGCCTTGACTAGATGGACCTCTGTTGGCAAAGTAATGTCTCTGCTTTTTAAGATGCTGTCTAGGTTGGTCATAACTTTACTTCCAAGGAGTAAGTGTCTTTTAATTTCATGGCTGCAGTCACCATCTGCAGTGATTTTGGAACCCAAAAAGATAAAATCTGACACTGTTTCCACTGTTTCACCATCTGTTTGCCATGAAGTGATGGGACTGGATGCCATGATCTTAGTTTTCTGAATGTTGAGCTTTAACCCAGCTTTTTCACTCTCTTCTTTCACTTTCATCAAGAGGCTCTTTAGTTCTTCACTTTCTACCATAAGGGTGGTGTTATCTGCATATCTGAGGTTAATGATCTTTCTCCCGGCAGTCTTGATTCCAGCTTGTGCTTCATCCAGTCCGGTGTTTCTCCTGACCAGTTTACATTACATGGCCCATTATTTTAGTAACACCCTTGTCTTGCCCCACTGTGCCTTCTTATTCTTACAGCCTTGCTGTCCATTTTCTCTGTACCTGCTGCATGCAAGCAGATGTGTAGAGAGTTACACAATAGTTTCATTATAAACTCCTGATTAATGACCACTTCTGGGCTCTCACTAGTGCTCAGCAGTTCTGTTACATTTCTTTGTTCAACTTGTTCTTCCATTTGATCAAACTTTCATCCAAAACAAAACATTGAGTTATTTATGATCTCTCCCTCTTTACCACCTTTCACATCCAAACCATAACCAAATTTTTATGAATTTATCTCCTAAACGTCTTCCAAATTAGTCTCCTTTTTTCCATTTCTAACATTGCCACATTAGTCCAAGCACCCATGATCTCTCACCAAGGTCATTGCCACAGGAAAGTTCTCACCTTCTCCAAACCATCCTCCACTTGCAGTCAGCATATTTTTTTCAAAAATGTTAATCTGTCTTTGTCAGGAAAGTTCAAGGAGAAAGAGTTGGTTAAAGAAGGAACACATCAAGTGAAAATGTGAGCAAGTGACACCTTTGTTTGAAGTCCTTCCATGGTTTCTTATTTTTCTTAGGGGGAAAAAAAATCAGACTGTGTCCTGACATGATCTTGAGACCTTTGAATAATCTACCTTCCTATCCAGCTTTAACTTCCTCTCTTGCCAGAACTCCCCTCAGACTAACTGTACTGGCCTTTCAATTCCATGTAGCAGCATGCCTCCCCCTGCGATGGCTTCTTTGTATATGCTGCTTTCTTTGGTTGGAACATTCTTTCCCTTAGTTCCTCCTCATCTTTGAGGTCTCAGCTATAAGAAGTCTTTCTCTCAGAAGTCTTCCCTGACTCTCTCAGTCTTTGTTCACCTCTTTTCCAGAATAGTGTTCTTTTCCTTCAGAGTATTTACTTTATAAATTATATATTTGATAGTGTGATTATGTGAGCAATGTCTGTGTGCTCCACTGTACTTTAAGCTCTGTTGTCATCATCACACCTGGCACACAATGTGAGTGCAGTGAAAAATTGTTGAATGAGTTAACAGTTTCTCTGGTGATCACTTTCTTTCATCCTTCCTATTATAAGGGGAGAATTGGCCCACCTGCTGTCCTAGGCAAATCCTCCTCCTGGGCCCTCCCCACCTGTAGGATGGAGAGCCCGTCCCCTCTCACCTTCTCAGGGCATCCTGCTACGCTTGACCATGTCCTTCTAGTTACTGAGCGCTGCTCTCTTTGTGCCAAACTTCACATCATCTCCATGTCCTAACCTCCTCACCCCTGAACTTACACCAGTCTTCCTTCATCTCCCACCACTTCATTTAAACTTGTGTTTTCCATATTACCAAAGCTACCTACCAATGAACTCATGTAATTACATCCAGTAGACCTGTTTTCATGTCTGTTTGGCTTGAACTGTCAGCAGCATTTGACTACTGATGATATCTTCTTTCTTAAATTAACACTTTTTCTGTGCTTTTCTGGTGACATACCTGGTTTTCCTCAAAATCCTTCTGAGCAGTCTTTCTCAGGCCCCTTTTTATTTTTCATCTCTTGTTGATATTCTTAAGCCTCTGAAACAACCCTGTTCTCCATGATTTCTTTAGGCCATCTCATTCACACCTGTGGGTTTAGTTTCCATTTAAGTTTTTCTATAATTCTTTAATTGATTTTTTTTTTTTTAATGGAGAAGGAAATGGCAACCCACTCCAGTATTCTTGCCTGGAGAATCCCATGGACAGAGAAGCCTGGTGAGCTACAGTCCATGTGGTTGCAAAGAGGTGCACACAACTGAGCACACAACTGAAAGAAGAATTGCTATTTTTACCCCAAATTCCTCTCTTAATTTTATGTATAATAGCATTTTATGTAAAATTTATCATATATGTTTTACACATGAATAGTATGTATTACCTGCTTCTCTTCAGCCTTCCCTGTCTCAGTTCATAGACACCACTGTCTGCCTAAGTCACTCTACTGAGAAAACAAAGTGTCATCTTTGACCCCTCTCTCTCCACCACTGTCACAACCATCAGTCACAAAGTTCTTGCATTCTGCCTACAAATTGTAGCTCAAGTCTCTTCACATATGTTCCTCTTGACTACTGGAACCCTAACGAAAACCATCACCACAGGACCCAGCAATCCATCCTGGGCTTATACCTAGAGAAAATCATAATTCCCAAAAGACACATGTATCCCAGTGTTTACTGTAGCACTATTTACAATAGCCAGGACATGGAAGCAACCTAAATGTCTATCAGCAGAGGAATGGATAAAGATGTGGTGCATATATAAAATGGAGTATTACTCAACCATAAAAAAGAAAATAATGCCATTTATAGCAACATGGATGGACCTAGAAATTGTCATACTGAGTGAAGTAAGTCAGATACAGAAAGACAGATATCACATGGTATTTCTTATATGTCAAATCTAAAAAAATAAAGGGTACAAATGAACTTACTTCTCTGAGAGAAAGTCATCTTTTCAGAACCCTCAGAGCTTCCCCTCTCACTCAGAGTGAAAACCAAAGTCCTTACTCTGCCCTGTAAGACCTGGTTTGATCTGGACCCATCACCTTGCTCACTTTGTCTCCTCTTCCTTTTCCCTCACCTTCTCTAGCCATTTTCCATCTTGTGTGCCTCTGGCCCAAGTTGCAGTTCTTCTGCATTATCACCAACTTGCAATGAGTTCTGCATAAAACTTTAGTGATAAAACTCAGTGGAAAAACGTTTTCCTTTTATTAATCATGACCAAATATAGTAGTCTCTTTTACTCTTCCAGGTGGAAGGAAAGAGAGACGAGCATTTCCAGGAATTGAGCAAAGGTAGAAAGGAGCTTGGTATGTTCATGAGACTATGAGGGACACACTTGAACAGGATGAGGTTGCAAATAAATCCTGCAACCTTAGTCAGATCACTGAGGCCTTGAAAGTGAGGCAGAGAAGTTGACATTTATAACAATAACTAATTAGGAAGCAGGGCTACTCACTGACATGATAAAAAGTTACTTAAGGAAAATAATAATAATACCTTGTCCAGTGAGTAGAGGACAGGAGTAGTGCTAAACATCCTGTAGTGCACACAACCACTAAGAACTTTCCAGAGTGGTGATGAGAATGAGAGACGAGAATGTTTCACCAAAAAAAAATGACTTGTGAACCTTTTGAGCTGCATTTGTAAAGTGCAAAACGGAGTAAACATCAAATGCCTGAGTAACTGAAAAAAGTTGTGGGGGACACTGACCTAGGTGGGAGAAAGTAAGTTGAGTTTGAAGAAAACTGTTGGCCTTGGAACATATTGAGGGCATGTTGTCACATTTTCTATACCTACAATGAGCAGAAGTGACCTGAATATGCACAATAAAGATTTGGAATTAACCATAGCCATATCTTCATCCTCATCGGAGCCATCAAAGAGCCAGACATGGTTGTGGGACTCCAAAGGTGAAGGTGAGAAACTATAACCAATGTGAAATCCTTTTTAGAAATGTTGGCTTGGGAAGGAGAGGAAAAGGCTTAATATAATTGTATCTTTTGGGAAAAAAAAGATTGAAAATAAATTTATTTCATATTGCTTTTTCCAAATTGAGTGCAGCATGTTCTTAATATACATACACACATAAAGTTATTTGAATATGTATCATATAAAATTTGTGTGTGTATATAAATTTTTAAAATTTTCCTACTTTCAGCACATACATAGGAATCTGTTTTTCTGACATTTTATTTGCTGACACTTTAGTAGGTCTTCTTTGCAGCCTTAGCTGATGCCTATCATGATGACCCTATGGCATTATACTCTTGAAATATTTTCTCAGTTCTTGAAGGAAATGTGAAGTTGTATTCAATATATTTAGTTTGGCCTATTCAGAACTACAGGATCTTTGAGATGAATGAGATATTATACCTCATCAAGTGCAATGGGCCATCCAGTGTTTGATTCCCCCTGTGTTAGTTTCTAGGGCTGTTGTAAACAAATTATCACAAACTTGGTGACTTAAAGTAGCAGAAATTTATTCCCTCATAGTTCTGGAGGCCAGAAGTCTGAAATCAGGGCATGGAAAGCTCTAGAGGAGACTCTTTCCTTGCCTTCTCCAGCTTCTGGCTCCAGGCATTCCTGGACCTGTAACTGTGTAACTCAGATCTCTGCCTCCGTCTTCACATGGCCGTCTCCTCTTCTCTGTGTCCCTCCTCTGTGTCCTTATAAGGACAGTCACTGGATTTAGGGCCCAACTGGATAATCAAGGATAATCTAATCTCAAGATTTTTACCCCTTTTCTGAATGATGTTGCATTCACAGGTTGTGGGTTTCCAAATATGGACATGTTTGGCGGCCACCATTCAGCCACCCTAGGCCTCTGAATGCATAGTTAGTATTTTTTGTAGCTGTATTTGCATTTATTTTTATTACACAGAAGGAGAGAGGAAGCAAAGGGACAGGGCCCAACATCATCCCCCCAACAGCCTCTGAGGCCAAGGTTTGCCTGGGTTCATTTTGAAAAGGCAGTTTTGGGGTTTGTGTTCAAGAAATTCTCCAGTCTGTCAGCCTCAGTGCAAACAGCTTAAAATAAAAACCTCCCAGCTGTTCACCACGCAGGCATATAACACAAAATACAAAACAAACCTGTTTGGAAAATGCCTGACCTTAAAGATGCATTAAACAGAGAATCTTCCAGAAATCAAGTTTGGCTATAACTTCACAAAACCAGAAGCACAGAATAACATTTCTGTGCTTAATAAAAGTCCCTCAGTCATGTCTGACTCTTTGAGACCCCATGAACTATACAGTCCATGTAATTTTCCAGGACAGAATACTGAAGTGGGTAGCCCTTCCCTTCTCCACGGCATCTTCCCAACCCAGGGATCAAACCCAGGTCGGTCGCATTGCAGGAGGACCTGAGCCACAAGGGAAGCCCAATTGTAGAACTCCTAGCTAACAAAAGAGGAGGAAGATCACAGATTGCAGGCGGGGTGGGCCGGGGCGGGGGGTGGGGGGAGGTGGGGGGGCGGGGTCCTCTCACGACACCTGTGTCTTTTTGTTCTGAAGAGACTCATAACCTGGAGAGTAGAAAAGCGGCCTTGGGGGTGGGAGCAGAAGCCCAGTGATGCTGGCTCAGTCTCTGGGGAACAGAGACTGGCTCACTATTTGCCTGCCTCTCTGCTTTTCCGGCTGATCGCTGCCAGTGCCTGGAATCCTGCCTTGTACAGCAGCCCCCCTTGCCAGGGCCCTTCTGCTGCTGAAGCCACCATGGCCACGGCCCTTGGCGCCACCTCCCCTTGACCATGTAGATGATCTCATCAGGGAGGTGCTGCTTGATGGCGCTGCTGTGGATATAGCACTCGGGCACACACCGTAATTTGTCCCTGTTCCTGGAAGTGCACATCACCTCACTGCAAGTTGATGTTCATCCAGTTGTTGCAGCTCACCGGGTGCCCGCTGTACATGTCCCCATTTTGGAGGTCCAGCAACATTGAGTGATTCTGAGCCATTTACAGCAGCAAGAAGGGGAGTGTGGAGTCAGCAGGGACTGGGCTCCCTGGCCACTTCCGCCAGAGCCGCTGCAGCTCATCATATGATTATTATTTGTTGCTCAGCCTCTAATTGCTGCCTCTACTGTAGATAGTTTGGGTTTTAACTAATTCTGTGGTGACATCGATTTTCCTTTAACTTTTTAACCATTAACTTTTGATTTTCCTGCTTGAAGCCATGAGAACAAACCAGCCCCTTTTCTCTCTGAAAGTCTTTCGTTTGTTGTCCATGAGACTTCTGTCCTCCAGGTTAAACACCTCTGGTTCCTTCAACCATTTCTCTCAAAACTATGTCTCCTGTTCTTCCAGTCATCCTGGGTATTCTCTAAAGGACCCAGGGAAAGGATACTGAGTATATAACTGAAGACCCAATGCTGAGATCATGTCTCTTCCACTAAGTAGGTGACTGAGGCAAGACAGTTTTTTTAAAATAACAGAATCACTGGACCGCCCTACTTCACTGCATGTTTTATATAGTCAAATGAGATTATTACAAAGCCTGTAAGAAACATACCTTTTAGATAGGTTCTCAGTTATTTATCTGTATACTTGTAAAAAGAAATTTTAACTCCCAGAAACGAACATAAATCTGTCAATATAGTCTGACCAAGTACGAAGAAGTTGACACTAGCATGTCCCCTGGTTGTATGCTCTGTTTCTGTTAATACAGCCTGGAATCACGTTAGCTTTATAGTACTCATGTCATAATTAATTATTCACACTGAAATTACTATGTACTAAAGAGTGCTAAGCCATCTTCACGGATAATCTATTTATTGCTTTCTGATTCATTGATTTTTATCATGTACAATCAGTGAATTCTTTATACAACTTGGCAATATAATTTAAATTGAAAAAGAATTTAATATTGTTCATTTTAATTGCATTTCTTGTAAAGGTATAATAATAGAAAATATATAGTTGTTCCTCTAGTTATTTCATGTAATACCCCCTTAAATGAGTTCTATTTGTGCTAAGAGCATTTTTCTTATTGTACTTAAATGACCATATTCCTGTCTAAACCTGCAGTTTGCTAGTGAGGTTCTCTATGTATATTGAATTAAAATGTCTTTGATTTGTATCCTATGTCCTGATGATAATAGGTTTTATCCTTTTGGATGGATTTCATTTTCCTAGATTGCTTGTTAGTAGGTCTATAAATCCACATACTATGTGATAGTTCCAACATGACATGACGTTTTAAGAATTTGAAAGCAATGTAAGATGTGAACTCTGTCCTAATATTTGATCTGTCTTAAAATTTCCCTATTTGACTCTTTGGCTCTACTCACTCTTTAGATTTGTTTTAATGGTACATGCACACCTTGGGGCTCTTCCTTTCTATGAAGAAATCCCAATGAAATAATAAAGTCAATGTTGTAACATCCATTTTTCAGGATTTAGAGGCTTCGTTTTCAGTGTATGCTTAATTCAATTTATTTTCCAACATTTGAAACAGTTTCTGCATTTGTAACTTGAAAGTGGAGATACATTGTGGGTTTGGAGAGCTGTGCAGATGGTCTACATGTAGTGATTTATAGAATAACAACTATACAGTATAGAGCTTGAGGACTCTAGTAGATTTCTTCAGAATACCCCTGTGCTGGTACATCCTTTCAATTAGGTAGTTTCTTTCCAAGCTATTCCATACAAATTTGAATGATTCCCAGATACCCTGTAAAAGCCTGGTATGTTACACTTTGCTTATCCTGACTTTGCTTTGCTATCATTTTGAATGCATCTCAGTTTAGGGCCAAACCATATGTCCTACTTTATTTTTTTATAGCTTCAATTAAATACAAAGCTACATCTTCTTGATGGGTGTATGAAGCATTTGGTGTTCTACTGTAGAGCATAAAGACAGTTCATGACCTGGCTTGCTCCCCAGTGCCTGTAATTTTATAGTGCAGCAAATTTACCTTTTGGACACTATGATATCAGCAACTTGAGAATTTAACATAAAGTTTTAAATTCTGTTTCCTTTCTTTTATTTTCCCTAGAAAACAATATATATCCTTCAAGCATTATGGAATGTATCTTTTTCTTAGTTAAACCACAATTGAAATTAAAACCATCTAGTAATTTATTTCTGTAAGATTAAAATAGTAATATATTACAAAACTAAGCAGAGTAAAGTTTCTTCTTGACCATATTTAAGTTGTGATCTGTTTATAGAGAAATCTATTGCAGAGGTTAAAATGTATAATTTGTCTGGAGAATCAGGGAAAAATAAGATAGAACATAGATACATGCTAACCTTTTCATGTTCACTTATAGGAGTAGAAGAAGGAAAATAGTGAAGGAAACTTACTCCCTAAAATAACTCATCACCTATATAACGATCTTTAGATCTCATGCCTTTGTTGCTTCAGTGAGTCAAGTTAAAATGGAAAACCTTTGAAGAACACTATGGCATGAGTACGTTGCCTTGAAGAAGTAACATCCAAATAGCACTCCCTGCGAATGTAAATGAAATGTAAATGTAATGTAAATGTAAATTTTTGATGAATTTTTGCTCACTGGTGCTGTTATTTGACTAACCACCTCAGAAGAAATAGAAAGCTTATATGTTGCTTTCAAGTGTGATTTTTTTTTTCTTAATCTTTCTCTCCTATTTAATAGAAGTTGAGATGTCATATCCAAAGTGTTAAAGAAAAAAAATTCTAGGATCTGAATCTTAGGGTGGTAAGTTTATGCTATATAAATAGGAGACATAGGGGCCTCAGCTCCTTGAGATTGGTGGATCACTATCTTATCTATTAGTCTCTTGTTGCAGGACTTACTCAATTCTTCCTTTGAAATGAAACTGCCATCATCCTGATCTGCCTAATGTTATGAAGATATTAAGATAATAGGTTGCAGTGACTATATAAGTAGCTTAGTCCAAATTTTCAGATATTTATGCTGTATCCAAGAAGCTTCCACCTTTGTTAACTACCTGGGGTTGCTTTACTCCAGTTTTGGAAAACTTCTGACCCTACTTTACCTTTTTTAGGTTTCCATTATACCCAAAAGGAGGAGAGAAGTTGCAGTTTGATTATGGTGTCTATCTTCTGAACAAAAATATAGCACAGGTAAGTAACCCCTCTGTGCTTATCTCCTACTTGGCACATGGCAGCCTGCTTTCTTGGATTGCTTACCCTCTTTATGAATAAGTTCTACAGCATACTCTTCTATTTAACTAGTTACAATGATAATACAGAGTTATTTTTTGGCCACAGTATTTTTCTGTGCCATTATAAATTCTACAGAGAAGCAATGGGTACAAATTGGACTCCTCCTGCTAAACTCAGAAGCCTTTTACTGAATTGTTACCTGCTAGTAGGTTGTGATTGAATGTGTGGGCTTTATAACCTCTTGCCTTTGCAGCTTGACTAGTAGTAGCTTTTTCTTCTCATAACTTTCTTCTCTTAGACCACTTCTAGGAACTCATTTTGCACAGGGAGTTGTTCATGGAGTAAAAGTTTAGTGACTTTGGCAAGTCCCTAACAGTCTCCTCACCTGTTATCCAAGGCCCCACAGAAAAAGTCCAAGCGCATGGTCCTTCCAGCCCATCTTGAGTTTTTGTGGCTCTCCCAGTGTCATCCCATTCACATCTCACTTAGTATCTTTCTATATGCCATAGCAAGGCTAACAGATGCTTGGGTTTGCATTTTCCTGAAACAAATACACCACATTTCCTTAGCACACGTGGCTCTACTTCAAGAGGTAACATGCCATAAATTTTCTAGTTGTAGAGTAAGATCAGCTTCAGTGCCTTGTTTTTATTCGGACATCCTTCCAGTTGGACTGTCACATGGAAGAGATCCCACTGTTTGGTTGTTATTTAAAGACATTATCAGCTATATCCTCAGACCTTTCTTTTATATAGAAGCAATAAGTTTTGTGATGTTTTTGTTTTTATGAGCTGAGTTGCTTTTTATCCATATGATTCTAAAGACTTACTGAACAATTCCCATATTCGTTTCTGATGGATCTAGAATTGTTCTTCCACATGGTGTCACCTTTGCCTTTCTTCCTGTCATCTAACTTCATTTTAATGTTGTTTGGTTTTTATTAAACTCTTAACTTTTCCAATACTGAATCAGATTTCTAGTTTCCAGTCATCGATTAATCATTTGCTTATAACCTCACACTCACACTGCTCTTGCTGTTACTGCCATCCAGCTCGTGTTCTTCATTCCAGGCGCAGGCAGCCTTGCTCGCAACCTCTAGCCCATGACTCATCTTTCCATGTGCCATTCTCCCCACAACTGATGCTTTCCCTCCCTGCAGTTTTGGCAGAAGAATATCTCAGACTAAGAAACAGGACCTTAATTTCAAGTCTGTGCCTCTCGCATTACTAATGACAGCTGTCATACCTTAGAGAAGGTAATGCTTAGATGACAACTGTCAAGCAGTGGCCAGACTAAGGATGCATTAAGGGAGAAGAGATCTAAGTAAATTAGAGAGCACCTGCAGTGAAGTCAACCAAGGTGGAAAAGAGCATGTGGACACTGGGGTCCAGAGTCTGGGAGTCAGGATGTGAGGAAGGTTGTCCTCATTTAGTAGAATTAAGTTCTGATCCAAGTTCAGAGGTTTTTCTCTCTTGGCCCTATTTTCTGTTTCTTACTTTAAACAGGTAAGACCTAAGTCAGTCTTTTAGGAGTCTTTTAGAAGTTTCCAGGTGAAACCTACTCCTAATTAAGGCTAAGGCTGAAATGCCTGGATTTCCTCATAAATCCCAGCTTCAAACACACACATGTGCACACACACATGCATGCATGTACACACATACACACTTAATTCTTCTCAGGTCCAGTAGGAATGGCAAAGTAAGGTATAAAGGGAGTGCTAAGAATCGCCTCCTTTGAGAACAAGACCAAGAGGGAGGCTGACTGGGTGTGATGGAAAACTGGGGACAGCCAGCCCTCTTCATCAGACTCCGCTCCAGCAATGTTTGGTCCTCACTTCAGAGCACTTCTAATTTTATCCTTAACAGAACTAAAGCCACAAGTATGCTGAGCTAGTTTATTTCTCTGTTTAAAAAATGGATTACTTCTACTAATTTTGTGTCTTCTGCAACTTTATACTCTGAAATTCAGAGAGCAATACCTGTGTGTGTGTAGTGGGTTAACCACTCTGATTCCACGGGGAGCGAGTGTCTTGCTCTCTAGTGCTTTTCATCACTGTCATGGCAGTTTTAAAAGGAGACGACAGTAAACTTCTTATAAACAGACTTTCTTAGGTTTCATAGTTCATTCCTGAGGCCTCTTCTGAGCGTTTAAAAAGAAACTTTCAACAAATTTGTGACCTTCAACTTTTTTCACGTTAACACCATTTTGTCTTTAGCCTTACTACCATCACTTTCTTACATTTCAGCTTATAAGAAATCACAGAACCATAATTATTATGGCTCCTAACCAGGTATTATATTAATAAGATACTTCCAATTTGTGAAGGTTAATTATATACACACACACACACACACACACACACACCAATACATGTTGTCAAAGGGGAGTTTGTCTTCTCAGCCAGTCTCATTTATACTCCATCTCTAGAGATGTGAACAAATCATACTATTAAAATGACCCCACCTCAGTAATTTATAAGCCATGTTAGTGGAGGTGGATGAAAGCACTGGCATGTGTTAAAGTGCCAGAGAAAAAGGAGTGAAGTCATTTAATACTGCATCCATAACTTGGTTGAGGGTTTGAATAGTCAATAGGACCTTTCATCACAACCAGAAGTAGTAGTAAAATCACTTTTTTTGGTAGAGGAAATGACAGAATTTAGTAATATTTGTTACTTCAGTATTTGGGATCAGTCCAGCCCAAGTTTTGAAAGCCCAAGCTTAGAAAGACAGGCCTTCAAGTAGAAATCCTCAAGTGTTGTTTGAAGAGCTGAGAGGGTTGGTAAGGCCTGCCTGCCCTCTTCCTGTCACTGCTGTCTAAAGGGGTGTGTGTGTGCAGGGTTAGTATTAAAAGTGAATAAAGCAAAGTGCCTTGTTTTTAGCACCATTTACTAATATTTTTCAAGTGCCAGCCCCTTTGGCTGGAAATAGTCTTCCCTCTTGGGCAGCCTGTAACACTATAGAAATGGACCTGGCAAAATTCAGGTAGAGTGTAATTAACATGGTTTAAGAAACCAGCTCCTGCCATAATTGTCAGTAAGTTTATAAGGACATTATATTAGTATTTGTGTATAGCACGGTAGTTTGCTTTTAGTTCCCAGAGTAGTAAATCAAAAATTATAATATTTTTTGGAGAGCTTTACAGTCTATAATATACATACATACATTAATTATCCATGTGACCCTCATCATCACCCTGAACAGTGAAAAGGGCAGCATTTGATCCAGCATTTCCACTTTGGGGTATTTGTCCAAAGAAAGTGAAAACACTGACTTGAAAAGATATCTACACCCCCTCATGTTTATTGCAGCATTATTTAAAATAGCTCCTCTGACCATGGGATTCTCCAGGCAAGAATACTGGAATGGATTGCCATGCCCTTCTCCAGGGTATCTTCTCAGCCCAGAGATCAAACCTGGGTCTTCTGCATTGCGGGCAGATTCTTTACCATCTGAGCCACCAGGGGGAGCCCATTTAAGATTAGACATGGAAATTGCTTGTGTCCGTCAGTGGATGACCAGATAAAATGTGGTATGTGTATACACACACACACACACACACACACACACATGAATATTATACAGCTATGAAAAGAAGGAAATCCTGCCATTTGCAACAACATGGATTGACCTTGAGGATATTATGCTAAATGAAGTAAATATCATATGATCTCACTTGTACGTGAAATCTAAATTAACAACAACAACAGAAAAAGCCCAGACTCTTAGGTAAGAAGAACATAGTATATGGTATTGTCACAGGTGAGGGTAGGAGGTGGCAGAACTGGGTGAAGGTTGTCAAAAGCTATCAACTTCCAGTTATAAAGTAAGTCAGTCCTGGGGATGTAATGTATAATATAGTATGTTGACTACAGTTAATACCATATTGTGTTTTTGAAAGTTGCTGGGAGGGCATATCTTAATAATTTTCACCACAGGAGAAAAAAAGTTTGCTACTCTGTGTGGTAAAGGATGTTGACTTAGTGTTGTGATCATTTCACAATATATACTGAATCATTGTGTTATATACTTGAAACTAATATTATATATCCCAATATATTATGGGAGATGAACTAATGGATTAAATGTGGCAGACTGGAGAAAAGGAGGAATTAAGAATGACTCCTAGGTTTTGTATGTGAGCAGCTGGATTATGAAAATGCTGTTTATTGAGACGGAGAAGGATCCAGGAGTCAGGGTTTGGGAGAACCAAAAGTTCTGCTTTGGAAATGTTAAACTTTAGTTGCCTTGTAGAAATCCAAGTAGAATCTTGAAGTAAGCAGCAGGATATATGAGTCTGGAACTTAGGGTGGGAGTCAGTACTAGAGGTACAGATCTGGTCATCATCAGTGTAAAGATGATGTCTAAATTCATGGTACCAGTGTGGTCAACCAGGAAGAGAGTGCAGCGCTTGCTCCAAAGAGAGAGACAGATACAGACAGAAGCATACAGTGGGATTTAGCCTTGGGAATTCTGGTTTAGAAGTTTAGAGGAAGATGAACCAGTAAAGACTGAGAGGAATGGCCAGTTGGATAGAGAGAAAACCAGGAGAAAGTAATAATTTGGTAACTAAGAGAATTTCTGGAAAGAAAGAGTAATCATTTATGTGAAATCCTCCTATGAGATGAAATATCCAGTGGACTTGGGAACATAGAAGTCATTGACGAGCAGTTTCAGTAGAGGAGTAGAAGAGTGAATAGAAAGTAAGGAAGTGACATTGATTGTAGAAAGACCTTCTGAGGTGTTTTTTGTGAAGTGAGATACATAAATGGGTTCATAACTGGAAAAGATTGTTTGTTAAAGGGAGATTTCTTTTTTTTTTTTTAATTTGGTTTTGGAGGGATGTGGAACCTTTTTGGTGTGTCGTTTTTTAAGATGGGAAATACCAAGGCATATTTATATGCTAATGTGAGTGATCAATTGAAGAGAGAAATTGCCAATGGAAAATAAAGAAGGAATAGTTGAAGGAGTAATGTCATGAATGTCCTTGATAAAGCAGTAAGAGTTTTATTGTATTAAATGTTGGCCCTTGAGTACATATTTTTAAAATATTCTGTGTGATAGAAAGGGAAATAGGCATAAAGCACTTATACAATTGAGCTGCTAACTAAACTGATTTTTTTCATGGAGCAACATTTTGAAAGATTGTCTAATAAACAGCCAGCTGTTACAGACTTAGGTATTTGGCAGACATTTATTTCAAAAATGAATGAGGTGAGCATTTCAAAGGAAATTAACTGATGATGAAATTCAAGATTTTGAATGAAAATAGTGTGTTGGGAAACTTGGATTTGCCACCATGACATTGACAGCTTCCCATTTCTTAAAGGTGTTTCTGGTGAAGTTGGTAGTGATACTTAACGAATGAGATTTTGAAATATTTTATATTAAATGTATAAGCTTTGAAAATCTGTATAATTCAATGAGCCAGTATTTTCAAAATGACCAATGTATGTTGCTCTGAAGTCATGTACAGGTAAAGATCACTTCACAGTGCAAAAAGCCTAATGGATTTTATTTAACAGATACAAAAAGTATATTAATACTGCTTCAGATTCTATATTGCTTCTAACCTTTAAAAAACTACTACTTGTTAAGTATGGAGATAGTATCAGAGAAGAATATCTATAATTGTTTGAAAAAGGCTATTAAAATTCTGCTTTCTTGCCAAATTACATTTTCTCATGAAATAACATGTGGTAACAAAATGAATGCAGAAGAATATATGAGAATCCAGCTGTCTTCTGTTAAGGCAGGCATTGCAAGAGACTTGCAGAAATGTAACATGATGTCACTCATCTCACTAAATTTCTTTCTTTGAAAATACGCTTGTTTTTCATTAAATGTGTTATTTATGTTAACAAATAATAGATTCTTTTATTAAAGTGAATTAATAAATATTTAAATGCTTTTTCAATTTTAACTTTTAATATGGTAAATATTTGTATATGGACCTATTTAAACAAAAGCTTTTGGAGGTCCTCAATTTTAAGAGGGTAAAGGGATCTTGAGACCAAAAATTTTGAGAACCACTGTCCCAGAAACCTCAATTGCTCACAGTCTGATAAACCAAGACACATGTGTCAATTCTCCAAATGTGGAAACATATAAAAGACCTCAAATTTGGAATCCCAGTAATATGTGCAGTACAAGTCATCAGATCAGCAGCTATCAGTGGATTCTCCCCTATTGTTTTTGCTTTTGGGTTTTCTTAAAGCCAGACTTCTTCTCTTTACTGAACGTCCAAGGACTTAAGAGTAACATTTTGTGGGTGTAGTTTACAAATACTAACCATGATATATACATTTGTATTGATTTCAATGGCATTTGGTATACTTACACCTGTGATTCTCATTTCATACTCCGTGAAGTACGTTGACCAGGTCTATCTTTAAGAAATTGGCAAACAGAATTTAAGATCAAATCTTCTGAGGACAGATCTAACAGTAGCCCACTTTACTGCTGCTGCTTGTTTCCTTTTTAATGTGGGCCTAACAACAATCTATGAAGTGAATAAGGCATGGGCAATTATCTGCGTTTTACATAAGACTCCTGAGATCAGGAATGCAGTAGAAGAACCAGGATTAGGTCCTGGAGATTTTATGAGCTCTCTTCTTTCTATCCTATTACTTCTCTTTTTTCTCAGTTTACTTTAAGACTTCATAGAAAGTAAAAGTAGCTTCTCCTTCCAAAAACAGTTGGAAATTTCTGTTCTGCCAGGGACATAGTCTTTCTGTAAGACTTGACTACTCATGGGGCCCATGCTGCAGAGCTGTTTAGAAGGGATCAGTGCCAGTTTACCCAGCGGCTTAAATTCTTGTCTATTTCTTTAACATACAGTTTAATGTATATGACACATGAGAAAATGCATTTTTATTTTCTTAATTCTTCTTGGAATCAAGAATTTAAATTCCAAGAATATTTTAATAGTCAAAATACCACACACACACACCCCACCCCCACCCACCCCCCGCTGCCTACAAAATTGCCAGTAACAGAGTAGAAACTTTTTAAGTCCTATATCTTAAAAAATAAACAACTATTTACTGAGATACAATTCACAAACCATACCACCGACCCATTTAAAATACATTTTAGTGTTTTTTTTTAATTCAACTAATTATGCAACTATCACCACAGTCAGTTTTATAATATTTTCGTTGCCCATAAAGAAAGCCTGTGCTCAGTAATCACACCCTGTTCCTGTAAGACTTCCAACCCTAGGCAGCCACCATTCTACTTCTGTGTCTCTTCTGAACATTTCATGGAATAGAATAAAATATGTGGTCTTTGTGACTGCTTTCTTTCCCTTAGGATAGGTTTATGGTTCATCCATGTTGTAGCGTGCATCAGTCTTTGCTTTTTATTAACAAATCATTTTGGCAATTCAAAGATGTATATGGATATACCACATTTTATTCATCCATTCATCAGTTGTTAGACATTTGCATTGTTTATACTTTGGAGCTATTATAAATAATGCTGCTGTGAGCATGCATGAACAAATTTTCTGTGGGGACATGTTTTGAGTGGAGTTGCTGAGCCATATGGTAACTATGTTTAACGGTTTGAGTAACTGCTAGACTGTGTGCTAAAAGCAGTTCCACCATTTTACATATCCACCATAGATGTATTAAAGTTACAATTTCTGTCGTTTTTATTATAGCCTCCTACTGGGTGTAAAGTGGTATCTCACTGTGGGTTTGATTTGAACTTCCCTAAAGGCTAATGACGCTGAGCATCTTTTCACATGCTCATCAGACATTTGTATATCTTCTTTGGAGACATGTCTGTTCAAACCCTTTGCCCATTTTTAAATTGGGTAATTTGTCTTTATTCTTGAATTTAAGAGATCTTTATATAATTGAAATAAAAGTCCCTTCTTAGATGTATGATTTGCAGCTATGTTCTTCCATTCTGCAGGTTGTCTTTTTCACTCTCTTGAATAGTGTCTGTTGAAACACAGACGTCTTTAGTTTCAGTGAAGTGCAGTTTTATCTACTTTTTCTTTTCTTGCTTATGCTTTTGATGTCATTTCCAAGTACTTAGCCCAAGTACTTTTAGGTTTTCTTCTGTGTTGTTTCAGCCTGTGCATTTAGGTCTGTGGTCCATCTTGAATTAATTTTTTTGTGTAGTGTAAGGAAGGGGTCTAACGTCTTTCTTTTGCATGTGGATATTCATTTAGCCCAGAAAATTTTGTTGAAAAGACTACTCATACCCATTGAATTATCTTGGCACCTTTGTTGAAAATTAATTAACTATAAGGACTTATATCTGAATTCTAAATTCTATTCCATTAATCTATATGCCTGTCCTTATGCTAATGATACCATATCTTTTTTCTTTAAAAGATATTTTCAAAAATAATACATTCCAATTGTAGAAATTTTTTAAAGTATGAAAGAAGATAGAAGAGCAGAATTTTTAAAATAGTCTACAGCTTACATGTACCTTCTGTTATTTTAGACTTTTTTGTCTTTTCCTTTATAGTTGAGATAACATTATATATAGTGCTCAACATCTTTTTCCTTTGTTAACACAAGCATTTCCCCAAACCATTAAAAGCTCTCTAAGTCAGTATTTTTAATATGTAATATTTCATTTGTGTGCATAGTGTGCATATTATAATATATAATTCATTTAACCGTTCCTCTAATCTTGGACATTTGTTCTTCCCTGTTTCTAAGATATTTTCTTAAATATTAAGTTACCATATTAGCAGTTAAAAGGTGTTTTACATATACACATATGGTCTTGTAGAGTGACGTTTTCAATTATAAGAGATACAGTAAGGTAGATATTAAAACACTTTATTGTGACAGAAATCCTATCTCTTAAGATTTTCCATGGGCTTGACATTGTTTCCTGTAAATCAGTTCAGACGTAAGCTCCATAGTGCTGTGGACAAAGGGGATTTTCAGTCAGATGCTCAGTTTGAAAGAGGGTAATGATGAAGTCTACTCCTAAGTGCTCCTTGGCGGACTTTGTTTCTTTTAGATAGTAGAACCATCACATTTTCATGTTATGTGTGTAACATCAATCAAATATCTGAATGAGCTATGCAAGGCCTACAAGAGGCTGATTTTATCCCCAAGGTGTTTATATTAAAGAAAAAATACGCACATTATGTAAACAGTACGAGGCATGCAGTGATCCCTGTCAGAGGAGAAGTTCTTGTCCGAGTGTGGTTCTGGCTTCAGCAGGAAGATGCCCGCACACGTGAATGTGCATTCCACAGAGCGGGTGAACTTGGGCATGTACTAGTTCACTGCACCTCCATTCCCTTATCTCTGCAGAGACTGGGTACTCCCCATAGGATCATTGCAGGGACAAGAAACAGTGAGGGTTAACTTTGTAGCTCAGGTATCATCTACAGAAAGGGTACATGATAAATAGTAGCTGCCATTTTTTGTTCTTTGTGTTGTCATTATTCTTGTTAGGCTGATACAGAGCGGGAACGCGTCAGTAGAAAGATAACTGCACCTGAACTGGAAATTCAAGGGAGGAAGCATCTGGCTAGTGAGAGAGGAGGCCTCAGAGGTGCAAAGGAAGGCTATTTAAGGTGTATCAAGGCCAACCTGGCTGGAATAGGTTTACCTTACTAGTGGGGACAGGAAAGATGTTTTTGGTTGACTACCCTCGGCCCTAGCACCATACTGTTACCAGTTGTTATACTTGGAACTAAAACTGGTCTATGTGAGCTCCCTAGGCATGTTTAGTAAATATTTATTGAAAGAATGAGTGGTGAATGCATCAACTAGGAGATTGTTCTTTCCTCCTTAAGATTGATAGGTAATGAACTTATTTCTATTTAAATATGTGTGTATTTAAATATATATTTAAATGTATCTTGACTTATCTCTAAATTGAAGCTTTAATTGAAGTAGAAAGTGTATATAGTTATTTTTCAAAAGTTCCATTCTGTATTTAAGGGATCACATGCTACCTTTATATACTCGCAAGTGATTCATTAAATGTTCTTGTATTAATTTTTTTAAAGAATCATATTGACAGATAACCAGTTTACTAAACATTTTTAATGATGTATTGACTGTGATCACTATACTTTCAAATGCTGAGAGTGATAAATTAACAAGATAAAATAATTTGCATTTTCATCAATTGGACATTTTCTTGTATTTTAAACTGAAACTACAAACCCAACGCCAAAAATAACCAAATGAAAAATAAATCAGTTTTAACTTACATTCATATAGCTTACTTTACTTATATTACCTCTTTTGTCTTTTTAAAAAGTCCTAAATTGTCAGTATTATTATCTGCATTTTACATTTAGATAAAACTGAGTCTCTGAATAGCAAGCAAAGAAATTCAGGCACTAATCATCTGACTTATAAGTTCAGGGGATCATACTTGCTGCCTTTCTTATATCAGATAGAAAGAAACATTAAATAACATGCTTCCCTTTTGTCTGTAGCCACCTAAGAGCCAAGTATAAGTTTAGCACTTTATTTGGTTTAACATCTTTTATACCTTCTATCTCCTCTTTTCTCCTCAGTTCAGTTCAGTTCAGTCACTCAGTCGTGTCCAACACTTTGTGACCCCATGAATCGCAGCACGCCAGGCCTCCCTGTCCATCACCAACTCCCGAAGTTTACCCAAATACATGTCCGTTGAGTCGGTGATGCCATCCAGCCATCTCATCCTCTGTCGTCCCCTTCTCCTCCTGTCCCCAATCCCTCCCAGCATCAGGGTCTTTTCCAACGAGTCAACTCTTTGCATGAGGTGGCCAAAGTACTGGAGTTTCAGCTTCAACATCAGTCCTTCCAATGAACACCCAGGACTGATCTCCTTTAGGATGGACTGGCTGGATCTCCTTGCAGTCCAAGGGACTCTCAAGAGTCTTCTCCAACACCACAGTTCAAAAGCATCAATTTTTCAGCACTCAGCTTTCTTCACAGTCCAACTCTCACATCCATACATGACCACTGGAAAAACCATAGCCTTGACTAGATGGACCTTTGTTGTCAAAGTAATGTCTCTGCTTTTTTTTTTTTCATTTATTTTTATTAGTTGGAGGCTAATTACTTTACAATGTTGTAGTGGTTTTTGTCATACATTGACATGAATCAGCCATGGATTTACATGTATTCCCCATCCCGAACCCCCCTCCCACCTCCCTCTCCACCCGATTCCTCTGGGTCTTCCCATTGCACCAGGCTGGAGCACTTGTCTCATGCAGCCAGCCTGGGCTGGTGATCTGTTTCACCCTAGACAATATACATGTTTCGATTGTCTCTGCTTTTTAATATGCTATCTAGGTTGGTCATAACTTTACTTCCAAGGAGTGAGCATCTTTTTTTTTTCCCCATTTATTTTTATTAGTTGGAGGCTAATTACTTTACAATATTGTAGTGGTTTTTGCCATACATTGACATGAATCAGCCATGGATTTACATGTGTTCCCCATCCCGATCCCCCCTCCCACCTCTCTCCCCATCCCATCCCTCTGGGTCTTCCCAGCACACCAGCCCTGAGAACTTGTCTCATGCATCCAACCTGGGCTGGAGATCTGTTTGACCCTTGATAGTATACTTGTTTTAATGCTAGTCTCTCAGAACATCCCACCCTCGCCTTCTCCCACAGAGTCGCAAAGTCTGTTCTGTACATCTGTGTCTCTTTTTCTGTTTTGCATATAGGGTTATCGTTACCATATTTTTAATTCCATATATATGCATTAGTATACTGTAATGGTCTTTGTCTTTCAGGCTTACTTCACTCTGTATAATAGGCTCCAGTTTCATCCATCTCATTATAACTGATTCAAATAAAAGACACAAATGTACAGAACAGACTTTGGGACTCTGTGGGAGAAGGCGAGGGTGGGATATTCTGAGAGAATAGCATTGAAACAACTTACTATCAAGGGTGAAACAGATCTCCAGCCCAGGATGGATGCATGAGACAAGTGCTCAGGGCTGGGGCACTGGGAAGACCCAGAGGGATGATGGGATGGGGAGGGAGGTGGGAGCAGGGATCGGGATGGGGAACACATGGCTGCAAGCAAAATCTGCAGTGATTTTGGAGCCCAAAAAATTAAAGTCTGACACTGTTTCCACTGTTTCCCCATTTATTTCCCATGAAGTGATGGGACCAGATGCCATGATCTTAGTTTTCTGAATGTTAAGCTTTAAGCCAACTTTTTCACTCTCCTCTTTCACTTTCATCAAGAGGCTTTTTAGTTCCTCTTCACTTTCTGCCATAAGGGTGGTGTCCTCTGCATATCTGAGATTATTGATATTTCTCCCAGCAATCTTGATTCCAGCTTGTGCTTCTTCCAGCCCAGGGTTTCTCATGATGTACTCTGCATATAAGTTAAATAAGCAGGGTGACAGTGTACAGCCTTGATGTACTCCTTTTCCTATTTGGAATCAGTCTGTTGTTCCATGTCCAGTTCTAACTGTTGCTTCCTGACCTGCATACAGGTTTCTCAAGAGGCAGGTCAGGTGGTCTGGTATTCCCATCTCTTTCAGAATTTTCCACAGTTTATTGTGATCCTAGTTGTTTCTAAAAATTAACTTTAGCTCCTTATTTTGCATATTTTAATATTTTAAGCATGTAAGTTATTTTCTTTAATTAAAGAAATAAATTGCTTATTCAGTAATGACATGAACTTTTTCCAAAACACCACTATGAGTGACATTTGTTGCTGGGAGACAAATATTTAAAGAATGCACTTCAGTTGAAATGAAATACATAATGCTTAGTTCAGAGAAGGTAAAATATAAATTCTAACTATTTTTTATGGCTAAGCCTCATGAAATGAATTACGAGAAATAATATATATGAAAAGTGAATTTGGTCTGATTTTAATTGGCATCAAAAAGACCAGCGTAGCTTAGATTTAAGCTTTTTAAAGAAATGAACTTCAAAAAATCGTTAATTTTAAATTTTGGTATCTAATAGAGAAAAGCATTTTAAAATGTGCTGATTTGGGTTTCCAGGGATGATAAAACTGTATCATAATTAATGTAAATTTATCAAGGGAAAGGTCAACATCCTAGAATAAAATGAATAAAATGCAGCATAGTTGAATATTTAAGAGCAAGTACTATGGATTTAGATTACAAAGTTCAAATGCCCATTTATCACTTTAGCTATATGATTTTAGATAAGTTACTTAATCTCTCTGTGTTTCAGTGTCTTCATCTGTAAAATAGGGATAATAATACCTGAAATTATAATTCTCGTCTCTTAGAGTTGTTACAATGATTAAATGATAATTTTAAAGCATTTAGAATAGTGCCTGGAACACATTTAGAATAGTGCCTGAAACAGAGTAAGTAGTTAAAAAAAAAAAAGTGCTTGCAAAATAAATGAAAATGCAAAGTGCAGTGTAATCCTTATGATCAAGAAATTCCAGGTTCCACAAATAAGAAATGAAGTGAAGATATATGGAAGTAGATTACAAGCTAAATGCAAGTTAAAAAGTGAAAGGGTAGGAGAGTTGCCTTTTTAGCTGCATCAGTGAGAATAACGCTATAGGGAAGGAAAATTCAGACACTTTGTTTACTCTCAGTGTAGTGAGTTTTTAGTTGTATCAAGTTAAAACAATACTTTTTTTTTTTTTTCAAAATAGAAATAACTTTTCATATCTTACAAATGATTCAATCTCAGTATGAGTTTATTTTTAAAATACAGAAAAGTATTAAGGAAAAAATTTAAACCACTTTGGATTCCATTAATCAGAGATGAACATTGTAGTATTTTGGTGATCAACTTTCCAAACATCTATGCAAATATACATGCCTAAATGAAACAGGTAAAATTTACATAAATAGTTTCACATTGTGCATTTTGTTGTATGTCTTACTTTTTTCATTCAGTATATTGTGAAGATAGTTTCATATTGATAATACAGTTGTATAAGATCTTGTTGTCCACATTACAGTCTGTTTGTGGACATTGGCAGTAGATTTCCAATATTTGCCTGTCATGAACCACATTATGGTGGGAGAAGCATCTATCTTCTTAGATAGTTATACCTGTGTTCAGTTATTCCCTTAAGATAAGTATCAAATTGCTGGGTCAAAGAATACGTAAATTTTAAAGTTTGATCTGTTTTTTATCCTCTTGCCAATGTTGTTTGTTATTAATCTTTTTTAATATGAGGGAAGAAACATAATATCTCTGCTTTTATCTGTAGCTCTGATTATTAGTGAATGTTATGTTCAGGCATTTCATGTATCTTTTTAAATACTGGGTTGGTTAAAAAAATTGGGGTTTTCCCTTAAGATGGGTACAGGAAACCCAAATGAACTTTTTGGCCAACCCTATAAACATATATACCATTTCATATAAATGTATATATATACATTTGCTGTTTAATGTTCTTTGGTGAATCACCAATACCTTTTGATAAATATGCCTTGTAAAAAAATTATGGGTAAACTGTATAACTCCCAAAATAATGTAAGAAAATAATACATAGGCCTTGCAAGTGAGGGTGAAGAATTCACTGAGTCACAAATTTGTGTCAGTTTTTCTTTGTTTTAACCTTCTTTCTTCCCCCAGTCCTCTCTAGGAGTCAGTTCCCCTGCTGTATAAAAAGCAGTCTATGGCAGTTAGGACAAAGGCTGGACTGAAGACAGCTTTTAGAAGAAGCATCTAAAATCCCAACTCCTGCTGTCTGACTCATTTCTTCACTGTTTTCCTCTTCTTGGCACTTTTTATCTGCTCTAACATACTTCTTTTCTTTCATCTGAGTCCTGTGACTGATTTAATGACTTCTATTTCCTCTCTTGGTGTGTCTGTGGCTCCAAGCATTGCTGGTTGATCACTTACTCTGTATCAGGTGCTGGGCTGGGCATTGAGGAGGGAAGAGTGAATAGGACTCTAAAACCTGGTTTACCCTCTCGCCAGGGTAACATTACAGTGTATTACAGTAATAGGATAGTAGATGTGTATGTAGATGTATGTATCCTGTTGGTGTATTACACTTGATAAATGTGTAGACTTTTGAGAAATGCAGTTTTTTTTTCTTTTAATCATCACCTTCAAGCTTTTTGACTTAGCCCAACATGATCGGAAAGATTTTAAGATTCTCTAAGATATAATTTACAAGTGGTATATGTTGGTAATTTTGTTTATAGAAAATAAGCAGAGATTTACAGAGTACCATGCCATGTAAATAATGGGTCAATATAAGTCAAATACAAGATGAATTTATAATAATAATGATAATACCACCATATATTTGAATAGTGCTTTGTAGTTTTCCAGAGGGCTTTCACACAAACAGCTCATAACTGATCCTCACAATTTCTTCTCTGAAGTAGAGTTAGTAAAAATTTTCAACTTTAAGAAATTTTTCTTAGGAACTCTATTATGAGGAAATATTCTAACTTCCTGGAAACAGTTAAAAGACATTTATCATGCTGAAAACAACTGTCTAGGGGTAAGTTAGATAAACTGAGGAACATCCGTAGTCATTAAAAGTTTTATGAAGATTAGATAATACCAAAGGATTCATTTGTTATTAGTGAAGAAAGGAGGATAGAGAGTTGAAAAACATACCACAATTACAATGATTAAAATAAAAACTTTAAAGACACCAGACATTTACCCTTTCTGTAGCGGTAAGAAAACTGCCCAGATTTATGCTAAAATTGTGTTACATGCTTATCTTATGGGAGTGTTGCTACTTGATAATCCTGGTGTTGTGTAAGATTTCACCCTGGGTCTCAGTGTCCTTATTTGTATAATGAGGCTCACAAAACTCATTGTACAACAGAACATTGTTTTTGACTTGTTTTTCTAAACAGCTTCAGAACATTTTTGTGTCCTCACTGTGTTCACATGTATAGATGATGATTGTATCTCTCTCTTTCCAGACTGCTTTGCAAGGCAGCTTAGTGTCTTAGGAAGAGCTCTAGTACGCTAACCTCTAAGCAAAGAATTGCCTCCCAGTTACATTAGGCAAGTCTCTTAATCTTTATAAGCTCTAGATTCTTTTATTAATAAAACAAGGAAGTTGAAATAAATAACCTCTTCATTTTCATCTGGAAATTCTTTGATTCCTCCCAGTCTTGTTTTGAGCACATGCATGGTTTTTTTTTTTTTAAAAAAAAAAAGGCACAATAAATTAGCTAGGTAGTGGTGATGAGAGTGTAAACTGATAAAATCATTTTAGAAAACACTTCAGCATTTTCTAGTGAAACTGAAGACATACATATGAGAATGTTTTTGAAATCACTGTTCATAATAGCTGAAGACTAGAAATGAGTTGAAAATCTGTCAGCAATATGGTTATCCTTAATCATAACATATTTCTGTGATGGAATACTGTGCAGGCTTGAAACCATAATTATATGCAGTGATAAGGATGAATTTCACAAAACTAATGTTGAGAGAACCCCATGAGCAGTATGAAAAGGCAGAAAGATAGGACACTGGAAGACGGACTTCCCAGGTCAGTAGGTGCCCAGATTGCTACTGGAAATCAGTGGAGAAATAACTGCAGAAAGAATGACGAGATGGAGCCAAAGCAAAAACAACACCCAGCAGTGGATGTGACTGGTGATGGAAGCAAGGTCCAATGCTGTAAAGAGCAATATTGCATAGGAACTTGGAATGTTAGGTGCATGAATCAAGGCAAATTGGAAGTCATCAAACAGGAGATGGCAAGAGTGAATGTCGACATTTTAGGAATCAGCAAACTAAAATGGACCGGAATGGGTGAATTTAACCCAGATGTCTGTTACATCTACTACTGTGGGCAAGAATCCCTTAGAAGAAATGGAGTAGTCATCATAGTCAACAAAAGAGTCTGAAATGCAGTACTTTCATGCAGTCTCAAAAACAACAGAATGATCTCTATTCATTTCCAAGGCAAACCATTCAGTATCACGGTAATCCAAGTCTATGCCCTGACCAGTAATGCTGAAGAAGCTGAAGTTGAATGGTTCTGTGAAGACCTACAAGACCTTCTACAAGTAATACCCCAAAAAGATGTCCTTTTCATTATAGAGGCCTGGAATGCAAAAGTAGAAAGCCAAGAAACAACCTGGAGTAACAGGCAAATTTGGCCTTGGAGTACAGAATGAAGCAAGGCAAAGGCTAATAGAGTTTTGCCAAGAGAACACACCGGTCATAGGAGATACCCTCTTCCAACAACACGAGAAGACTCTACACATGGACATCACCAGATGGCCAACACCGAAATCAGATTGATTATATTCTTTGCAGCCAAAGATGGAGAAGCTCTATCCATCCAGCAAAAACAAGACTGGCAACTGACTGTGGCTCAGATCATGACTCCTTCTTGCCAAACTCAGACTTAAATTGAAGAAAGTAGGGAAGACCACCAGACTGTTCAGGTATGACCTAAATCAAGTCCCTTACCATTATACACTGGAAATGAGAAATAGATTTAAGGGACTAGATCTGATAGACAGAGTGCCTGATGAACTAGGATGGAGGTTCATGACATTGTTCAGGAGACAGGGATCAAGACCATCCCCAAGAAAAAGAAGCGCAAAAAGGCAAAATGGTTGTCTCAGTAGGCCTTACAAATAGCTGTGAAAAGAAGAGAAGCGAAAAGCAAAGGAGAAAAGGAAAGATATACCCATTTGAATGCAGAGTTCCAAAAAATAGCAAGGAGAGATAAGAAAGCCTTCCTTAGTGATCAATGCAAAGAAATAGAGGAAAACAATAGAAGGGGAAAGACTAGATAGAGATCTCTTCAAGAAAATTAGAAATACCAAGGGAACATTTCATGCAAAGATGGGCTCAATAAAGGACAGAAATGGTATGGACCTAACAGAAGCAGAAGATATTAAGAACAGGTGGCAAGAAGATACAGAAGAACTGTACAAAAAAGATCTTCATGACCCAGATAATCACGATGGTGTGATCACTCACCTAGAGCCAGACATCCTGGAATGTGAGGTCAAGTGGGCCTTAGGAAGCATGACTACAAACAGAGCTAGTGGAGGTGATGGAATTCCAGTTGAGCTGTTTCAGATCGTAAAAGATGATGCGGTGAAAGTGCTGCACTCAATATGCCAGCAAATTTGGAAAACGCAGCAGTGGCCACAGGACTGGAAAAGGTCAGTTTTCATTCCAATCTCAAAGAAAGGCAATGCCAAAGAATGATCAAACTACTGCACAATTGCTCTTAACTCACACACTAGTAAAGTAATGATCAAAATTCTCCAAGCCAGGCTTCAGCAATACTTGAACCATAAACTTTCAGATGTTCAAGCTGGTTTTAGAAAAGGCAGAGGAACCAGAGACCAAATTGCCAACATCCACTGGATCATCGAAAAAGCAAGAGAGTTCCATAAAAATATCTATTTCTGCCTTGTTGACTATGCCAAAGCCTTTGACTGTGTGGGTCACAACAAACTGTGGAAAATTCTTCAAGAGATGGGAATACCAGACCACCTGACCTGCCTCTTGAGAAATCTGTATACAGGTCAGGAAGCAATAGTTAGAACTGAACATGGAACAACAGACTGGTTCCAAATAGGAAAAGGAGTATGTCAAGGCTGTATATTGTCACCCTGCTCATTTAACTTATATGCAGAGTACATCATGAGAACACTGGGTTGGAAGAAGCACAAGCTGGAATCAAGATTGCTGGGAGAAATATCAATAACCTCAGATATGCAGATGACACCACCCTTACGGCAGAAAATGAAGAAGAACTAAAGAGCTTCTTGATGAAAGAGAAGAGTGAAAAGGTTGGGTTAAAGCTCAACATTCAGAAAACTAAGATCATGGCATCTGGTCCCATCACTTCATGGCAAATAGATGGGGAAACAGTGGAAGACTTTATTTTGGGGGTCTCCAAAATCACTGCAGATGGTGATTGCAGCCATGAAATTAAAAGATGCTTACTCGTTGGAAGGAAAGTTATGACCAACCTAGACAGCATATTAAAAAGCAGAAACATACTTTACCAACAAAGGTCCATCTAGTCAAAGCTGTGGTTTTTCCATTGATCATGTGTGGATGTGAGAGTCGGACTGTAAAGAAAGCTCAGCCCCAAAGAATTGATGCTTTTGAACTGTGGTGTTGGAGAAGACTCTTGAGAGTCCCTTGGACTACAAAAGAAAATCCTTCCTGAATATTCACTGGAAGGACTGATGTTGAAGCTGAAACTCCAATACTTTGGTCACCTGATGGGAAGAACTGACTCATTTGAAAAGACCCTGATGCTGGGAAAGATTGAAGGCGGGAGGAGAAGGGGGCAACAGAGGATGAGATGGTTGGATCGCATTACTGAGTCTATGGACATGACTTTGAGTGAACTCTGGGAGTTGGTGATGGACAGGGAGGCCTGGCGTGCTGCAATCCATGGAGTTGCAGAGTCAGACACGACTGAGTGACTGAACTGAACTGAACTGAATGTTGAGTAGCAGAAGCAAAACAAAAGAGAATCTCCACAGTTACTCTATTTATGTATAGTTCAAAAATGGGCAAGATAAGACTGTATTGTTAGGGATGAAAACTATATAAAAAGCATGGATAATGACAAGCTCGGGGGTGGGGGGTGCTGTCATGAGAAAGGGGTCACAGGGAGCTTGTAAGGCTCCAGCATCCTGTTTCTTGACTAAGTAGTGCTTATACAGAGGTTTGCTTTTAATGATCCTTTAAACAAAGGATTTTGCTATTTGTATGTTGTATCTTGACATTAAACAATTACAGGATGACAGCAATTTAAAAAGTATATATGTGGGAATTTCCTGACAGTCCAGTGGTTAGGACTCAGCGCTTTCACTTCCGGGCCCTGAGTTCAATCCCTGGTCAGGGGACTAAGATCCTGCAAGCCATGTTGCACTGCTGGAAAAATGTGTATATGACACCATTCTTACAGTCTTTGAGACATATTTGCCAATGCAAAGGACTGGATAGTCATTGTCATAAACCAGAAGAAAAAAAATTTTGAAATAGAGCACTTGGAAATTCATTTTGTCTTAGCTTCACAAATAAGAATGTCTGCTTTTATTGATTTTACCTATATGCAAAGCACTTTTTATTCTTTCTCTCTAATTTTCACAATAATGGTTTTTATTATTGTTCTTATTTTACAAGTGAGGAAACTGAGGCTTAGAGTAATTAAATAACTGCTTGGTAGAGGAGGAATTTTAAATAAATCACTTAATAGATTTTAAATAAATCACTGAAAGAAATCTCCAGGGACTAGTTTTGACCTTTTTTTCCTCCTCCATGTTGTGATAAGATAAATTGAAAACAACTTTTGTGAACACTTTAAAATATGTAATATGAGAATAAGTTCTGAATAAATGAATAGACTGAGTTTTGGATAGAAATCTTTTTTCTTTTTAAAGATACCGTTTCTTTGTGCCGTAAAGTATGAAAGATTCCAAGTGTCTAGTAGTAAATGAGTTTGTGGGTGTTTGGGCATTTACCACTTGTAGGTCAAGCCCCTGCACTCGGCGTTAAAATTGAACCTAATTAGAAGAGAAAGTGAGAGAAACAATGTCTACTTTTTTTATATACTAGTTGTGATGGTCCTTTTCATAAACTAACTATGAAAAGGAAATTACTTTGTCTAGCTAAGCCTCCCCCCTCAAAAAAAGATTGTTTCACTTTTAGTTTGTAATGTCACTTAAGGTTCTTCCTAAAGGCTTGTGAACCTTCACCTTCTTTTAATAAGGCTTCATAATGACAAAGTCTCCTGAGAGTGAAATCATCTGTGTGGAATGTGCCCATGTTTTTAAAAAAATTCTGATAAACATCACTTCATGGTATTTAAGAGATTAAAAAAACCTTAAAATACATAAATGTTACTTTCAGGTTATTATAGCCAAGGAAGCCTGTGGCCCAGCTATCAAAACAGCTTAGCTGCAGCAAGTTCTGAGCAGTGGGCTTAGCCAAATTGGTTAGTCTGCTTTAGGACTGACTGTACTGTCTTTGGAGTTGACCTTTAACTTATGATATAGAATATAATTGTTTCATCTCTGAGGCACATTTATGTATCCCTTTGCCCCAACACTAATTCATCATCTGCTTTATAGTAATTCCACTCAGACATCACCATCAAGCCCACTGGAGGCTACTAAGGATGTGAGTGGATGTATTTCCTAATCAGTGACATTAGTTTATATCTCCTTATTAAGGTACCCATTAAATTCATCCTGAGAGAGATAACATGAACACTAATGCACTTCACATCTTCCATCACTGCTTTTTTATTTATTTCTATAATGGAGTTATTAATATCTAAATTTAAAAGTACAGGAGAATGCAAAGCTTTTAGTAATGGTCTACAATCTTTTACTCTGGCAAGATGTGGAAGATATGAAAAGCAAAGTCATCCATTACTATGTTGTTTTTATTCTCTCTCTCTAAAACATAGCCATTAAAATATACATGATACTGTTTATTTTAAAAGTAAGTTAATATCTTTTATATAATCGCCTCTTCTAAATAAAGTATATTATCTTAGTTTCCCTATAATTTATCTTTAAGTTATCTTGGTTTTCTAATTTTAATTTGAAACTCAGAGTACATACAGGATGGTGTGTCCCTTTTGAATATGCCAGTCAAAAAGTACTAATTGAATGTACTGTTCTAGGCTCTGGTGGGTATAAAAGTAGATGCCCCGTATGAAAAACAGTCCACATGTGTATGAAATCTAACTATTCTGGTGAATTCCCTTAACCAAAATAGGTAACTCCATAAATCTCTCTTCATTTCCATTCATTAGCACATGCATTTGAGACATTTGGCAAAGTTGCTAATGTGACTTTCCATTTGAGAAATCCATAAACTACTGCCTTCAGGCCCTACAGCAGCAGCTGGTACCCTTTTGTCTTGCTTTGAGTTTTTGCTAGTACTGATTTTTCAAAGCTGGTAACATGAAATGAATAATGCCAAGAAGTAGCTGTTTGGCAGATCTGTTAACACATACACTTCTGTTCATCTCACTACCAATGGCATTATTACCTTCTACCTGTTATCCCAGGTGCAGAAAGAGAAAGTTAGGTAGTGGCAGCCTTTTTAATTTGCTCCTTACATCAGACTTCCTCTACGGTGAGTAAAATACAGTGTCTTAGACTCATTATATTTAAATCTGTACTAACATTCTCTTCCCCACAAATAATCACATGGTTCAGCACTAGTACCTACATTCACTGGCACTGCATTAGTTTGGATTTAATAAGGAGCAGACTTCAAGAGAGAATTAGAGGGACAAATGATTTATTGAAAGAAGGAGCAGAGGAAGGTGAGAAGAGCCTTCAGACTGCAGGGCAGATATGATACTTGTAGAAGGCGGAAGGGAACAAAGGAAAACTGCGTTGGAAGACTCTTGGACTACAACTTAGGTCTAAGTTGATGTGAAATCCTCAAGCCAAAGCTGCTCACTGGAAGAGTCCCATGTTTTACCCTAGTGGGCCTACCTTAGCACCACTGCTGTGCATGTCATTGGCTGGGCACAGCCTGTATGAAGTTGGGTGTGAATGCATTGAGGATCCAGAGGTGCAGTAGCTGGAGCCATCAGCCTGTGTATGTATTCCCTACTGCAGAAGATCTTAGGGACACATTTTATGACTTCCATACCACTTACATGACTTCAAATTTTAGTACCTCAATTCAAAATGTAATACTGCCAATACAGTATTATTATAAAGATTAAATAATGTATTTTAAAACCTTGGAACACAATAATACTTAATAAATATTAGTTCTTTTTCTGCCTTCCTGCACCCCCATTTATAATAGAATGTGATGGTGTTCTAACTTACTTTCCATAGAAGAACATCATTAGAGTAGCAGATGTGCTGAGGTTGTCTATATCAGTACTACTCAAGGTGTATTCTACAGACCAGTATGTTACTAGCAGAAAAATAAGGAGCTTATACTAGATGTAAGTCAATGATGTCAATAAACACACTAAGTTCAGATGCAAATTTTTTTTCATATCAAGACAAGGAAGGAAGCAGTGTGTTTAGTTAAATTCCAGCACAAGCTCCTTATTTATTGCATATTGGCACTTTGAATAGTGTTGGACTTTAGTCAAATATAACCAAAATGTAATAGCCTTTTAAAAATCAGATTTTCTTTTTCACTGTATATTCGACTATACATATTTCTGCTTGTCTGCTGAAGAGGAAATCACTGGAAGCTGGGCACTGGTAATTCATGTTACTTAGGGGCTTCCCTGGTGGCTCAGAGGTTAAAGCCTCTGCCTGCAATGCCAGAGACCCGGGTTCGATCCCTGGGTCGGGAAGATCCCCTGGTGAAGGAAATGGCAACCCACTCCAGTATTCTTGCCTGGAGAATCCCATGGACAGAGGAGCCTGGTAGGCTACAGTTCACGGAGTCACAAAGAGTTGGACACGACTGAGCGACTTCACTTCACTTCACTTATGTCAGTGACAACCAGTAGCACTGTTAGCATTTGTCAGCTTCAGGGCCTGTGATCAAATATCAAAGTAGGCAGGTTTGTCACTGTCATATTTCCAGGCCCTTTGCCTAACTCTTACCTACAAATACTCACTGAGTTTCCACCACCTGTGAGATACCATGTGCCTACTGCTGCCCAGTGTTCTCACCCTGCTCTGTTACAACCTCGGGAGCCCCCAAGTTGTGATGCTCCACCAAAACCCCCTTCCCTCACAGTTCCAGGGACCTCCGAGTCCTGTTCCCTCAGTAATGCAGAGGTGACGTGACCTCCTAGTCATGTATTTGTAATTTAAAATTTGAGCCTGTTACTGGAACAATACTAGACACATTTTTGAACTGTGGACGCAGTTATCTTAATCCATGAGTTATAATCTTTCTTTGGTTCTTTTCACCATGTATACCAGAAATACTTATCACACATCTATAAAGCTGCTGACCTCTGCCCTAACATGGATGTTGAGTTTTCCCACAACCTTTCACTTTGGTAACCTTCTTCCGTGGAATGACGTTGGGCACCAAGACATGAATCCAGGAAGTCAATCAGACCTTTTCCTTGTATGTTTAAGGATTTAAAATATTAGCTGCATATTGTTTTTAGTTGCAGGCATCCTTTCATATTCACACACACACATACACTTTCATATTGAAACTAATTAGATGGAGATTTAGTGTATTTTTTTTCTATGTATTCCCAGGACTTTGACGATGTGTTAACATGATGTAGTAGACTAGGAATATCTAGTTTTGCCTTCATACTTTTAAAAACTAAAGTGCATGTTTCATAAAATTAAAGTGTCCCTAGAGTCGGTTAATATAAAGTAATATTTTGCCAAGGTCATAAGTGATTTAATATGAAAGATCATATTTTATCATAACCATAACAGACTTAGCAAAACCTCGGCAGACAAATTGCTAGTTTAGAAATGATCTGAACTTATTTTTCCCCAAAACACAAAACCCACCAGATTGTTTATATAAGGCAACAGGCATTATTTCATTGATCCCCAAGGTTGTGGATCTAGCAGCAACTATTACATCGTGCTTTGCTTTTATTATTGCTCTGTTTAGTTTGTTATCCAAATTCTAGCCATTTCTGTTTATAGCAAGATAGAGCATATAGCCCAGGCAGCACAGCTAGTCATACCTTTTTATTGATGTAATTTGACTTATTTTGGTTCCTTTCCTGGTGTCTAACATTTTGTGAAGCCCTAACATAAATTATTGGCTTGTATAACCCACTGCATCACCTTCACCCAGAGATTTGCTGCCTGTGCAGTTCCTTAATTTTCAAGTGTGAGAGATTTATTTTTCCTTAGTGAGTCCTAATGTTTCTGCACACACACACACACACACACACACACACACACACACACACACACACACACACATACTTGTGAATGTGTGTGGGTATATAGGAATGCCAGAGAGAAAGTTCAACTTATTCTTGGTTAATTCCTGCACAAGATTCTGGAGAAATCTTTAAACTTAATAGATACTGGTTGCTGTGTTCTCAGGTTGACTTGATTGTGAACAGTTTGGTGGTGGTTTTAAATTTTTGTTCCAATTTTGCTTATTTTTCCTGGGGATTCTGACCAGTCAGGGTGCTGTACACTTCACGTAACTGACCAATGACATTTCCTAAGCCCATGTAAATGACTAACATACTATTACAAATATTGTATGTCAGACAAGCGCTCTATGAGATAGATGGCCTTGTCCCCACTTGAGAAATGAAGATTTTGGAGCTCAGAAAACGTAAACACTTTACCCAAAGTCATACAGTTTATACATGAAGGATTGGGATACTTTATCAGAAGATTTTTTTATGTACATTATTGTATTTGATCCTTATACCAGTCCTGGAAGTGAATAGAATAAATTCTTTTCTATGTTATTGAGTACATGATCACTACAGTGGGCCTGGCTCAGTCCAGTACTATCCTCTGAACTCTGATATTACTTGGTGTTTGTTAAAGTTTATAGGTCAGTGATGGCATTGGTCACACCATTTTAGTGTGGTCACCAATGGCCGACTTTTTTAAGTGATTCTCTGTTGCCTCCACGGTACAGTCCCTGTTCCAATACTTGGAAGTAAGCACTTTTATAATGAAAAAACTGTGTGTGGAGGGCGGGGGCGGGGGCGAGCCTTGCAAATCTGTCCATGTCAACCACCTGCTTAAAACCTTCAAATCGTTTCTTAAGGTTACCTTACCACAACCCTTCCCCCTCAAAAACAGACATTTCAGCATGCCAAAGGCTTCACATGATCTGTCTTCTTCCTCCCTTTTCAGCCTCACCTCCTGCTGCCACTTACCCCAAAACCCTTGCCACTGGCCTTTTATGCCAGGAAAGCTGAACTACTTCACTGAGGTGAGGCCCACCTTCTGCTTTTGCTTTTTTTTAATCCTCTTTTACCCCCTTTGCCTGATACCTCCCTGTGTCATTCATATGCTAAATTCCCATTTGGTCTCCTCTCTACAACTCCATGGTCTTTCCTTCTATAAGCCTTTCTTTACCTTCTTGAACAGAGTTATTATTCATCTTCTATTCTCCCTGCTCAACTTAAAAAAAAAAAATACACATTTGGAACTTGCCTCGCAGTCCAGTGGTTAGGACTGGGTGCTTTCACTGCTCTGGGCCCAGGTTCCATCCCTGGTCGGAGAACTAAGATCCTGCAAGCAGTATAGCCTGGCCAAAAGACAAAACAAAGCCTCAGTCAAATGTATCAACATTTTTACATGTCTCTTATCATTTGTTATATATGTAGATATTCCCTACTAGACTAATAAACTCTGTAAGGATGAGAAACCAAAGTTTACTCATCCCTTTATCCCAACACAGTGTCTGGCACCAAAAATGGACTGAGCAAAGGTTTGTGCCTGGAAGACAGAAAGCATCAGTGACTCTCCTCTGGGAATTAAGGAATAAAAATTCAACACTGAAAGGAAAAGCCTGCCATTTGAAAGGAGAGTGGGGTACACACTAGTATCAGATGAAACTAGTGTCTTCACTTCTTATAAATGTGCTGGGCTTTGCATGTGTCTAGGATGGTAATGCAGGGCTTTGAGAAGTGAAGTGAGATTAAAGAGAAATTATACAGTGAGAGAGCATTTTCCTTTGGTAATAAGTTGTTATAAGTTATTGAGTACCTTTTTCTCTTCTAGTCAAACAGAAAGCTGACAAATGTTTTCCAAGTGTTATCAGAATTTTCTAATCATTTGTCTTTCACTGACATTTTTATTTAATCATTTCAGATGCAATAGTAAATTACTGACCTTGTATGTAATTCAACTAGTGCACTTAAAATGGCGACACAGGGCAGATTGTTACCAGCTCACCAGGATGTGTGATGTGATACCATTTGAAGCTCTGAAAAGGGAAGGGAAGGTGATTGTGTCTTCAGATAACCCAACTGTGGAGTTCTGGCCCATTAATACTGTTTTTAGTTGTATAAAATTATACATGCTGCTAGTTTAGAGTCAGATAGTTCCTTAAGGTTTATTATGAAACAATATTTTTCCCTGTACCTTAAAGGAAACTAGTAATTTTAACAGATTCTATCGTGTGTGTGTGTTAGTTTCTTAGTCGTGTCCAACTCTTTTTGACCCCATGGACTGTAGCCCACCAAGCTTCTCTGTCCACGGAATTCTCCAGGCAAGAATACTGCAGTGGGTTGCCATTCCCTTCTGCAAGGGATCTTCCCAACCCAGGGATCAAATCTGAGTCTTCCACACTGCGGGCAGATTCTTCACCATCCAAGCCACCTGGGACACTTACCTCCAAGTCACTAAGTAACCTGACAGCATCACTTCTTCTTGGGTTTTAAGATTATCCGTGATTCCTTCAGTAGAGGATGATACTCTAGCTCCCTTTCACCACATCTTTACTGCAGGCATATTCCATTCTACCAATATAGGTTCGTATTTAAACTACCAGTTCCTTGTAAAGTTCCCTCATAATAAGACATACAGTATATTGTGATTACATTTTTCTACCTAATACTTTTTTGTTTTCTTTGAAGTTTGTTTCTCTTATTTTTACTTTGATTAGTTTTTTTAGTTTTATTAGTTTTTACTAATAATTAGTAAAATTAGTTTTACTAAAACAAAATTAGTTTTACTTTGATTACTTTTTTTTCTCAAGCCAGAAATACAGACCACCTGACCTGCTTCTTGAGAAATCTATATGCAGGTCAGGAAGCAACAGTTAGAACTGGATGTGGAAGAACAGACTGGTTCCAAATAGGAAAAGGAGTATGTCAAGGCTGTATGTTGTCACCCTGCTTCTTTAACTTTTTTTTTTTTCATTTATTTTATTAGTTGGAGGCTAATTACTTTACAGTATTGTAGTGGTTTTTGCCATACATTGACATGAATCTTATAGCTAATTCTACCTCAAACTATCCACTAGTTATCTAAATCTCCTCTCAAGATGTTCAGACATGTCAGATGTACAGTCAGTTGCTTGTTTGGTTTTCAGTCAGTTTAATCTTTGGAAATCTCCCCTGCTCCAATCTGACCTCCTCCAATCTCTCTGCCTTAACTAAAATCCTCAGGATTCCCATCACTTCTCTTGTGTTTAAATTCATTTTCTGAATGGATTCCGTGTCTGCTTTCTCAGTTTACTCTAGTTTTGTTGACAAATGCCTTCCCTTAGCTTCCTGAGAAAGGATGTATGGAGGTAAATTTTGGTGACTTTGTAAAACTGAAATATCTTTATTCTTTTTTTACTTGGTATGGAATAGGCTGGAAATATTGCATATATATAAATATTTTGTATACCTATATAGGTATATAAAACAGCAACACCGACTCAATGAACAGGAGTTTGAGCAACCTCTGGGAGATAATGAAGGATAGTGAAGCCTGGCGTGCTGCTGTCCATGGGGTTCCAGAGAGTTGTATACAGCTTAACGACCTAACAACGACAGATATATTTTAAAGAATTTTCAAGTCAATGCTCCATTATATTTTAGCTTCCAGTATTACTTTTGATGTTTGATTTTTGTATTTGATTAGCCTAAATATATTTGATTTCCCCCCCCCCCCTTTTTTAATGTGATCTATATACTTTGTTTTACTTTGCTTTGTTTTCTTTCTGGAAATCTGTAGAAACTCCTGTTGTCCTCAGTGTTTAAAATTTCAGGCTGATGGGCCCTTGAGTTTATTTTTATCCATTGTGCTGGGTACTCAGTGAATCCTTTTAGTGTGAAAATTCAAGTCATTAAGCTCTGGGAAATTTCTTTGAATTATTTCATTGATGATTTCTTCTTTTCAATTTCTAGATTACTATTATATGTAGATAATAGATCTTCTGCACTGATCCTCTAATGTTATCTCTTTTCTCCTGTTTTCCATCTCTTTGTCTTTTTATTTTAACTCCTCAGACATTCCCTTAACTTTGTATCTTGCCCGTCTATTTTTTGTTGTTCATATTTCACTTTCATATTTTAAATTGCTAAGAACTATTTTTTTGAATAGCATCCTATGTGTAGTATCATCTTTTATCCATCTGAGTATATTAATGGTTTTTGAAATGTTTATTCTTATTTTTGTTTTCAGTTTGATCTTGATATTGACATTTGCCTTAGAGGCATTTCTTAAGTTTAATGATACTTGATTGCATATTTCTTTTTAAGAAGAGAGGACAGAAAACATTGGGAGCTCTTTGTGTTTTTAACTGTGAGGTTCACTTTAGGGGATTTTGCTGGGCTGTTTTCATTGGGGAATACCTAATGTCATGCTTCTTAGGTCTTTCCTCTTGGGCTTGTCAAGGATCTTTCAGTATCCACCTGTCAAGTATTTGCCTGTGTTCTGGAAGCAGAGTGGAGGGGAAGAGGACTCTAGGCCTCAGCATCTAGTATGCATACTTTGATTTAATCACCTTGTTTTCAGTACAGTGCCTTTGCCCTTAAATGTGTTGATGTTTCCCTCTCCAAAATCTAAACTTCTAGTTTATTTGCCAAGGAGTAAGAGTGGTTGTTGCCCGAGTCTGTGGAATTGAGAGGGGATCTGGAAATAAAATTGTCTTACAGATTTTCAGCTAGTCTTCCTGTTTTGTTTTTTTTAATTGAGGTATAAGTGACATACAACACTATATCAATTTCAGGTGCATAACATAATGAGTCAGTATTTGTATACATTGCAAAATGATCACCCAGTTTTCTGTTTTTAGCCCCACTTTTACTGCCACTTTAAGAAGTACTTAGGGGCCACCTATTCCTGAGCCTTACAGTTGTTACTGAATTTTACCTCACATTGCCTCTCAAACCCCCTCTTCTGGCTTAGAATTCAGCTTTTTAAAAATCTGTCCATCCTGCTTTTCAACTTCCAAAATTTTGTTGCTGTTATAATCTTTGCAGCTCTCTCTCTCTCTGTTGTATTTACATATAAGCACAATACATTCAGGGGATAATAATTTAAAACATTACTGTCTCCTCATTAGAAACAAAGGAAGCATAAAGATAGAAAACCCCATTACTGACATTTTATGGAAGTTTCAGGAGGTTGCAGAAGTCAGTGTACATGTTTCAATCTGCCATCTTAACCCACAAGTTCCCACAAGTTTTTAAATAGAGAAAGGTTTTTATAAAGGTAAAAGAAACCAGCAAACTTTAAAATATTCCTTATTTTAACTGAATTCAGCCTGATTTTATTTCCAACAGTAGAAGAATGAGATCCAAATAAAACAGTGAATGTCTCAAAGTCACAACCAGGTTTTGATGAATATTTTTCCTTTTCTGATCAATAATTAAAATCCAAAAGGTCACAAAACCTAGAGATTCAGAGATATTTCCACTAATTTCCAACACTTTTCTCCAGTTTTTCTAGGAGATACTCATTGTGCTTCTTAAAGTTAATTGATGAGGTATTATTACCCTCTGAGAAAGTTCATACATCAGACTGGGAAAATAGAGAATGAAGTAGGTTAGAAAGTTGGTTCTGCCCCTCCTAATGTTCTTCCATAATATACACTTCACAAAAATAGTATCTTGGGAAGAGCATTATTTGATATTCATGACTTTAAATCAGATAGGGTAGAGTTTTATTGGTTTTATCAGTTATGTAATCTTTAGGAATTATTTAACCCTCTGAACTTGTGTCTTCATCTATGAAGCAAAGATTAAGTACAGTTGGCCCACCATGTCCATGGATTTGCCATCCTTGGTTATGGTGGGCCCATCCAGGGGCTTGAGCATCTTTGGATTTTGTTATCTTCAGGGTTCTTAGAACCAATCCCCCACTGATACTAGGGGGCATCTGTAATATTTTGAGGGTATATAACCTTTAAATAAGATTAAAGAACCTGGCACATAGAAGCTGAAGACTGAATGATACTCGTTTTTCTTCTTACTGGTTCAATCAGGGTAAGCTTTTCAGTGTATAACATTTGGACTACACCTGAAGAGAGGATAAGATTTTAAAAGATAAGCCAGAGATGGAGACCTTCCTGGAAGGATAGACCTTCCAGACTGAAAGAATAGCGTGACAAAAGCATGGTTTTTGTCAGAAGCAAGGTCTGAGACTTATTTAAGGACTGGCAAGTACTTCCAGGTGTTATGGACTGTATAGCACATGAAAGGCTGTACAGTGGGAGTCAGGCTGGGAAGGTTTTGATATAGGAGCACCTCAGCGAGGAAATTAAAAAAGGCTGGTGTTCTCACATACTGCAGCACTGAGAGAGACACGGACAAAGCAAGGATCCATTGGGAAATCATGGCCCCCTTCTCTGGTAAAGCTTATTTAATATGGCTTTTTAACAGCTTGATCTGATGGAGATCAAAATCATAATGGAAGTTATTGATAAACCTGGAAAAATGTATGAGATATATATATATGCTTGTCATATAACTTGTTTGTTACTCTAAACAAGTCAAGAACATAAGTAAAGACTATGTCCAAGAGAAGATTGCTATCTTCATGTTTCAGAGGCTGTCAGGGGAAGAAGGAGTAAAATTAACCTTGATGATGGATCAGAAGAAATAAGAAAGGAGTTTTTAGTTCCCTTGAGAAATAATATTTTTTATCAGATCAAACTGCCCAACAGTGAAATGAAAAGCTTGAAGTGAATTAAAAATCTAGTCATTAGAGGTGTATATACTAGAGCTAAATGATGATCAGAGATGCTGTAGAAAATGGGACTGTCTTATGAAATGGTAAAAGCAAGTGCCTTCTAAGGTTATGCTCAACTCCATATGATTCTGTGCCTGACCAGGGCTCTTACATCATCTAGGTGTAAACTTTTGTAAACTTTGTATCACGCTTTGCCCACAACAGCCTATTCCATAAACTAGAACCTTGAGAATGGTTACAAATCCCCTGAGACAGTCCTGTCCTTTAGTCAACTATTTAAGCTGCTTCAGAGAGCTCCAGAAGCTGTCACTGGAGAGGAGGATTTCCTCCACATTTCTGCTGAAAACAGTGGGACAGTCTCCATCCAAGTGGAGCCTTTGGCGCTACTCCACAGACCTCAAGAACATCTTCACCTGAGTGGGAGCCTCTAGCCACCTTGAGACAGGGCTTCCCAGCCCCTGGCAAACCCCCAGTAGCTCTAAAACTCTTCCCTTCTCTTTATCTTAACTGAAATCTGAGCCCCTTCCATTGGAGACTTGTTTTCTGACACTCCACAGGAGCAGAAGGTGATGAAGATGGAGGTTGAGATGAGTAATTTGTCCATTTCTCCAGACCATTACTTTTCCCTCCTTGTTTAAAATCATCATCTTGTTTTGGAGCTGTTTAACTGTTCAACTCTATCATACCGAGCCACAATCATCTGATATTCTGGTTATTTCTTTGGGGCACTCAGAACTTGGAACCTCAGTTAAGATCTTCCGTTCTAGGCCACTACTTCTGTAGTAACTGAGTTTTTACCCTAATATCATCCCCTGTCTTTCCCATGCTAGACTGTGTGCCATTTCCCATGTCCTCTCTTGCTCTTTGCTTTTATGCCTGCAGTTTCCTCTCTTTGGAACACTGTTTCCCTACTCTTTCACCTGATAAAATCCATCTTGCAACGTGTGGCCCGATAGGTTATCACTTCCTTCCCAGATGGATCTGTCTCCCCTGGAGTTGGTCAAGCCTTCTTCCTCTGTGTTCCTATAATTTTCTCTACTGTGATATTCTTTAATATATTTTGTTTCTGATTTTTAAATGTCTTTTCAATTTTATTATTATCACCTGAAAAGCAAGTACTCTCTGTTCTTTATTTTGCAACTTTAACCCGTAGCCTAGTGCATAGAAGGTGTTCAGTACCTACTGGCAGAATGCATACGATTCCAGCTGCTTGTCTTCTGTGTGCCCATACAAGACTGTGAAGGTCGAACGAAAAGTAGGAGACTTGGCGTTATTACCATAGCTAGTTCATATCTAGCTCAAATAGGTAATAATTAAATAACTAGTTAAATAATTAAATACAGACACACCACTGGTGGACTTAGGTTTAGAATGTAAGTCTGCCTTTTACCTGCTATAGTTTTATACTTTATTTCTGTTAACCCTATCACTGTCACCCTACTTTGGTGTTTCTGCCAGTTTTCCAGCCCCCTTACTTTAATCTTTTGGCATTTCTTATCCTCAAGATGTAGTGAATATATTTGCTTACCTTGTATGTTTTCTTTTTCATGAGTCTTGAAAAGCCTCTTGATGAAAGTGAAAGAGGAGAGTGAAAAAGTTGGCTTAAAGCTCAACATTGAGAAAACTAAGATCATGGCATCTGGTCCCATCTCTTCATGGGAAATAGATGGAGAAAGAGTGGAAACAGTGTCAGACTTTATTTTTTGGGGCTCCAAAATCACTGCAGATGGTAATTGCAGCCATGAAATTAAAAGACACTCACTGCTTGGAAGGAAAGTTATGACCAACCTAGATAGCATATTAAAAAGCAGAGACAAAAAAAAAATAAAATAAATGAAAAGCAGAGACATTACTTTGACAACAAAGGTCTGTCTAGTCAAGTCTATGGTTTTTCCAGTGGTCATGTATGGATGTGAGAGTTGGACTGTGAAGAAAGCTGAGTGCCGAAAAATTGATGCTTTTGAACTGTGGTGTTGGAGAAGACTCTTGAGAGTCCCTTGAACTGCAAGGAGATCCAGCCAGTCCATCCTAAAGGAGATCGGTCCTGGGTGTTCATTGGAAGGACTGATGTTGAAGCTGAAACTCCAGTACTTTGGCCACCTGATGCGAAGAGTTGACTCATTGGAAAAGACCCTGATGCTGGGAGGGATTGAGGGCAGGAGGAGAAGGGGACGACAGAGGATGAGATGGCTGGATGGCATCACTGACTCAATGGACATGAGTTAAGTAGACTCCGGGAGTTGGTGATGGACAGGGAGGCCTGGCGTGCTGTGATTCATGGGGTCACAAAGAGTCGGACACGACTGAGCTGCTGAACTGAACTGAACTGAACTGTCTTTTAAGGCTATAGTGTGTTACATTTAGGACACATCTGATTCACCTGAGATCAAAAATAACAACATGCAGGCTTAACCAAAAGAAAGTTAGAAAGAAAAACTAGTAATGGAGTAAAAAAATAAGGTGCAATATTAATGGTTAAGTATAAAAACCAGTAATGTTCTTAGCAATAGCCATTGAGGAAAGGGGATAAGAACTAACAATTTAAGTTGCTTATAACCCACAGACTGTGTTGAGAGTTTTACATGCATGGTTTTATTTATTCCGTACAATAACCCTGTGAAGCAAATGTTGTGTGTATTATGTAGGTCAGGAACCAGAAGTTCTGAGGGGTTAAGTGACTTGCTCAAGGTCACAGAGATGTTAATGTGCAAACTTGGAGTTCAACCCAAGACCTTTTCACTTTTTAGTTCCTCTCCTCTTCTGCTTGACATATTTTAAATTGGTGTTTTATTAGCTTATTTTTGATTTAAGAGTTTTGGAAGTTAGCTCGAAAGTTAACATGGAAGTGGCAGTTTGAAGACAGAATATCATGTGGTTTAATAACCTTTGAATAATCCTTAGAAACAGCTAACTGATTTGAGGGGGTGGCTTTATATTATAACCTGTTCAAAGACTATTAATTAATAGTGCAGAGAGCAATATTTAAACAGCAAGTAGAGCTCTCACCAAATCTGTTGATGCAAATTTTAATACAGTCTAAAATTTGTGCTGATTTTTCTTTGGACAGTTGTGCAAAATTGTTCTTGCCTGCTTAGCTGATTAACACATTATAGAGATTTTATTTTCAGTGCACTTTGTTAAGATGAAAAATGTATTCAGACCCTATTGTGAGAAATGCAATGAAATGATTCCTTGGCCAATCTGTTCCTCTTCCCATTGACACCACCCCACACACAAATACATTTACACATACACTCATCTAATACACTTACTCACTGCCTGTGTCACTTAGATTCTTTCCTCCATCTCCACTGATTTGTCTTCTTTCCTACCATTTTCTACCCAGCTTAGCTCAACTCCTTTTCTGTAGGTCCCAGTACTTCAAGAAAGTTTCTCCCACAGAGATTTCTCTATAAATCAAATAAGCAAATTTGGATTTTGCCCCTGTAATGTGCACTCAAAAGTTTATTAATTATCCCCCCAAAATTGATTAACTACCATCACTTCCATAATGTTAGTTGCCACATATTGAACAATAAATAGATCCCTGCCATTAACAGTCTTATTGTAGGCATTGTGTACAGTCTATGGGAGCAAATTATTTAATCTCTGTATCTCAGTCTCCTCATCTGTCATACAGGGATGATAATACAGGGATGATGCTTTGTTAGAGTTCTCATGATGATGATTAAATGAGTTAGCATTTGTGTGGTACTTAAAACAGAGTCTAGCATACAGAAAATACTACAGAATTGTTTTTATTTACCAAAACAAGACTTAACTTTGCAAAATACTTCATCTAGTTCTACAAAATCCTTTTGGTATCTTTACAAGTATCATAAATTTTAGAGATTAGTTTATAAAGAAATGTTGGCTCAGGTACCAAGGCCAAAGTCAAGGTGTTGGTTAGCCTGGGCTCTCCTTGGAGACGCTTAGGAATAATCCACTTCCAAACTCATTTAATTGTTGGCAGAATCCAGTGTCTTGCAGCTGTGGGTCTGAGCAGGCTTAGTTGCTCCTGCATTCCTTCTCACATAGCGCCTCTGCTTCTGACGTGTAATGTCCTGTCAAGCCCTTCTCACAGTTTAGGTCTCTCAGAACATTCTCCTCTGCTGCCAGCCAGAGAAAATGGTCTGCTTTTAAAGGTTCGTGTGATCAAATTATGCATACCCAGGTAGTATCCCTTTGCCATAAACATAAAATGACCAGGGGTGTAACTCTGGGCTAAAGGTCACAGAGGCCATCTTAAAATTCTGTCTGTTGCCCCACCCTTCAGGCTGTCATTGAAAGATGTACTGTCCCTCTAGGTTTACTTGGTTATCATTCATTTACAAGGTAACCTCCCCAGGGTGACATCTGTGCCTGAGTCACTTTGCAAAATTCCATCATATGTTGCACACCTTCCCTGTAGTAGATATTCAGTACATATCCAGTGAATTAATTATACTTTCTATTAAATGAATTGTGAGATCAAAAGATGAGCAGAATTGTTCCAGACCAGATTGTAAGTGCATCTGTCCTATTGAAGGGGCAGTGTGCACTTGACTCTTCATTAACATTGGGAAGGGTTTTTGTTTGTGTGTTTGTTTATTTTTGCTTCTCTTTTTTTGAGGCTACATTGATTTATGATCAACCAGAGAGACTAAACAGTGGATGCATGGGCTTGGACTCTAATGCAATTCAAATGAGGTCAGGAGAATTCCACAAAAGAAAAAACCTTAAAAGGCATGAAGTAGATACTATAGTAAAATTTCTATTTATAAGGGGGAATGTCGTTAGAGAAAGAAAAGAGCATGCTGGAAAACTGTGTTCCATTTAGGGCACCTCATTACCAGATAATTTAAGGGAAACTGGAGGGAGTTCAGAGACATAAAGAATGATAAAGAGGCTATAGGGATTAATTTACAAGCAAAGATTTTAAACTACTAAACATGTATAGCTTAACTAAACAACAGCTGAGTAGAGATGTAACTATTGTCAAATGTCTGATATCAAGAGAAGGAATGTGTTTCTCTGAAGAGTTGAGAGTCCCTTTCTAAGTATTAGAGTTAAATGAGAAATGAGAAAAAAATCTTTTCTATCCAACTTGTAAGTGGTATTTAGACTGTGTGTTGGCATGTGAAGTGTCAGAGTTGAATCCAAATCTCAGCTCCTCTACCTGCTACCTGTGATAATTCAGACAACTCCTTTGGCCTTTTCTACTTTGTCATGTGTGGACTGGGAATTATATGACCTACCTCATGGGGTTATTATGAAGATTAAGTGAAACAGTGAGGTTTTGTGCCTGGCACAGGTTGCAAATTGAAAAGAATGGTAAATACTATTGGTATTCATTCTTAAGTGGTTAAGACTTCAGAGTGCTCGAGTCAGACAAACCTGGGGTCCAAATTCAGTTTTTTGTAATTATATTTATTTGTGCTGGGTTTTCGTTGCTGCACAAGCTTTTCTATAGTTGTGGTGAGTAGGGGCTACTCTCTAGTTGCAGTGCACGAACTTCTCATTATGGTGGCTTCTCTTGTTGCAGAGCACAGGCTCTATGTCACACATGGGCTTAGTTGCCCCTCGGCATGTGGGATCTTCCCAGATCAGGGATCAGACTCCTGTCTCCTGAATTGGCAGGCAGATTCTTTACCACTGAGCCACCAGAAGCCCTCTACAATTTATTAACTCTACCTCTAAGTCTCAGTTTCTTCAACCCTCTGAGCATAATAGTGAGGACTAATGAAATAATACAGTGTGAAATACTTATAATGATTGGCACATTAATCAGTAAATTTGTTAGTAGCTGCAGCATTATTTTAATTATCATTAACACAATCATCATTCCACAGAGACCCTAACCAAGGTACTGGTATATATTCAATTATTTCCAAATTTCCCCTATTGTAAACAATGCCATATACGTACCTCTGTTTCCATCATAATCAACACACACACACATGAGTTCAGTAATTATTTGTTGAATTGAATCTGCTAAGTTCTACCAGTAATCATGTCAAATACTTGAGGACACTGTGCATTGCTACAGAGATGCTGCAGTGGGCTTCTATACTCTCTGTGTAATCAAGTTTATGGCAATAGATTTAAGTGCATAATTCATTGTAACAAATGAATTATGAATGTAATAAATGACACTAGATTTACCTGAATTTCTATGAAAGAATCCCTGCTTTTATAATGGCATTTTCATTTTTGTCTTTTACACACCTAAGTGCTCCTTGTGGCTTCTCTTTACAAATAGGATTGTGTTGTAGAATCAACTCTAGCTCGATTAAACAAAACTGGTGTTAGTTTAGAGGGTTTCCAATTAAAAGATATTTAGATTAATCAGAGGGTATTAATCAGATGTATTCATCAGTGATACCTCACAGAAAGTACAGGATGGCCAGAAGAAGAGCTACAGAGGGGGGGAAAAAGCCACATGAAAAGATGCTAGATATTACTAGTCATTCAGTTCAGTTCAGTCACTCAGTCGTGTCTGTCTCCTTGAGACCCCATGGACTGCAGCATGCCAGGCTTTCCTGTCCATCACCAACTCCTGGAGCCTACTCAAACTCATGTCCATCATGTTGGTGATGCCATCCAACCATCTCATCCGCTGTCATCCCCTTCTCCCACCTTCAATCTTTCCAAGCATCAGGGTCTTTTCCAGTGAGTCAGTTCTTCGCATCAGGTGGCCAAAGTATTGGAGTTTCAGCTTCACCATCAGTCCTTCCAATGAATTTTCAGGACTGATTTCCTTTAGGATGGACTGGTTGGATCTCCTTGCTGTCCAAGGGACTCTCAAGAGTCTTCTCCAACACCACAGTTCAAAAGCATCAATTATTTGGCACTCAGCTTTCTTTATAGTCCAACTCTCAAATCCATACATGACTACTGGAAAAGCCATAGCTTTGACTAGACGGACCTTTGTTGGCAAAGTAATGCCTCTGCTTTCTAATATTCTGTCTAGGTTGGTCATAGCTTTTCTTCCAAGGGGCAAGTGTCTTTTAATTTCATGGCTGCAGTCACCATTTGCAGTGATTTTGGAGCCCAAAAAAATAAACTCTGTCACTGTTTCCATTGTTTCCCCATCTATTTGCCATGAATTGATGGGACCAGATGCCATGATCTTGAGTTTTAAGCCAACTTTTTCACTCTCCTCTTTCACTTTCATCAAGAGGCTCTTTAGTTCTTCTTTGCTTTCTGCCATAAGCATGGTGTCATCTGAGTATGTGAGGTTACTGATATTTCTCCCGGCAATCTTGATTCCAGCTTATGCTTCACCCAGCCTGGCATTTCGCATGATGTACTCTGCATGTAAGTTGAATAAGCAGGGTGACAGTATATAGCTTTGATGTACTCCTTTCCCAATTTGGAACTAGTCTGTTGTTCCATGTCCAATTCTAACTGTTGCTTCTTGACCTGCATAGAGATTTCTCCAGAGGCAGGTCAGGTGGTCTGATATTCCCATCTCTTGAAGAATTTTCCACAGTTTGTTGTGATCCACACAGTCAAAGGCTTTGGTATTAGGGAAATGCAAATTAAAACTATAATGAGACACTACTACCAGAATGGCTAGAATTTTTAAGACGTATCATCAATTCCTGATGATGATGCAGAGCAACTGAAACACTCATACATTGCTGGTGGGAACGCAAGATTGTATAGCCATTTTTGAAGACAGTTTGGTATTTTGAAAGTAAACAGCTGCCATTCAAACCAGACTTTCCACTCCTTGGTATTGGTCCAAGAGAAATAAAAACTGCAAGTCCAAAACAAAAACCTGTGCCCAAATGTTTATAGTAGCTTAATTCATAATAGTCCAAAGCAGGAGACAACCCAAATGTCCATCAACCAGCATACAGATAAACAATTTGTGGGATATCCGTACCCTGGAATACTACTCAGACTCAGCAATGAAAAGGAACATATACATGCAACAGCATGAATGAATCTCAAAAACAAATGAAAAAAGGCAGGCAGTTCGTGGATTTATCTCTGGGCTTTCTATTCTGTTCCATTCCTCAGATTGGGAGAAAATAATAGCAAACAAAGCAACAGACAGAGGATTAATCTCAAAAATATACAAACAACTCCTCCAGCTCAACTCCAGAAAAATAAATGACCCAATCAAAAAATGGGCCAAAGAACTAAACAGACATTTCTCCAAGGAAGACGTACAGATGGCAAAAAAAGCACATGAAAAGATGCTCAACATCACTCATTATCAGAGAAATGCAAATCAAAACCACAATGAGGTACCATTACACGCCAGTCAGGATGGCTGCTATCCAAAAGGCTACAAGCAATAAATGCTGGAGAGGGTGTGGAGAAAAGGGAACCCTCTTACACTGTTGGTGGGAATGCAAATTAGTACAGCCACTATGGAAAACAGTGTGGAGATTTCTTAAAAAGCTGGAAATAGAACTGCCATATGACCCAGCAATCCCACTTCTGGGCATACACACTGAGGAAACCAGATCTGAAAGAGACACGTGCACCCCAATGTTCATCGCAGCACTGTTTATAATAGCCAGGGCATGGAAGCAACCCAGATGCCCATCAGCAGATGAATGGATGAGGAAGCTGTGGTACATATACACCATGGAATATTACTCAGCCATTAAAAAGAATTCATTTGAATCAGTTCTAATGAGATGGATGAAACTGGAGCCCATTATACAGAGCAAAGTAAGCCAGAAAGATAAAGACCATTACAGTATACTAACACATATATATGGACTTTAGAAAGATGGTAACGATAACCCTATATGCAAAACAGAAAAAGAGACTCAGATGTATAGAACAGACTTGTGGACTCTGGGAGAAGGCGAGGGTGGGATGTTTCAAGAGAACAGCATTGAAACATGTATATTATCTAGGGTGAAACAGATCACCAGCCCAGGTTGGGTGCATGAGACAAGTGCTCGGGCCTGGTGCACTGGGAAGACCCAGAGGGATGGGGTGGAGAGGGAGGTGGGAGGGGGGACCGGGATGGGGAATACATGTAAATCCATGGCTAATTCATTTCAATGTATGACAAAAACCACTGCAATGATGTAAAGTAATTAGCCTCCAACTAATAAAAATAAATGGAAAAAATAAATAAATAAAGGAGGAAAAAAAAAGAAAAAAGGCAGGCAGTAGACGCTAAATATTCTATGGTTCCATTTGTAAGACATTCTAGAAAACTGTCTTTGCCCTGTTAGACTGTGATCTCTTTGATCTGATACAGCTCCTAACACCAGGATTGCATCAGAGTCAGTGAACTGGAAGCAGAAATGGCTAAATTTGATCAGTTTAGGGAATAAGTTTTAACGCTCAAGTGAATCAGGAATCTAGATTTGGCCAAAGGTCAGTATAAGGTAGCCTGGGGTGAATCAGAGTGCACCAGACTGTTAACAGGAGGACAGGGAGCAAGGTGAAGCCTGCTGGACGTGACATCATGAATATCAGCTCTAATGGATCCTACACAAGTTCATCCACTCACATAGCTGTCAGCCTCCAAAGAATGTAACCTTTCTTTGATGATCACTAGTTAAAGCTGATTGCAGTTGCTATCAAGGGTCTGGTTTACCTGCCTTTGACAAATTTCCAGTTGTACTTTGCTTGTCCATTTGCAGTATGCTTTACTGACCCTGTTCAACAACTCTTAAGAACTGGCACTTAAGAGACCCCACTTACAAACCAGGTTGACCCCAGAGTTGCATGAGTTTAATCATGCTCCTAGTTATTTTCTGGCAAACATAAGAATCCGAAGCAAAGGACCGTCTTAATTAAAGTGTTTTTAATATGACATATTTTATGCTAAGCTTGGCTCAGATGTAACCTGTACCTCATAAATACAACATGTGCTATAAAGAAAAGAGCCTGTGGTTTAACTCACAAACTTAGATTCTGGTCCCTGGACTCCACCTGTTCACCCTTGGCTTGGCCACTTAGCCTCTCACTTAACTTCTAGGGTGAATGAAGCAGGTGGACTGATGCTCCAACATGAATCCCATGATTCTGAGGGTAGTTGGGAGGATGAATAGAAAAACTTTTCTATTATTAGACTTAAGAGTTTTTAGACCTGACTTTTAGACTTTTCAGGTCTCAGACTGGCAGGCTTCAGCTGTGTCCAGTGTTTACATTATAACATACCTATTTAGGGGGAAAAGAACTGCAAGGTTTATAGATAAGGATGGAAAAGTACTTAGTTTGTTCTTGTAACTAGTGGCCCATAATCAGGTTTTTATACTTTTCCTTAGAGGTGTATATTGTAATAACTCACTGTAAGAAACAATGTTATTGCTCATATTAAATATTCTTTAAGTAGTTTTTCCACATCTTTCAAAGAGTTGTGTTTTCTTCTAGGAAAGCCGATTTTTGACTTGGTGGTACCCTTTTTTAAGCTCTTAATCTAGTTCCTTTTATGTCAGTGAAACCTTAATATTTAAAAATGAAATATCGGTAACTAGTCCTATAGAGACTTTCGACTGTATAAGCCAGAATTCTAAAGTAAAGTCTTTGATGCATATGTGCATTTTTAATTTCTTATTTTTTTCAACTCTTCTAGACCAGTTCCGTCTTTGTAGTCAAATTCATTGTAATCCCATCACAAAAGTGTTGATCTTTTAGTAACCTTTATTGAAGCCATTGTATTAATCCACATTCCCGCACAGTAACAGACGGTTTGTATCAAACATATCATACAGCTTAGCTCAGGCCCCATATGGAACTAATAAGCCACGCAATAAGTGACCTTGTGTAGATGCATATGGCTTGGAAGAGTGAGAGTGTGTGTGTATGTTGTCTAAACTGAATTTCTCCTGCCAAAATCTAAATGACAGAATAATTCTTGAGCCCCCAATGTCTTTCCCACCCTGGAAAAATTGAGTGTTTAAAAAATAAAAATAAAATCGAGCACTTTGATATTAAATTAGGCCTCTTAGCTCAGTAGGAGGATGCTCACTGAGTACAAGAACTCAGCATTTTATTTCTCGAAAGTACAATCACACTTTATTTTAAAATATGATCTCCAGAGCTGTAAAAGACTCACCTAGTCAGTGGAGCACCATTTATCAAGCTGTATGAACTAGTTAATTTCAACTACAAGAGTTCTAACATCATAGTTTATCTGTTTATATAGTGATTTGAAATGAACCCCACATGTGGCTTTGGGAAAAACTATCTTTATACAAAAAGGTAGTGTGGGAGAAGAAAATGGAGCAACGATAGTTAATGGAATTGACGTGGCCAGTTGTCTGCTGAGTGCTGAATGTATCCCTGGCTTTGATTTTCTTTTTTGTTGTTGTTCCAGTAACCATAGAGCTAGATCTTCCTGGTGGTGATGATTGTTGTTCACTCACTCAGTCATGTCTTACTCTTTGCAATCCCATGGACTACAACACACAAGGCTTTCCTGTCCCTCACTATCTTCTGAACTTTGCTCAAAGTCATGTCCATCGAGTCTGTGATGCCATTCAACTATCTCATCCTCTGTCACCCCCTTCTCCTGGTTGTTTTAGTATAAGGGTTTTCTTTTGCTAGTAGACCATAGTATTTGTTCATTTTTCCAGGGAAACCACTGACCATTGCTTCTCCTCACTTTGCATCTAATTTGTCATCTGCATGTCGTTTTCACCTATTAGCCTACCATAGAGTTGCACAGAAATTAAACAGCTCCCATGGAATCCTAAGCCAATCAGAGTGAAGCTGAAATTCAAACTAATTGAAACCAAAATTCCACTTAAAACTGCTTAGACTCTTTGGGTGGTAGTGCAGTAGGTGCAGTAGGAAGTTGTTACAAAAGGTGTTTATTTCAGAGACTAATTTGAAGCAGTTAGACAGACCCAAAGCAACATTTTATTTGCCTGGGTTTCTTGGCATCTGCCTTCCCCAATCAGAATTGAGACCAGAGGGAGCTCCTTTTAGGGAAGTGTGGTATTTATTGATAGTTCATAAGGGCAGATTTTGATGGAATGTTGACATAAGATTTCTCACAAAAAAGAATACTTTTGTCTTTAAATCTATCCTTCACAGCTGCCTCCTAGTTCTCTTTCCTGCTTGAAACCCTGTAGTAGATTCTTAGTGCCGTCAAGGAAGATAAATCTGAATCCTTGAGCTAAGTGTTCTAGGCCCTTGTTGCTGTTTTTAAATAGCCTTTATTTTTCAGAACCGTTGCAGTTCACAACAAAACTGAGCAAAAAGAAAACTACCCGTATATATCCATATTATTTTATGATGCACTATTTTAGAGAACAGAAAATATAACAAAAGGACTATATATTTATAAAAGAAACAGAAATGCACAAAAGTAAATTGATTAACCACATTTTCCTAGCACTCAAGGAAGACTGCTGTTAGAACTTCATTCTTCAGGATCTTTTTCTGTGTTTATGTAAGCATAGATATATTTTTCAAAGACTGATGTCATGCCGTATATAGTATCACTTGGCATTTTTAGTTAACAATCCCTTCTCACTAGACTCTCAATAGTTTTAATGAATACTCTATAAAAATCAGGCCTCAGGAGTGTCCGTTCTAAATAAAAATCCTGATTGAACTCATGACAATTTTATGAGACAAACATTGTTGGTCCTGTTTTATAGAAGAGGCACAGACAGGTTCTATACCTTGTTCAAGGTTACATACATTACATGGTGAGCAGTAGACTCTGGGCCCAGCCAGCCAGTCAGAAGACAGAACTGATTTGTGGTCCTTTCTCTCCTTTCTGTATCCTTAGTCTTTCTTCCTTGGCCTCACGCCTTCTTTAACTTGCTTTTACTAATACCTTACCAGGGAGTTAACTTGTTAAAGAATCACTTAATAAAAATTTAGATTTGTTCCTTTCCTGAAGTATTTACATTTTAATTCACATTTACATTTTAATAGTGGGTCATCTCTACCTGATATATTAGAACATTAGGCTGGACCCCATTTTACTCCCTCCATTTTTAGACACTTCCCTTATGGTGTCTGGAAGTGTATCTTCTGTTGATTCTTCCATCAGACTTACGCCTCAGTGAACACATGAAGGTCTGACACCCTCTTATCCAGCTTTGACTTCTGACATCAGAAGTGAGCAAAACCAGAAATGGGGCTGAGTGGATCAGTGTTCCTTCATCATTCACATTGTAAAGGTGCACTCCCCTAGCCATATTTTAAATGTAGAGATGCATGGTTCAAACCTATAATTTCTCGAGCATTTTAAAGTTGGAGAAGACTCTTGAGAGTCCCTTGGACTGCAAGGAGATCCAGCCAGTCCATCCTAAAAGAGATCAGTCCTGGGTGTTTATTGGAAGGACTGATGTTGAAGCTGAAACTCCGATACTTTGGCCACCTGATGTGAAGAGTTGACTCATTTGAAAAGACCCTGATGCTGGGAAAGATTGAGGGCAGGAGGAGAAGGGGACAACAGAGGGTGAGATGGTTGGATGGTATCACCAACTCAATGGACATGGGTTTGGGTGGACTCCGGGGGTTGGTGATTAAGACAGGGAGGCCTGGCATGCTGCAGTTCATGGGGTCACAAAGAGTCAGACAGGACTGAGCAACTGAACTGAACTAAACTGAACTGAAAGTGGAGTCAGAACTTTGAAAGTCTCTTGGAGATGATCTAGTCCAGCAGGGTTTAAACTCCAGATAGGAATGCCTCTTTGGTTCCAACTCTACTCCTCCACAGTTGTCTACAGTGTCCTATTTGTTTTACACTTTGGGCTTCTATATAACATTTCATGTGAATAAAGGATTCCGTGGCTACCAGGAAAGGTAATTTGACAATTATTTGAGTAGTCCTCGCAGGGAAGGGTGGAAAAGGCAATGGCAACCCACCCCAGTACTCTTGCTGGAAAATTCCATGGACGGAGGAGCCTGGTAGGCTGCAGTCCATGGGGTAGCTAAGAGTCTGTTGCGACTGAGCGACTTCACTTTCACTTTTCACTTTCATGCATTGGAGAAGGAAATGGCAACCCAGTCCAGTGTTCTTGCCTGGAGAATCCCAGGGAGGGCGGAGCCTGGTAGGCTGCCGTCTATGGGGTCACATAGAGTCGGACACAACTGAAGTGACTTAGCAGCAGCAGTAGGGAAGGGACTTGCTCATGGCCATAGAGCAGAACTGTGTCTTTCACCCAGGTCTACTGACCACCCATATCATGTGTCAAACTTCCTGCTTCACTGTGCAATTATTTTAAAGATAGTAATATGTGTATGTGTTCATTGTTGCCTTTCTGGAGTGTTTGTAGTGAGGAACTTAGTAAATTAGTAAAAATTAGGTTTTAAAAAAGTGAACTGTGTACTTAAGATTTTTTTCCTTTGATTTGAGCTCTGTTCTCCTTTTCCGACTCTCATCCTAATTAAGTGATAAGCTGTTTTTGAGCACCTATCTTATGCCTAGTTTAGTGGCAGATGCTGTGATAATATATAGAGAGAGTATACATGTAGCATAATGATAATAGGTACAGTGTATTGACCACTTACTATGTATCAGCTATTGGTTTTGGTACCCCTATATACTATATTGTATTTACACTTTACAGTAGCTCTGCAGGGCAGATAACATCAGCATTTACAAGAAGTGACAAAACTGAAGTCAAACAACTAGTAAGTGACAGCACTGGTGTTCACACCCAGATCTTCTGCAGCCAAGCTTATTCCATGTGCCATGGTGCCTCTCATTTCCTCCCATACAGCATTCATTTTAACTTACTAACAAAGTGTATTAAGTATATATTCATTTAGCTTAGGCCTTCCAAAGACAGCAGATGGAAAGGTGGTGTAAGAAGGGATTTGGCAGAGGGGTAAAATGCCCCCTTACCTTGGAATAATCAGAGAGCTTCCTACAGGAAATAGAACTGGTGTTGGCTCTTTCAGAGTGGATAGACTAGGCAGATGGAGGATGCCTAGAGGGAGACTTAGTGACAGGAAAGAGAGTCTCTATCAGAGGGGTGAGTTCCAATAAACAATATTGGAAAGCTATTATATATATATAGGGGACTTCATGGTAAACAAATTAAATATACTCATTTATGTCAAGCCCTAATGAAATGCTTCTAATAAAGACAAAGTAGTTTAAAATTGTAAACACACAAAGATGAAAAGAACAGAAGAGACAAGAGGAGGTAATAGAGTCGACAACATTTTAGAAAATCACAAGCAGATAAATGATAAACTGTGAGTAGGCAGAATGAAGAAAACCAAAACCTAAAGCCTTCAAGAAGCAATGTAGTTCACGCCATAGAACTCCAGAGTGACTTATTTCACTTAGCATAGTACCCTCTAGGTCTATCCATGTTGTCGCAATGAAGCAATGAACATAGGGGTGCATCCTCCAATCTTCAACTAGTCCTGCCAATATACAGACTATCTGTTCAGCATTTTAAAGTTTCATTCATAAAGAAGAATTGACAACCAAAGATTTCTGGACATTAAAGACAGCCTGTAATTTTTTCTTAAGGCTGAAACAAAAACAAAAAAGAAAAAATCCAAAAGTAACAGAAAGTGAAGATAGAGGAGACAGAAAATAAAAATAACAATAATGATAATAAAAAATCAAAATTAGAGGATAAGAGTTTTCATATTGAAAGGACTCACTAGCAAGGAAAACAAAAGCAAAATAAATGGGACTATATCAGACTGAAAATATTTTGCACAACAAATGAAACAATGAACAAAATGAACAGACTACCTACTGAATGGGAGAAGATATTTGTAAGTGATATATCTGAAAAGGAATTAATATCCAAATTATAAAGAACTCAGGCAACGCAACATCAAAAAACAGCCAACCCAATTAAAATATGGACAGAGGACCTGAATAGACATTTTTCCAAAGAAGACACAGAGATGACCAATGGACACATGAGAAGATGCTCAACTTCATTAATCACCAGGGAAATGCAAATCAAAACTACAGCAACCTCACATCTGTCAGAATGACTGTTATGAAAAAGACAAGAAATAACAAGTGTTGACAAGAATGTGGAGAAAAGTGAACACTTGTGCATTGTTGGTATTTTTCCAAAGAAACCAAAAACACTAATTTGAAAAGACAGATACACCTATATTGCTGCATTATTCACGATATCCATGATATGGAAGCAACTTAAGTGCCCATCAGTAGATGAATGGATGAAGATGATGTGGGGCATACATGTACATGCACACACATACACTGGAACATTATTCAACCATAAAAGAGAATAAAATCTTGCCATTTGCAACAACATGGATAGACCTAGAAGATATTACACTATAAAGTGAAATAAATCAGAGAAAGACAGATGCTATATTATTTCACTTACACATGCAATCTAAAAAACAAAACAAATGAATAAGCATAACAAAACAGAAAGAAGAGTCATTGCTACAGAGAACAAACACGACGTTGCCAGAGGAAGGTCATTATGTGGGGGCTGAGTGAAATAGGTGAGGGTAATTAAGAGACACAAACTTTCAGGTACAAGACAGATGAGCCACAGGGGTGAAATGTACAGTGTGGGAAATATAGTCAATGTAGTATCTCTGTATGGTGACAGATGGTAGCTGTATTTATTGTGATGATCATTTTGTAATATATAGAAATAATCAAATCACTGTATTCTGTACCAGGAACTAACATAGTGTTTTAGGTCAGTTTTACTTAAAAAATAAACTCATAGAAAGAGATCAGATTTCTGGTTACTAGAGGTGGGGGTGAATTGGGGTGGTGGGAGTGGAATTGGGTGAAAATGGTCAAAAGGTACAAACTTCCAGGGATGTATTGTATACCATGATTAATATATTAACACTGCTGTATATTATATATGAAAGTTAAGAGAGTAAGTTTTAAGAGTTCCCATTACAAGGAAAAGATTTTTTTCTTCAATTTTGTGTCTATATGAGATGATGGGTGTTCTCTAAACTTGCTGTGGTATTCATTTCATGATATATATAAGTCAAATCACTATGCTGCACACCTTTAACTTATACAGAATTGTATGTCAGTTATATCTCAATAAAGCTGGAAGGAAATAAGAACAAAGGACTCAATAAATTCAGACCAAAACAGTAAATGATAAAAGACCCAAACAAAAGCTTATCATTGTGAAATTTCTGAATACTGACATTAAAGAATAAAATCCTAAAGAATCACCTCACACACATGGATCAGGAATCAGAATGATATCAAGTTTCTCAGTTGCTATATGCAAAATTAAATGACAGTGAAACAACATTCCAAAGGAAAAATCATTACAGCCTTGAATTTTATACCCAAGCAAACTATCATTCAAGTATGAGAATGGAATTAAAGATATTTTTTAAGTATTCAGAGTGTTAAAAAAGATACCTCTCATGTGGCCCTTTTCCAGAAAGCCATTATAGAATCAGTTCAGTTTCAGTCTTTCAGTTGTGTCCAACTCTTTGCGACACCATGAACCACAGCCAGACCTCCCTGTCCATCACCAACCCCCGGAGTCCACCCAAACCCATGTCCATTGAGTCAGTGATGCCATCCAACCATCTCATCCTCTGTCGTCCCCTTCTTCTCCTGCCCTCAATCTTTCCCAGCATCAGGGTCTTTTCAGAGGAGTCCAGGGGACTCTAAGAGTCTTCTCCAACACCACAGTTCAAAAGCATCAATTCTTCACACTCAGCTTTCTTTATAGTCCAACTCTTACATCCATATATGACTACTGGAAAAACCATAGCTTTGACTAAACAGACCTTTGTCGGCAGAGTAATGTCTCTGCTTTTTAATATGCTGTCTAGGTTATTATATTCTAGAGAATATGTATACTATTATAGAATATGCTCCACCAAAATGAGGCAGTAAATCAAGGAACAAGTGATGAGATCTAGTAAACAACAGCCTCAACACAATTACAGTCAGCCCTCTGTATCCACTGACGTAAAACCTGGGTATGGGGTATGGAGGGTTGAATGCTCACTGTATATACAACACCATTTTAGATGAGGGACTTGAACATCTGCAGTTTTTGGTATCTGCAGGGGCTCCTGGAGCCAGTCCCTTTAGGATATAGAGGGGTGACAGTAAACAAAATTTCTAGGATGATGGTGAAAGAAAGTTCTAAATAGGTAATAAGAGAACCAGCCTAGAGAACAAATTGTTCAGATTGGAGCAGAGAGAAGGTACTGCAGGCAATAATCTCCAAGGGATGGAGAACGGGCTTGATAGGTTGTTATATGGTGTCTTTATTAACCAGATTGGAAGGATTTAAGGTTTTGTCCTAATTGGGGGAGGATCTAGTGATAGGTACATGGGCACTCAACAGGTGGGGTAAATGGCAATTATCATTTGAGGAAAAACAAACATAAGACAAAAAAGGAATAGTATATTATATGGCTTAGCAATGAACAGTATTTTTGTAGGTGTAAGGTAAATACTAAATACTGATTTAACAAAAAATGTTACCTTCCAAAATGATTGGATATCTTAAGAGAATGAGGAAAAGTGTATTTGAGAGAGTGGACAGTTAAATCCTCATATTCTTTAATAAAAAGTAGGTAATGTATGGGTAAGGAGATAAAATGTATTAAGAAAAGAGTAATAAAAGGGCTAAATTCTCATTTTGCATAACAGGAACATAGTAGATGATGTCTAAATGAGAGGGAAGGAATAAGAAATATTAATATAAGTGTATTTAGAAATATGAAGGTAAAGAAAAAAACAACTAAAAGTGGTCACTACCGAAGAGCAAAGAACTGTTGCTTTTTCATTATAAGCCTTTTAGTAGTTTAGACTTAAAACATTATATGTACTTTGTTTTAAATTTTTTACACACACACACACACACACACACACACACACACACACACACAGACTTTGGCCACCTGATGCAAAGAGCCAACTCACTGGAAAAGACCCTGATGCTGGGAAAGATTGAAGGTAGGAGGAGAAGGGGATGACAGAGGACAAGATGGTTGGATGGCATCACTGACTCAATGAACATGAGTTTGAGCAAGCTCAGGGAGAAAGAGAAGGACAGGGAAGCCTGGCATGCTGCAGTTCATGGGATTGCAAAGAGACAGACCTGACTTGGTGACTGAACAACATATATGTACTATGTGGGAATTTCTATTTTAGTTCTATATGTTGAAGACTGAAAGGGTGACATGACAAAGGATTCAGAGTTGTTACTGAGAGGTTCTAGCCTTGGCTTTGTCCCTTATCAGCTCTGATACCTTGGGCAGGACACTTGCCCTATTGAGTCTTAGTTTCTTCACTTACGAAAAAATGGAGGATGGAAAAGATGATCTCCATAATCTTTTTAAAGCTATGATATCCCAAGATTCTATGATTAAAAATAATGCTAGGCAGCAAATGAGGAGTTGATTTGGGTGGAGACTTGAAATTCCCACATTTTCCTTTTTTAGTCGAAATCAGACTTGGAAAGAAATTTTCATTGTGGTCTCTGAAAAGAATTCAACAACCACCTTCCATTGTTGAGCCTGGGGCAGGCAGTTGACTACATACTGGCTCAGGGACACATAGCTTAGTGTTATTTTAGTATGGGGTGGTTTTACTTTTTTGATATTTAATATTTTTCAGTATGAATCACAGGTGAAATTTCCATGCCATGTGTAAACAATTTCACTTTTTTATTGAAACAATGAATTCAGGAATGTCATATTGGGATGTCAGCCATTTTGCTTTTATCAGTGTGTGGAAAAATGCTTTTATATTAATATAAGAAATGATGTCATATAATATGGAGGAGATCTTATAATTCAAGGTCAGCAAATCTCAGGAGGTGATTTAGGTCACCAAGCTAGATTTGGAAAAGGAAAAGAATATTTTCTCTTTGTCTTCCCAAGGTTTGGGGTTTTGTTTTTTTCTAACAAATTTTCCTCTCAGACTTTGGGGTAGCTGGTTGAGTTGCATGATTGTGAAAAGGAGGCTCTGACTAATAATATCTTTGCCATTGAATCGTGTGGCTCTGAAGAAATTTCTTCCTCTTTCTGGGCTTCAGTTTTCCTATCTGCACAAGAAAAGGGTTAACAAGATACCTTTTAGCTTTAACATTCTGTGTTTCTTCCTCATTTTGTGTGTATGTTCTGACCATTAAAGAGACCTGATTAGGTTTGGAGGTTTTCTTTTGAAAGTTCAGTGTAGTGAGAGTGAACTCTTTGTTAAATGTCACTCACTCCCACTTAAGTGAAAAGTCAATTGAGTACTAGATACAAACAAAAGAAAACTTACTTTGATTTTTTCTTGATAGTAGTTTTATTTTTTTGAAGAGGAAAATATTTAAAGTTTAACTTAGTCACTTTTATATTAGGTGCTGGAAAAGCAAAACTTTAAGGCAGATGACCCTTCATATATGTACATCAGTATGCAGTTTACAAAGTCCTTTCTTCATACATATTATGTCATTTGAAAAATAACATTTCTACAGGGCTGTGTTGTACACTTACTGTGTATTTGACATCATGTGTGTGTGTGTGTGAATATGCACATTACACTTAACCTCGGATCTTTATTATGCTTAGTGAGGAAGCAAATAGTCTTCAGAGACAAAGTGAGAGGAGGCAGGAACAGACAAATGAAAACCATTTAGTAGGTTACCCAAGACATTTAGAAGGGCACTGAATTGTAGAAAAACAGCCTCTAGCAGAAATAAGTAAAACTAAGAGCAGATCTTAGCCATAGGCCATAGCAACTCTGTTCTCTGGTCCTAGAGAAAAAAGAAAGCTAGAAGCACAAGAGAAATAACATAAAGCACAGCCTCTGTCAAAAGTGACTTGCTCTTTATTTGTTTGTGTGTTGTGTGTCAGTTGCTCAGTCATGTCTGACTCTTTGCAACCCCATGGACTGTAGCCCACCAGGCTCCTTTGTCCATCGGATTATCCAGGCAAGAATACTGGAGTGGGTTGCCATTTCCTTCTCCATTTATTTGTTTAATAAGCATGAAATGAGCTCTAGCACTGTGTCAGATACTTGAGCATAAGAGACACATACGACATGAACCTTATTCTTGATTCTACAAAGGGAAGAGTCAGTGAAAGAAGGGTTGAATGTGCTCAGAGTGTGTAATCCCAGCCTTCAGTACCTAAAATGAAATGCTGGCTTTATGGTATGTAACCCTGGGACTGATGGTAGCAAACTCTACAGGGGTCTTGGAAATAATCCTGATTCCATATAGTTGGTCATTCTTAGTCTTCTCTCACTTCAGGAGGCAAGGGAGCAGGACGTGAGCAGACTCCCTTTAAACACCATCCAGAAAGTGTGGTTGGGATGGTGTTGGGATCATACAGTCACATTTCCTCATTAGAGTTTAAAGCAGAGGGGAGGGGGATGACTTCTTTAGTGGGTCATGTTTGGGAAGCATTGCCTAGTATCTGCCAGAATTTAATTCTGTCTTTCCATCTTTGCAGCTAAGATATCAACATGGACTAGGGACTCCAGACTTGCGGCAAACCCTTCCTAACCTGAAAAACTTCATGGAGCATGGACTAATGGTCAGGTGGTAAGTACCTTTCTCTGCCATACCCAAAAACCGCAATGTGGATAGTGATCCAGAGGAACTTACCTGACTTCTGCTCCACACCTGCCTTCTGGGTTTTCTTCTGTAGTGAGATACCTGAAGAAAAGAAAAGGCAGCCGTCATACCTGTATAGGTCTAAGCTCCAGTCTGGTTAAGAGGGGGAAGCACCCTTGGGAGGGGGGTGGTTTCGAGGAGGTATTGTTCAGACATGGAAGGTTGGCTGGGTGAGGAATTCTTGAATGCATGGTTGAGGCAGAGACTGGAGGACAGCCATGTGATTTGTAAACGGGGGACATGGAACCTCCAGGACAGTGAAAAACATCAGGATCAGTGGTTGAGAATAAAGGGAAGAAAGCACACAAGGAATAGGTCAGATATCAGGACGTCGTCTGAGACCAGGAGGGACAGACGTACAGGAAGGTTTCTCACATGTAATGTCAGTGCCTGTTGTAACCATACGGGCAAGCTGCTGCCTAAAAGTGCTTTGTTAGGATGGACACGGCCCTCTTTAAAAGACAATAGGGAAAGGGACCATCTGATGCAAAGAAGACATTAGATAATTAACTTGACTTGAATAAAAGGAAAGCTGTTGGCTCTAGTCATTTAGTAATTCGAACCCTTGGATGATGGGCAATAACTTAGAAAATTATGTGCATTCAGATCAGGCCTTAAGAGTTAGACAGCTGAGAACAGCATGGTTTGCTCTAAGGTGTACTCGCTTCTGAGTCCCATATCTTTTACTCATTTGCTATGTAAATTTTGTTGTTTTAAGTTTAGAGATTCCATCATTCATGGCAGATTGTTCAACATTTATCACAGTGTTCAGTTCAGTCGCTCAGTCGTGTCCAACTCTGCAACCCCATGGACCTTCTTGTCCATCGCCAACTCGCAGAGTTTACTCAAACTCATGTCCATTGAGTCAGTGATGCCATCCAACCATCTCATCCTCTATTGTCCCCTTCTCCTCCTGCCTTCCATCTTTCCCAGCACAGGGTCTTTTACAGTGACTCAGTTGTTCGTATCAGGTGCCCAAAGTGTTGGAGTTTCAGCTTCAGCATCACTCCTTCCAATGAACACCCAGGACTGATCTCCTTTAGGATGGACTGGTTGGATCTCCTTGCAGTCCAAGGGACTCTCAAGAGTCTTCTCCAATACCACAGTTCAAAAGCATCAATTCTTTGGCACTCAGCTTTCCTTATAGTCCAACTCTCACACCCATACAGGACTCCTGGAAAAAACCATAGCTTTGACTAGACGGACCTTTGTCAGCAAAATAATGTCTCTGCTTTTTAATATGCTGTCTAGGTTGCTCATAACTTTTCTTCCAAGGAGCAAGTGTCTTTTAATTTCATGGCTGCAGTCACCATCTGCAGTGATTTTGGAGCACAAAATAAAAGTCTGTCACTGTTTTCCATTGTTTCCCCATCTATTTGCCATAAAGTGGTGGGACCAGATGCCATGATCTTAGTTTTCAATGTTGAGTTTTAAGCCAACTTTTTCACTCTCCTCTTCCACTTTCATCAAGAGGCTGTTTATTTCTTCTTTGCTTTCTGCCGTAGGGTGGTGTCATCTGCATATCTGGGGTTATTGATATTTCTCCCGGCAATCTTGATTCCAACTTGTGCTTCCTCCAGCCCAGCATTTCTCATGATGTACTCTGCATATAAGTTAAATAAGCAGGGTGACAGTATACAGCCTTGACATACTCCTTTTCCTATTTGGAACCAGTCTGTTGTTCCATGTCCAGTTCTAACTGTTGCTTCCTGACCTGTGTACAGGTTTCTCAAGAGGCAGGTCAGGTGGTCTGGTATTTCCATCTGTCTCAGAATTTTCCACAGTTTGTTGTGATTCACAAAGACTTTGGCATAGTCAATATTAAGCAGAAGTAAGATATTTTTCTGGAACTTTCTTGCTTTTCTGATGATCCAGCGGAGGTTGGCAATTTGATCTCTGGTTCCTCTGCCTTTTCTAAAACCAGCTTGAACATCTGGAAGTTCACCGTTCACATACTGTTGAAGTCTGGCTTGGAGAATTTTGAGCGTCACTTTGCTAGCATGTGAGATGAGTGCAGTTGTGCAGTAGGTTGAGCTTTCTTTGGGATTAGAATGAAAACTCACCTTTTCTAGTCCTGCGGCCACTGCTGAGCTTTCCAAATTTGCTGGCATATTGAGTGCAGCACTTTCACAGCATCATCTTTTACGATCTAAAATAGCTCAACTAGAATTCCATCACCTCCACTAGCTTTGTTCATAGTGATGCTTCCTAAGGCCCACTTGACTTCGCATGCCAGGATGTCTGACTCTAGCTTGGTGATCACACCACTGTGATTATCTGGGTCGTGAAGATATTTTTTGTATAGTTCTTCTGTGTATTCTTGCCATCTCTTCTTAATATCTTCTGCTTCTTTTAGGTCCATACCATTTCTGTCCTTTATTGAGCCCATCTTTGCATGAAACTGTTTTCCTCTTTCTTTGCATTGATCACTTAGGAAGGCTTTCTTATCTCTCCTTGCTATTCTTTGAAACTCTGCAATCAAATGGGTATATCTTTGCTTTTCTCCTCTGCCTTTCGCTTCTCTTCTATTCACAGCTCTTGTAAGGCCTCCTTAGACAACCATTTTGCCTTTTTGCATTTCTTTTTCTTGGGAATGGTCTTGATCCCTGCCTCCTGTACAATGTCATGACCTGTTTTTAAAAACCTTAGGTAAATATGTTATCCATGTAACCATGTCACTTTAATTTTCTGATTTGCTGTCTAAATTTAAACTCCTACCTCTCTAAGATGTAATTTCCTCATCTGTAATCCCTGCCCATCTCACTGGTTTGTGGAGAGGATGAAATGAGATGGTAGGTGGAAAAATAATTTGTGAGGAGGAAAGTACAAGAATAGTTTCATTTTCTTCTGTGCCATCAGGATAGGCCTTGAGGATAATAAAGTGACACCTGTGATTTACCATCACAGTGAGCTGGCAAGCATGTATTTAACACTGTCAGTGTTCAGTTCCATGATAGGTACTCTGGAGGTAACAGTAAGTATGAGGCTCAAGCCCTACCTTCAAGGGATTTGTGATCTGGTTGCAAACAAGGTACATAAATCATGAAAGGTTTTATAACACAAATGGTAAATTAAAATAATCAAATAGAGAGGCAACTCATTGCACCGCCTGATCAACCAACTAAAATAAATCTTGCTCAGTACAGATGGCAGATTGTCTCAGTATCATTTATTGAAGAGTCCTTAACTTTTATCCACTGTTGATAATGCAGTCTGTTTCATATATCAAGTTAACTTACATATGGATCTGTTTCCAGGTTCCTTATTCTGTTTCATTGTTTTATAGTCTATCTATAGGCTAGTACCGTATTTTTAATTAATATAAGGTGTAATTTCTATAAGTCTTACTGAGGTTTGAGCATCTCTCTTCCTCCTAACATTTGGAACCACTTGAGAGAGGAGATATGAGACAGACTAACAGAAATCAAAATGTCAGTTTTATTACTGATAAAGCCACTTGGAAAATGCAGCTTTAGATCTATTATAAAAGTGCTTGCAAAGACATCGCTCAAAATTAAACCTACTCTTGCAATCAGGATGTGAACTGGAGAACCCCAGGCTTCCCTGCCAGCAAGCAGCCCTTAACTATGCTGTAGAGAGCTGTCCGGTGACTCCTGCAGAAACCCAGATGGGGCTAAGCCAAGAATACCCAGGTTTTATCTTTCCCTCTAAAGTCACCAATCAGAAAAGACCCTCTTCCCCTAAGAGCAAGTAAGTGGGAGGATGGAGAGAGGCCAAGAGTGTTACTCTTAAATCATGTTCCTTCAAAGCAAGGGGAAAGGAAGATTTCCCCAACTTTCTTGATATCTGGTCTGGTGAGGCTCCTACTTATGGTCCTTCTTCAAATCTCTTTTGGCTTTTCTTGATTTATTAATTGTATTTGAGTGATTTGACAGCTTTATGATATTGAGTCTTTCTGTGAACATGGTATCTCTTTGTATGTTTTTTTTTTTAAACACACCTCAGTGAAGTGTTAAAACTTTCTTCATAAAGGCCTTACACATCTTTTATTATATACTTAGTCTTTGGTAGCTTACCATTTTGGTTGCTGTTATAAATTTTTTATTACAGCATCCAACTTCTTTGTGGCTAGTATAAAGGAATACCACTGATTTTGTATTTTGGAGAATGTATCCAGCAACCTTACTAAACATTAATTACAATAGTTTATCTTAGATTCTTTTGAGTTTTTCTGTGTATACAATCATTTTTTTGAATGATGTTATTTCTTTCTCTTTTTACAATTTTTATTATTTTTTGTTCTCATGTTCTATGGAAGAGGAGCAACAGTAGTGGATATTAGAGATACAGTAATATAATAACAGTAGTCTTATTCCTGACTTTAAAGAGAATGCTTCTTTTCACCATTAAGTATTCTATTACAGGTTTAGATGTTCTTTATTAGCAAAAGGAAGTTTCTTTCTATTCCCAGCTCTCTAATAGTTGTTTTTCTTGAAATTATGAATGTGTGCATTTTTAATTTTATAAAATGCTTATTATGTTTATTGATATAATACTATATTTATTCTTCTTTACTGTGTTAATAGTTAATAACATATTTTCTGTTGTTAAACCATCTTTGCCACCTGGAATATACTCTACTTGATTGTAATGTATTATTTTTTGTATAGTATTGAATTTCATTTGCTAATTTTTTAAATTTACTTTATTGAAGTATAGTTGATTTACCATGTATCAATTTCTGCTTTACAGGAAAGTGATTCAGTCATACATATATATATATGTTCTTTTTCATATTCATTCCATTATGGTTTGTTACAGGATACTAAGTATAGTTCCCTTTGCTATACAGTAGGACCTTGTAGTTCATCCATTCTACATATAATACATACAGTGGACATGAGTTGAGCAAACACTGGGAGATACTGAAGGATTAGGGGAGCCTGCTGTGCTGTATGTAGTCCATGGGGTCACAGAGTTGGACACAACTAAGCGACTGAAAAGCAACAGGTATAATAGTTTGCATCTGCTAATCCCAAACTCCTCATCCATCCATCTCTCAGCCCCTGTCCTCCTTGGCAACCACAAGTTCGTTCTCTATGTCTTTAAGTCTATTTCTATTTTTTAGATAAGTTCATTTGTGTCATGTTTCAGATTCCATGTATAAGTGATCATGTATGGTATTTGTCTTCTCTGACTTACTTCACTTAGTATGGTAATCTCTAGGTCTATCCATGTTACTGCAAATGACATTATTTCATTCTCTTTATGGATGCATAGTATTCCATTACACATACACACACACTTTTTTGTTTTATTGAAGTATAGTTGATTTGGGCTTCCTTTGGTGGCTCAGTAGTAAAGAATCTGCCTGCAATGCAGGAGACCCAGGTTTGATCCGTGGGTTGGGAAGATCTCCTGGAGAAGGGATTGGCAGCCCGCTCCAGTATTCTTGCCTGGAGAATTCCATGGGCAGAGGAGCCTGGCTGGCTACAGTCCATGGGGTCGCAAAGAGTCGGACACGACTGAGTGACTAACACTGACTGACTAATAGTTCGTTTATAATGTTGTGATGGTTTCAGGTGTGCAGCACAGTAATTCAGTTACACACATACTCCTCCTTTTTCAGATTCTTTCCCCATATAGATTATTACAGAATATTGAATAGAGTTCCTTGTGCAGTGCAGTAGGTCCTTGTTGGTTATGTTTTATTTATAGTAGTGTGAATGTTAATCCCATGCCCCTAATTTATCCTTCTCTTCCACATTTACCCTTTGATAACCATAAGTTTGTTTTTGAAGTCTGTGAGTCTTTGTTTTGTAAATAAGTTCTTTGATATCATTTTAATTAGATTCCATGATTTGCTAATATTTTTAGAATATCTACTTTTGTAAACAGAGATGAGGCTAGCCTGTGTATACAATAATCTTTGTCTGATTTTGGTAACAGGATTATAACAGCCTCATAAAATAAATTGAGGCTGTTTCCCCCTTCTTTTCTATTCTTTTGCATTCTCTGGAATAGTTTATGTACAACAGGAATTATCTATCATTAAAGTCTGAAAAACCTAATGGTTTTCATTTTTTGAGAAGGAAAGAATACGTTTTTAGCTACTAATTTAATTTTTATGATGATTATGGGTCTATTTATGTTCTATTTTTCCCAGTTCCTCCTTAAATCACTTCACTGTGATTTCCAGTTCTCTCAGTGTACTGGAATTCCTCTTATCTAGCTAGGTGCCTAAAAATCAAATGTTGCCAAACCTAGCGGTCACTTTTTCATCCTCAGCCTCGTCTGTATTTAGTGACATTTGGCCTTGCTGGCCATTCTTGCCTTCGTGATGCATCATCTTCCTTTCTTGGCTTCCACAGCACTATCTTCCCCCAGTTTTCCTCCTCTCAGCTGCTCTTTTCTGCCTGTTTTTCCTATTCATCCTCCTTTTTTTAAGCAGCAAGTATGGAGAGCTGCACAGTTCTGATGGTCTCCTCTCTTTTTCTCTCTGCTTTCTTCTCACATGATCTCATGCCCCGCTCTTGAAAGCTATCTCCACGCTGTGACTCCTCACCTCGTTTTCAGTGTCAGCCTCCCCTGTGAGCCCTGTAGTCAGAGACCTGCTTGATACCTCCCTGTGGAGTATCACAGGTACCTCAGCCTCGGCATTTAAAACTGTCCTTCCACGAGCCTTCTTCAGCTCAACAAATGACGCGCTGCCTGCCCCGTTGCTCAGACCAGAGGAGCATTCTTCCTTCTTGTCTTCACTCCTCCCTGATCCAGTCTGAGGAGGATCGGCAAAAGTGCTGTTCTCTCTACCCAAGTGTTCTTCCCACCATCTCTGCTGCTACCACCCCAGCCCAAGCCACCACCTGCTCTTACCCTGGCACTGCACTGGTCCAGTCTGTCTCCCTGGTGTCATTCATGTCCCATCTGTGTTCATTCTTCACAGTAGCCAGCATGATCTTTTAAATTTCAGTTGTATCTTAATCACTCCCTAGCTCCAGTGGCTAGAGTAAAATCCAAGCTTTTTCCTGCCCCCGCCTTTCCCCCTGCTGTCACCTGTGGTCCTTACACCGGCTCCTCACGTCACACACTGTCGAGTATGTGCTCTCCCTCTTCTCTCTCTCCTACCTCCGTCCATACCCACACCCTCATACATAGCGGGAACAGCTTTAGAAAAGGCACAGCAGCTTTACTGGCAAAGAATAGACCACTTGGCTAGTGTGCAAATTCATTTAAGAAATAAGATCTAGGTTTTGTGGCACGTTGAGTTGTACAATTAGGGAGCCCTTTCGGGAAAACAACACAAAACAGAAAATACAGAATTATGGGGGAAAAATAAATATTTTAAGTGAGAAACAAAATCACAACCAGTTACTGGAACTTTAGAAATTAGATCCCTTTCTTCTGCAGTCTCTTTAGACAGTTTACCCAAAATGCTCACATAGACATGTTTCCTCACTGCAACCTGACTGTCTTTTCCCTCCTAAAACATGACCATTTCCAGCAACTCTCCATTTCTGAGGTTCAGATAAATTAAATGACTTTCCAAGCATGGCTGCTCCATGAGCCTGTGGCAGTAAGACTGGAGTCTAGGTCTCCTGGCACTGACATGGTAAACCCATTAAGCCCCCAGTTCACACATCAGTATAGTGCCCCTTTATGCCAGCTACGCCAAGCACATTAACACTGAATGAATAGTAGACACCACATTATGGTGCTGTAATGAGAAACGGACTGCTGAGACAGATGCCAAGCAGTGCAAAATGTCTGCCACATTACGAACCCAGGAAAGACCCTGTGGAAAGGCAGCCTGGAGGTTCCAAACCTAAACAAAGCTGGAACAAACACTTCAGCCTCAGGGGAAACCTGAGAATTTCCGAGAGCAGCCACGAACTGAGGAATTACCTCCCCAGCCTGTGCTCCTTAGGGCAAAGGGTAAAAAAACTCACGCTCCTAAGGGAGCCTCTTACATCTTTTGTAAAAGAAAACACTTCCATCCTCTGTGTGGTGGTTACCATTCACAGACTGGTCCCTGTGGAAGTAGATTGCTGTGTGTTCTTTTGGTGTCGAGAATTTCAAACTGGCTGACGATCAGTACAGTCACTGAATTCCTCCTTATGCTAAGCTTCAGAGTTGTGTGACAGCTTGTTTTGTTTCTTTAAAAAAAGACAGTGTGATTAAAATTACTTTAATGAAATTATTTTTTCTTTCACATGACAGAATTCTTATCTAACATCAAAGCATCTTACCTGACTAATCATAAAACTATCCCTTTTCCTCATGAACACAGTTACCTGGGGTGAGTTCCCAGCTTTATGCTGATCCTTTCCAAAAGAAGTCTCCATTTTCTCATCCTCAAATCACTAACCTTGTTGTGACTGCCAAGCAACACAAATTGGAAAAGCAGAATTTCAGCTCAGAGGTTGTACTCTTGAATGGTTTGGTTAAAAGCCACCACCATGCCACTTAAACATCCCATTTTTCCTCTCTTTTACTACTAACTAGAAGGTGGTCCAGGATTCCATTCGACATGCTCATGCACAGCCGATGCTGAATTGTGGTCAGGGAAGCCCGACCGCTTCCCTGACATGCGAACCACTGTTTGACGGCTGCCACTGAGACAATATGTTTAGCACTGAGAGGAAGAGATTCTGTGCTGTGCTGCTGTGAACAGACTGTGTGAGGGGGCTCCTGCATCCAGGTCCTGGGGACAGTCCTCACTTACATCTCTCCACTGTCTCTCACCCCAGCTCAACTGACCCCTAGACAGGCCTCCCTCATTTCTGACCTCAGTTCTTTTCTCAGATAAGTTCCCACCACCTAGAATTGCCTGCTTTACCTCTGCTGTCTCCAAACGTTGATTTCACTTCAAGATCTAGCTCACATCCTACCTCATTCATTCACTTACTTAGCAGGTAGAGATAGCAGGTCCTCCCCTGGTACCTTAGGTTCACTCTCCACCAAGTCTTACCCACCAGCTTCTGCGCAGCGATGAGCAGGCACTGAAATTGTAACAAGATGTGATAGACAACAGAAAGTATGAAGTACTGAAGGAAGGTGGAGAAGTTATCTGGAATGTTCTTAAGGATGTCATTTACTTCCCAGTGTAAAGTGTGGGGTGTAGGTGAGGACTGGATAAGCCTTCACTAAGGAGATGGCATTTAGTGGACCTGGGACATGAGGAGGACTGGGGCATGTGAAGAGTGCAGGGCAGGCCAGAGTGGGAAACAGTTGCCCAGTTCTAAGGAGCATATGAAGACTATGGGTTTGAATAGTAGCTCTATCACTCACTATCTCTGTGACTTCAGGCAAGTTTAAACTCTGCTTAAAAGTATCTGTAAAATGGAGATTATAGTGCCTTCCTGATAAAGTTGATATAAAGATTAAATACATAAATACTTAGCATACTTCCTGGCACATAATAGTAACAAATGGTAAGTATTATTATAACTATATCATGGGTAAATGAAATCATAGTTGTCTCTTAAAAATTAAATCTATCCTTTATTATAGGTATTTTATTTTTCCTTTAAAATCTACAGTCATAAAAAAATATCTACAGTCATCTCCTTACAAATAGGTATAGAACATCGTTCTTGATCACATTTTTTAATAACGGCTCATGCTGCTTTGTACATTAGTGATACAAAATATTCACCATCTCCCTTCTACTTTTCCCCAAGTACTTAATACAACCTTTCTCTGAAGCCTTAGAGGAAAGTACCCCACAATTGTAGCTGCCTGCTTACTTTTTTGGTTACTTATTTTCTTAGGTTAACTCTCAGCTATAATTAAAAGTTATATAAAATGAAAGTTTCTTTTTTGCAGAATTTACCATGCTTTTATTTAAGCTTATAACAACCCTGTGAAGGAGGTAGGGCAAGGATGATGATCATTATCTTACATATCAGAATACTTAAGAAATTATATTTTTTAAGTATTCTGATTCTTCACAAGTATCAAGTGACTTGCCAAGATCACATGATAATAAGTGATGGAACTGGGGCCAGCAAGGCCTTATCTGACTCCTAGTTGCATGTTCTTTTTGTCATGCCAGGCTGCCTCTTATTAGTTAGTGGTCATTCTTTTCCTTCTCTGCCCTTCCCCAGCCCTCCTCTCTCTCTCTCTGCCACTGAATTTCTAACACCTATTATTACCTTCCCCAGGGAAGCCCATCAAAGTCAAACCCAGAGTATTAGAAAAAAAACACTGCAAAATCAGACAGGAAGACATTCTTTTTTTTTTTTTTTTTTCTTCCATTTATTTGTTGGAGGCTAATTACTTTACAACATTGCAGTGGTTTTTGTCATACATTGAAATGAATTAGCCATGGATTTACATGTATTCCCCATCCCGGTCCCCCCTCCCACCTCCCTCTCCACCCCATCCCTCTGGGTCTTCCCAGTGCACCAGGCCTGAGCACTTGTCTCATGCATCCAACCTGGGCTGGTGATCTATTTCACCCTAGATATACATGTTTCGATGCTGTTCTCTTGAAACATCCCGCCCTCGCCTTCTCCCAGAGTCCACAAGTCTGTTCTATACATCTGAGTCTCTTTTTTCTTTTTTTGCATATAAGGTTATCATTACCATCTTTCTAAAGTCCATATATATGTGTTAGTATACTGTAATGGTCTTTATCTTTCTGGCTTACTTCGCTCTGTATAATGGGTTCCAGTTTCACCCATCTCATTAGAACTGATTCAAATGAATTCTTTTTGATGGCTGAGTAATATTCCATGGTGTATATGTACCACAGCTTCCTCATCCATTCATCTGCTGATGGGCATCTAGGTTGCTTCCATGACCTGGCTATTATAAACAGTGCTGCGATGAACATTGGGGTGCACGTGTCTCTTTCGGATCTGGTTTCCTCAGTGTGTATGCCTAGAAGTGGTATTGCTGGGTCATATGGCAGATCTATTTCCAGCTTTTTAAGGAATCTCCACACTGTTTTCCATAGTGGCTGTACTAATTTGCATTCCCACCAACAGTGTAAGAGGGTTCCCTTTTCTCCACACCCTCTCCAGCATTTATTGCTTGTAGCCTTTTGGATTGCAGCCATCCTGACTGGTGTATAATGGTACCTCATTGTGGTTTTGATTTGCATTTCTCTGATAATGAGTGATGTTGAGCATCTTTTCATGTGTTTTTTTGCCATCCGTATGTAGGAAGACATTCTTTGTTGCGTATTTTTCCCCACTTACCTCAGAGAGATAGAAACTCATAAGAATCATAAAGCTTTGTTAGACTTTAGAACTTTAAGATGAAAAGAAACAAAAATGATGATACGTTTCAACTTCATTGGTTAAGAAACAAGAAAGCCAAGGGAAACACATGAGTTGGCTTAAAACATGTTTGTTCACAGTGTTTGCCTTCCTGAAATTTCATTTTCTTTCTTTCAGAAAAAGACATGATAAAAGTAGGATTTCAGAACCATCCGTTCTGCTTTACACATGAAATGTGTTATTCTAAGTTCAATTTTTACTGACTGTAAAGCTTCACAATACAGTGGAAGGAGCACTGGATTTGGGAATCAGAAAATGTAGGCTCCAACTTCAGTTCTGTCATTTAATTTTTGTAAATTTTTTGAGTATCAATTTTTTCAGTGGAGTTAATGGCAGCAGCCATATTTCCCAAGCATCATTATATGGAACAAATGAGATAATGTCTGTCCAAGTGGTTTATAAACTAAAAAGGACCATACAAAATATTATAAGTATTATTCATACATGTAACAATTCATTAAGGGTCTCCTCTACATACAGCACTATTCAGAAGACTAAAGAAAATTCAAAAGTGTGAGATTTGCACTGCTTTTGCTTAGTTGACAGTTGTTTAGTTTATAACCTGAATGAGTAGATAAGACAAATTAAATATTTTGAAGAACAAGACTTACAAAAATATTCTCATGCATTGTTCAGTCTCGTCGTCACGTGGGACTCACAGCCTGAGCCCCGGCTTCAGTGGACAGTGTTCTGCAGTGATGGTGCTTAGCCATGAACTGACTTACTTGATGTTTTAGGACCAGGCATGCCATTTTTATTGAGGCTGCCTCAATTTCTGCGACCTTAGTGATGCTGGAATACTGAGGAGATGTATCCTTGGCTACTCTGCAGCTTTCTGGACTACTTCTGATTCCTTACAGCATTTAATGATGTGACTTTGGGAGAAGCAACTAGTGGCTTTACGTAAGATCATATCACTTCATTGGTAAAATCTCTAGATAGTGTTTCTGCTGACCTGTTTCTGATCTAGTTCTCCGTTCTTTTCTGTAAATAGAATCAAGTTCAACAGTTTTTTAAATGAACAAATGATTAAAAAAGTAAGAAGTTTGACACATTTTAAGAAAATGGACTTTTTCAGTCAATTGAAAATTTTGGAACCCATCTTTCTTTAAAACCAGAGGGTAGTGATATAATAGTTCAGCTTTTAAGCCAAACCATCCACCTGTGAAAATGAGACCCTATCCTGTATTAACATATTTTTAAGTATTATTTTTTAAAAGCAGATCTATCATCTCTCCTTCCCTCCATCATTTGCTCATGCTGAATTCAGAACTAGTCTCTGGCAGGTGACCCAAGGGACTTAAAAACCATGTCATCTAGCTGACTCTGGTTTTTAAATTTAGATCAAATGACATTGTCTTTGAAGTCTCAAGAGTACTACTTAAGGTAGCCATATCAGAGGGGCGTGCCTTTCAAAGTACTCCTTACTGGCTGGCATCCTTAATATGAAAAGTGAAGGCTGGTCAAAAATAAATGAAAAGGAAAGTTTTATTGGAGTTATTTACTCTTACGACAGCTATTTCAGACAGAACCTTGACAAGTTATCTCATTGCCTCTAGACAGGAATACACAAGGCATATGGGTATCTGTAGTATTTTAAAAGACCTTGGGGGACCAGGCTTCTTCTGTAACTCATTCCAGAATTTAAACACCCTCACTTCAGGAAATTCTTCCCTATATTTAACTTACAGGCCCCCTTCTGCGGTTAACACCCATTTCCGCTTTTCTCTGTCTCCAGTCAGGATGGAGAACAGCTGGCCAACATCCTTTGTGTGCTAACCCTCCATCAGTGAGAAAGTCATTTGGGTGTCCCCGGGCTGCTTTTCTCACCCTCTAGCAGCCAAGTCTTTGAACCAAATTGAGATTTTTTTTTCCCTGTTTTTATTTGTGCCTTGTTTCTCTCTCATCATTCTTTTTATCAATGAATAAAATTTGGAAAATGTAAAAATACACAGATGAGGGGAAAACAATAGCCCTACAATCCAGGGAGGGAAACCACTGTTAAGTTAGTTTTCTACGTGTTACTTATACAGTCGAGATCATATCATCTATATCAGCACTGAAATATAGTCTGAGCTGCATATGTAGAAACTTAAACATTTTCTGGCAGCCACATTGAGAAAAAGGTAAAGGAATAGGCAAACTAATGTTAATAGTAGTTTTCCTGTAATTCTGAAATACCAACTTATTGGTGTGTAATCAGTGTCTTTAATTATTAATATTTTACACTCCATTTTTATTCTAAACCCTCTAAATCCACTGTGTGTTGTGCTTTGACAGCACATCTCAAGCCCAGCTAGCCGCTGTGCAGGTACTCAGGAACGTGTAGCTGCAGTGTGGAAGCACAGTCCTTGCAGTTGCATGTACTGCTTTTTTGTCTGTCATATCTTAAGCCTATTACCAATGCCATTACCAGATTTTTACATCATTTTAATGGCTGCATAATATTTCATCAATCAGACTTACTGTAAGTGCATCTTTAGAAAGTTTTGTTCTTCATAAGTAGCCATGGATTATTCTCTTTTTACTTTTTTTTTTCTTTCACATTAACTGAATGTTTCTCAACACATTGCCCAAAACAGCATCAACAAATTATTTCTTTTGGGTACAGTTAATCAAGTCCACTTATTCATAAAACAAATATATTCACTTAGTATCTATTAAGTGCTCTGTACTCCCTTAGATTGGGAAGTGGAGGAGTGGGTTTCAAAAAATAGAAGGCAGGTCCCTTCCATACACTGTGTACAAGACTTGGCTCCACAGTTGGACTGCACACATGCTGTATTTTATTCTGACTTAAATATTCTTCCCTTCATTTCTTACTCCCTCTGCACCTTAATATACACACACAGCCTGACTGACTGACTCTACCTTATCTTTCAAAGGCCAATCAAAGATAGTCACCTCTGCTGAGTCCTCTAGGTGACTACTGGCTCCCTCCTCCATCATACAAAAGCATACTGTGTTCAGAGCACTGTGGTGTTCCGGCGATTGGCTAACTCTCTGTCTTCTCGACTAGAGTGGAAACTCTAATGATAGAAACCTTATTTTATGAGCCTCTTTATTCCCAGTGCCTAGCAGATCATGAGGGAGTGAATGTAGATTTCAGTACTGTCCACTGAAATATGTGTTGAAATACAAGTGATCGTGTTAAGCATCAGTTGGATGGTATAATTACAAGTATTGATCAGGAAGTTCAGAGAGATCATTTTAAATTGGCATATGGTTGAAGAAGGCTTTAACGAATGAGGCAGGATTTGAACTGGGCTTTGGGAAGATGGTTATGCCTACATGAATGAAGGGGAGATGCCCTATTGCAGGAAGTCTTGTTTTTCAGGAGGAATCCTTTAGCATGTATCAGCAGATAAATATCTTTCTAGATCTAAAACACTGTACTCAGTTTCAAGAAGGCTGACAGGGCTTTGCAGAATTAGAAAGTACCTCTGACTGCTTCATGTGATCTTTGAGTTTAAGCTGTGTTTCAACTCTGGAGATGTTAAAGGTCATTTTATATGATGCTTGTTCAGTAATCCTTCTGCTAAGGATAACTGTATATATAAGAAGTAACATCATTATAGAAATATCAAATGACTGTTATTGCAAACCAGGTACCCTCCCAAAGCATTTTGAATGTATTATTTAGTTAACTCATTTAATCCTCACAACAGTTGAGTGAACTAGGGCCCATTTATCGTCTCTCATGTTACAGATGAAACTGAAGCACAGAGAGTTTTAAATAATTTAAATGTAACACAGCCATCAAGTGGGGGAGCTAAGATTTGATCCCAGAAGAACAGTTTTAGGGTCTCTCCTTTAACCATTACTCTGTACAGCCTCTCTTCTACCTGTGTTAAGAATAAAATGTTTTATACAGAGATCATTTAGCATCTGTGGTTCCAGAACAGGAATCCTATCATTATAACCTTTCTCTAGTTCTCTTCATTCCTTTCTGACTGCTCCTTATCTCACTTGTAGGCTCCTATTTTTCTGCCTCATCATGTAAAACAGGAGCACCTCTTGGCTCAGTCCTTGTCCCTCTTTTCTCTGATTTTATTCACCACCCCTGCCCAGTGATCTTATCTACAACTATGTTTTTTACTTATCTCCCACACTGAATTGAAGCACAAGTGTAACCAAGTGTAACTCTTTAGCCCAGATCTCTTTTCTGATATTAGACCTCTATTCAGATTGCCTCCTGGACATTTTCATAGCACATTGTCTGTCCCATGTTGTGGGGTTTTTTTTTTTTTTTTTCCTGTCTTCCATCAGAGCCATCATAAGCCCCATGGTCTCCCAGGGCTGTGCTTTCAGCAAATCGAATCTCCATCCAGTCTTTCACACTGGCCAAGAAGCTGTTTGATTCTCCCTTTCCTCTTTAACTCCAACCTTTGCAACCTCTTCTGATTTCCCCTAATGTGTCTGTGTCTCTGAATCTGCACATTTCCACTCTGGCCCAAGCCTTCATCATCTCTTACCTGTACTACTGCATGGCCTGTGGTCGGTCCTCCAGCATCCACTCCAGACCCCCTCCCATCTGTCCTCCAGCTTCAGTCAGAGTGTACCTGTCAAAATACAGATCAATCGATCAGTGTCTCTCTTTTTCTCTCCCTACCCACTAGACAGACAGGACAGACATATACACTCCTAGCCTAAAACACTTTATGACTTAAAGAGAAAATTCTAAACATGGCCTCTGCATAGTCTGCTCTAGACCACATTTTTCTCTTCAGCTTTATCGTCTACCAGGCTGCTGTTCACTTGATGACTTTTTGGGTCCTCAAACATTGTTCTCTTTCTTGATGTAGGGTCTTGACATATCCTATTCCTTTTGCCTGGATGCTCTCACCTACCCATCCAGAAAGTGTGACCCTTCACCTGGTGAGGAAGTCTAGTCCTTCAGATCTTGGCCTTGGCTGGGTCAGTTCTAAGCTCTCTCAACCCATGATCGCTCTTGCACAGCATGTGTCAGAGGTGGTCATTTTATGTCTGTAGTTTTTACATTAATGTCTGTCCACTCCCACTCTGATATAAGCTCCACAAAAGCAGGAGCCATGGCTTTTTTCAACCACTATTGTATCCCCAAAGTCTAGTGCACAATGCCTGGTGTATAGTAGACACTCAGCATATATTTGAATGAGGGAGTAAATAATGTGTTGCTATGTTCTGTTTATACTGCACCTCTTACAGTAGTACAGAGGGCTGCAAGAGAGAGCTTCCCAAGACATTATCCCTGGAGTCCCACAGTCTCTGAGCAGCGATTCAGTGACGGCTGTCACTCAAGCATTTCTTCCAAAGGCCTTAAGCATCTTTTGGATACAGTGGCAAAGCTATCCATTTTTCTTTTAAAACAACAAACTGAAGTTGTTTCTTTTCATGGTGCGGTTCATGTCAGAGCTTATTAGAAATGAGATGGTGGTTCAGCTTTGCGATGTCTTTCAAAGACTTAATTTCACAGATTCTGTCATTGGTCTCTGGAGTCTAATGCTTCCTTTAGCACTCTGTCTCTGCAAGTGTACTTTGTATATTCTTGATCAAGCGGGTCAAGGTCTTCCTGTAACTGGGCTGTGACATCGCTATTACTTTGGTTTCCCTGGCAAAAGTAGATTTTTTTTTCCCTAGTTTTCAGTACAAACACCTTATCACTCTCCCACATTTCAAGTGCTATCTAGACACTCCAAGGGTCTGTCAGGTAACCTTCCTGGCATCTCTGTTTCTACAGACCATGTTACAGTCCTCATAATGTTTGTTGCCTTGCCAGTGATTTCAGTATGTTATTTGTGTGATGATTTCTTAGAAGTGAAAGCTGATGGGTGCAGTGGTTGACCTCTCAGCTCCTGGGACCGTCTGTCTCTCTGGAGGATCACTGTTTATTCCCTGACCCCAAGGAACTCAGCCTTGAGACCAACACAGAGTATGGGAAAGTGGATTTCTTCAGCTTGCTTGGTTTTATCCTTTGCTGGTGGAACTTTGTGTTTCACAAATTCATCTCTCCATCAGAACTCCGTTTAAGTAAAATCTAAAGGCTCCCTTGTTCAGTTATTCCTTTTTAAAACTGTTTTTATTTAGTCAGATTCTGGCAGGAAGCCTTCTAAGTTGAGCCCAGGGGAAAAGTGACCATTGGTACAGATTTTAGCCTGTGCTCTGGCCCAAGATTGTTTCTATTTTTATTTTGTTTCTTGTTTTTGTTAACATCCAGGGCAAAGATTAAGCACTTTCACTTATCTGTAATGGTGAGAGGCCTTCAGATTGCTTGCCTGTGGCCAAGAGTTTACATGCTTAAAACTGTTAACCTCCAGTGACCTCCTGGGAGATAAGATCTAGCTGTTCAGTTTGGCTTTTCCAAAAGAAGGCTCTGTGCTTCTACTTGATCTGAGATAGAAAAAGAAGAAAGATAAATCCCAGCCTTTGCTGGATTTTGAAAAAGGTTAGTAGCCTAATTTATGGAGGCTTTTTTTTTTTTAAACTAACTTTATGTCATAATTTCTCAGCTGCCAAAAGACGTAATTCTACCTTAGCTTCGCCTTGGCAACCTGCTTTTGGCACTCTGTGCAGCCCTGTCATTGCTCTGCATTATTTAAGCAGTAATCTTTAAGAAGGTGAGAAACTATTATTGCTTTTTAGCACAGTTGACATGCTGTTGGCACAGAGGAGTACCTAGAGCTTCAAACATTTCTAATGGCTGTAAACCAACTCAAACACCTCCATGTAGAGGTCTCACTGCCATGAGGTCATAGCTTGCTACGAGGGGGAGAAAGAAGAAGATCAAATGTTATTTAAAAGTGTGGGGTTTTTTCCTTCTTTTTAAGTATTCTTATTCCACTGAGTTGTAGCTGTAGATTTTGGCCAGGTTCCAGACAATCAAGATTTAGCATTTTGACCAGCTGTGATCTAGTAATGTTCCTCAGAGGAAACATTTTGTAGGAGGGAAAGACACATATTTGAGTCTGTGAATTGTACTCCTTCCTAATACTTTACAGTGTGAGATCTGGTTGTAGACAGATAAAACAAGTGCAAGCGAATCTGAAAGAGAACAGAGAAAAAAACTTCTGAAAGAGCTAAAAATTCACCCCAGCTTCAAGAATGCTCTTGAGGTGGAAAATCTTTACATTCTTTATTTCATTTTTCACTGAGTCTCCACATTTATAACAGTTCATGGTAGAATGTATGTTCATAATTGATACTTAGAATGCATTAGAATTCTTATGACAGCATAACAAGTCTTAAGAAGTAAAAATGCCCCACAAACTTAATGTAGGCAAGAAGAGAAGGAAAAGATTATCAAACCACTTGACCTAAAAACAGTATTCTGATTCTCACTCCTCCCTCTCATAGAAGTGGAGAGTATTTTGGTGGTAAGTCCTGTGGATTGGGAAAGAGAAAAAAATTAGCATTTATTTAGTCAGGCACCCTCTGTTAAAACTTCCCCTGGCAGCACGGTGGATAGAAATTCACCTGCCAGTGCAGGGGACAAGGGTTCGATCCTTGGTCTGGAAAGATCCCACATGCTGTGGAGCAACTAAGCCCATGCACAACTACTGAGCCCACACACTCTAGGGCCCCCGAGCCCTGGAGCCTGTGCTCCACAACACGAGAAGCCCACGCACTGAAACGAAGAGCAGCCCCCACTCCCCGCAACTAGAGAAAGCTCGCACAGAAAGCAGCAAAGACCCAGCTTGGCCAAAAAAAGAAAACCACAATTAGTTTCTCTGTGATTTTGGGCAGGTTACCTAAACTCTGTGCCTCAGTTTCTTCATCTGCAAAATGAGGATGGTTTTCTTAATACCTCATAGAGATGTGAGGATTAAATGAGACCATGTGTAAAGCTGTTAATAGAGTACTTCATACCACTTCATAAATATCAGTTGCTATTGTTTTATTATTAATAGTTTACGGAGTACCTACTCATTGTACTAAGAATTTTACTTGTAGATCCCATTTAATCCTAACTGCAACAACTGTTAGATGGATATACCCACTTTACAGGAGACGAAACAAAGGTTCAGTGCTTCACCAGGCTCACATATTTCATGATGGCAGAGCTACATGTGAGGGTCTGGAATATTATATATGGGAGATGGGGAAGTGGGAACACATTTTGGACCAGTGCTCCATACCTCTTTTCCTCTTTCTCAGTCCCTTTTCTGTAAAAAGAGGCTATAGCTTCAGGCAATAAAACCCACAGAAAAGGAAGAGGGAGCAAGAGTGGTGGGACAAGGGTTGTGGAGTCCAGTGAGCTGGTTCTGCTGTCTCCCAATTAGCTTCACCGCAAGATATGTGTATAACGGTTATAGATAGTGGAGTCCAGTGAGCTGGTTCTGCTGTCTCCCAGTTAGCTTCACAGCAAGGTATGTGTATAATGGTTATAGAAGTGCTAAATAGAGTCCTCCTCATTTAGCTTGGGGAAGCAGAGAAATTCTCCCTTTTATAAAAATTCCCTTTCCCTGAACCTGTATTCTTATAGAAAAATGACACCTCAGAGGTTTGGGGACAATAAGAATGTGGCTCACAGATTCTGGGGAGCTCCTGTCGTCCCGTAGCATTTGGTAGATTGTGTAAATAGAGGCAGTTGAGCACGTCCACTCGGTTCAAAGCCTTCCCCACCCCAGGTCCTCAGGAACAAGCTGGAATGAAGTTTCACCCTGAGCAGAATAAACCTCCTGATTTAGTACTTCTCCTCCACTCTCATGCTTGCCTTGACTCCTTATCTTCATGCAGGCAGCTCTCCGTGATGTTCAGGAGTGGAGATGTGGGTATGTGGGAGGAGTTCTGAGTTTGTTCCTGCTTTAAACAGTATTTTGTATAGAAGAAAACAGTAGAAGGAAGGAGATCTAGGTTCTGGTCTTTGCTACTGTCACCCTGTGTTACTGTCTAAGATGTTAATGTCTTTGAGTCTCAGTTACCTCTTCTGTGGGCCTCAGACAGCAAAGATTCTACCTGCAATGCAGGAGACCTGGGTTTGATCCCTGGGTTGGGAAGATTCTTGGGGAAAAGAATGGCTACCCACTCCAGTAGTCTTGCCTAGAGAATTCCATGGACAGAGGAGCTGGGCTACCGTCCATGGGGTTGCAAAGAGTCAGACATGACTAGGCAACTAAGTTTTTTTTTAACCTCTTCTGTAAAATGAGGCTAATACTTTTGGAATCCAGAGCCTAGGGAAGCAAATAATAATGACAGAAACCACAATTACAGCTACTAATGTCATCAGTATATATGGCAGGCATTCTGCCAAGGGTTTGAAGTGTGTTGTTTAATCTTTACCACAGTCCAATAATTTATTTTAAAAAGAAGAAAACTAGAGCAGAGAGAAGATGACTGCCTATAGTCCTATAACTAATAAGTGGTGAATTCAGCCTTAATTTATAGCTCCAAACAAACAGGATCAATCATGGTTGCCAATCCAGAAGTTTAAGCATCCTTTCGCATCACCACTACTATCTCCAGATAGCTGTGCGTAGCTGAAGAGATAACAAAAGTAACTGACTACAATAAAGACAGAATGAAAAAGAAATTAATGACCTTAATTTAGAGACATCAGAGAAGACTTGATCCAAAGAAGCCAAATTTAAACCAGACTGTCCTCCTTGACCTCTAAACTCTGAACCACTTGACTTCTCCCTCACATGCTGTTGTCAGGGATCCTAAGATATCCTTTTGTGCTTGTAGCAGAAAAGAGTATTATTATTTAACAGTCCCTGATATGATTCAGTTATTCAGTCTATGTCCCGTTTCACTAAACCATGGCCTAGAAAGTTTGTAATTACAGTATCTTTGGGTTGTTGTTTTTCAATACATTCCTTTTAATTATAGCGTTAAACCCCAAATGTCATGTTTCCAGTTTGGACCTAAGCCAAGCTGAAGGAGACATCCATTCAAAGCAAACAGGTGATAAGGAGACTGTGCAGTGAACTTCGGGGACTCTGTCCAATTGCTAGACCTCAGGCTTTATGTCCTCAAATCTAGAGCCTTAGAACAAGGGACCTGTGGCTGGAGTGGTGGATAAAGAAATGCCACATTTCCTGCTGCATCTGCTCCTCCCCAGAACACTCAGGTTTACTTTAGTTGTTTCCAGGAGTAGAAATTATTTATGTTATTCATCACAATTTAAATAATTAATAATTTCATTTGATAAGTAAATTGACAATTGCCTTTAAAAATTGGTCTTAATAATTACTAAATCTTAAGGATTTCAACAACTTCTTCCATCTTGATAAAATAGGTATGAAGCCAGACTCTAATCAGACCAAAAGAATCTTGAAAGCTTTTGGGCATTTGCCTTTTTAATTGCTGCCTTTCTCTTTTTAGGCAACAGTAGAGGTAAAATGTTCCTTTTTTTATGGTAAGAATTTAGTTAATACCAAAACGTGTAATGAAGATTCCTTATAGAAACCTTCTATTAAATATGAAAATTTTTAAATTATTTTATTAAAAACCTATGCACTGTGTTTTTATACAGCAATACAACAGTTTAATATAAAATTTTAGAAATATCTTAAATCCACAAACATAAGGAAATGGTTAAGTAACTTTTGATATTTCATTTAATGGAGTAGCCACTTAGAATTGTTTACCAAGAGGTTTTAATAACTTCCAATAACAGGATACAGAACTGTGTGTATGTATATATATATACACTGAAAACACAACTTTCATTTTTTGTTTGATTGGTTTTGTATCTTTTTAAAATTAAACACATATATAAAAATCAAAGTCTACAAGGAAAATATCCAAATAGTGGTTATTTGATGGCCAATAGGCTTTTGACTGATTTTTAGTTTTTAATGTGGTTTATATTTTTAGTTGTCCAGGGAGAATAAATTATTATAATAATTTAAAATTCATGTGTGTTTGTATATATTTTAATACATTCAATGCTTGAGCTATTTAAAGCTCAGCTATCTTAAAAATTTGGAACATTGCTAAGGTCCTGGAAGTAATAAAAAAATTAATTCCAAGCAGCCAGAATTAATCTTACAAAACTCATATAATTATGCATATTGTACCCAGGATATCTGCTGGTCCATCTCTCAAATCCTGTTTATTCTTGCTTTGCACACAATTCTCAAGACAGCTACTTTATAAGAACACAACAAATAAGACACAAACATCAAAAAAAGAAGCCCTTGCAGGTAAGAACACTGACTTGGCCGCACGTAACAGCCTGACAGTGAGAGAGGACATACAAAAGCCTGAGTTCAGACTTCAGACTCAGAAACACACCCCTGAAAGGCCTGTAGTCACTCTACTATGTCATAGTAAGACGTGCTCATGCTGATGGCCCACAGTTATAAAGAAAATACCTTGTTAAACTGATAAATGAGTAGATACATGTATATGTATAACTGAATCACTTTACACCTGAAACATCACAACATTGTTAATCAACTATATTCCAAGATAACAAGTTTTTTAAAGTTTTTTTAAATTAAAAAATATATATCTTTATTGTTCAACTTGCTCTTTTTAAGATCATAAGAAAGACTAGTAAAAATTTTTGAAAGGTTTCATGGCACATAGCTACAAATGAGGGGAAAAAGACAGTGTGTGATTGTTAGGGTAAACATTAGACCTGTAGACTTCCTTATTTGTCTAATACCTCATCTTCTTACCATTCTTAAGAGGGAATGTTTTATTGTTACTTGGGTTTTCTAAATTGTATTTGATACTGTCTTTACCTCAGTTCTCATAAAAATTCAGAGAAACTGGAAAAGATCCCAGAATCAGGATGTCAGCAAATGCCAAAGTCTCCATCTAGCAAAGCCTTTGAATCCATGCATCAAAATAGGAGTAACATCAATAAGGACCTACTGTACAGCACAGGAAACGCTACTCAATATTCTGTAATAACCTATATAGGAAAAGAATCTGAAAAAGAATGAATATATGTGTATGTACAACTGAACCACTTTGCTGTAACCTGAAACTAACACAACATTGTCAACCATATTTAAAAAAAAAAAAAGTAACACCCCAGAGCTTAGCTATAAGTCGGGTGGGTTAAATGGGAAGGCCTGTGTATATGGCATTTAGCTTGATATCTGGCATATCAGACATTGGTTCTTAGCAAATGTTAGTCGAATTTGAATATGATTTTCCCACATGGGATGCAAATGACTGTGTGGGCTCTAGAGTCTAGATTTTCCCACATGGGTTGCAAATGCAACCTTGAAGAAATCTTCCTAACCTCCTACCTGCCTACCTTTTTCACAGGGCAGGGGTGAGAATTAAGCATTTTGGATGCTCACGAAAATGGTAGTTCCCTGCCCCCTGTAACTGGGGGCAGTTCGGGGGAAGGATAGGGGGGTTTCATACTTTTATTACTTTTTTGTCATGCAAAGTTGAGGAGAGCTTTCGAGGAGTCTCAAAGACAACTACAAAAACCCCTTTGTTCTTGTGTCATAAGCACTGCTTGTCGCACTATTCTTAATGCCCTTTTATCAGCCTACCTGGAGCCCAGCTGAGAGAAGCAGAACAGGGTCCCCCAGGGAGGGAGGGTGGATGGTGGCAGGGAGGGTGTCAAGTCATTCAGCCTCCATAGCCTTAAGTAGTTTAAGCACCTGGCCTGGGGTCGCATACCAGTAATGTAACCTTCAGTGTTCTGGGCAGGCTCACATAGTGCTTCTCTACCTTCCTGGGTGGGGTGGCAACTGAAAGCTTGGCCTATCTGCCCAGAATAGACTTGTCTTTGGGTGGTGCTGATGCTGTTTTGGTTTGATTACCTAGGCCCCCTGCAAAATCATGTAGAGAAGGGATACTGTCAGCAAGTAGCAGAGTGAAAACAACAAGGTTGGCAAAAATGTGCAGCTTTATCCCATTACTGTGAGTTTTGACAACATAGTAACTAAAAACCTAGATTAAGGCCAACAGGTTTTGCTCTGCTTTGTTTTTCTTGAGAACTAAAAACAGTAATTTACTAGTCTACTTGCCTGGTTCTATATGTGCCCCAATGAGCACCCCTGATTATGAAATCACTCTTGGCACCAACACTTACAGCCAAGCAAGGGAGTCTGATGGGTGCATAGATTAGAAGAAACCTTGTGGTTGCCTCTTCTCAAGAAGAATAACCTTTGCTTAGACCACAGGGATAAGCCAGCATCAGAAAAAAATTTGAGAGGAGAGGGAGCAGGGAGCTGGCTGAAGGGTTTGTAGCCATGGATACAGGTAAAGAACCCTAATCCTTTCTTCTTTTGCGGGGCACTTTTCATGTCTGTAATATGAAAATGTAATAGAGTATGTACAGTATATATATGTGGGTGTCTTTCTCCTCTATGCATCTTTCTCCTATAAGATTGGAAGCGCCTCAGAGGGAGGGCCTGCTCTGTGTTACATCTGTTTCCTGTCCCCAAGGCCTGGCCTGGCACATGTAGTAGCTATTCTTTGGATGAGTATAGTTTCAAGTCAAACCTCCGCTCCTGCCTAGTAGCTCCCTTTTTTGTGAGCCATTTCTCTGTGTGTTTTCTCATCTGAAGAACACATGTCACATGGACCTTGTGTTCATACCTCCCTGTGTCTCTGGACCCGGTTTGTTCATACAGCTATATTGAAGCTGATAGCTTCAGCCAAGCATGATGTCTGGAACTGTGATCAGTACTCCAGGGGTGGCTTCACCAGTCCAGGATATAAAATGACCATCATTTCCAGAGTCTGGATACTCTATTTCCATTAACTAATTATTATTTATTATTTCAGATTTAGAGTAATAATGTATACCCTGCTTTGACAGGGTTTTTGTGAGGACCAAGTGAAGTGATATATATGAAATTACTTCAGAAACTATAATGTTTTGTACAGCCAAACAGTGATTATTATTGCTGGCCCAAATGTATCTTCCTGAGAAAACTTAAGTTTGAAGGAAGATGAAGACCAAGTGTTACAAAACGTGTGCAACTACCATTATACAGGAGAGGTCATTTCCCAAGTTAATTTTTCATGAAACACACACACACATCTCCTTGGTCCTCTCTCTGCCAGCTGTCTAACACAAGGCAATTAATATTTGGGTATTGCAAAAGCTATTGACCATTGAGTTTTGAGTCATGGCTTTTAGTCCTGCCTTGCCCCTGCCTCGCTGAGGTTATCATGGACAAGTCTTTGAAGTTCTCTGCCAAATGACAGTATCTATTTTATGAAGGTAAAATAAGACTTGAATATTAGAAACAAGAATATTGGTAGCCCTACAGATATATAAATATGATCACATCCACATATATTTTTCTTTCCAGATCCAGTCCCTCCAATTACCTTGGCTCCTCCCCATATGACATGGCCTCTACCCTCCGCCCTATCCTGGGCACTCCCCTCTGCATATATTTTAGTATGTCTTGTAGCCTTCTTAAAGGAAGTTCCCAATGCTGAACTTATAATACTTTATTGTATCTTGCATTTTTATACTACAGTTACTACTAAGATTTAAGTATTATCAGTTTGTATTTTCTCACACTTGAACATATTATTTCCTGTCTCTTGATCCACAAGGTTTAAGCTAAGTTCTGAAGTTGAAAGTAACTTCTCGTTTTTCTTTGTCTTCTAGTGACAGACATCACACCTCCAGTGCAATCCCTGTTCCAAAGAGACAAAGCTCCATATTTGGGGGTGCAGATGTAGGCTTCTCTGGGGGGATCCCTTCACCAGACAAAGGATACCGGAAACGGGCCAGCTCAGAGAATGAGAGACTCCAGTACAAGACCCCTCCCCCCAGTTACAACTCTGCACTAGTCCAGCCTGTGACCCCTGTGCCCTCCACGGGGGAATCTGACAGAAAGACTGCGTCTCTGTCTTCCTCCTTGGACACCTCCTTGGACCTCTCCAAAGAAAACAAGAAAAAAGGGGTAGATCTGGGCAACAGCTTAAATGGAGGCCACGTGAGTGTGAACACTAGCCAGGAGCAGGGACAGGCCCTCTCGGGGCCTCCAGCCACAGTCAACGGCACCCTTCTGCCCAGCGAGCAGGCCAGCTCCTCCGGCGCCCCGCTCCCGGGGGGCTTCCACCCAGTCTCGGAAGCCGAGCTCTGCTGCACCGTGGAGCAAGCAGAAGAAATCATCGGAATGGAAGCCACAGGCTTCACCTCAGGCGATCAGCTGGAAGCATTTAACTGCATCCCCGTGGACAGTGCCGTGGCAGTGGAGTGTGATGAACAAGTTCTGGGAGAATTTGAAGAGTTCTCCCGAAGGATCTATGCACTGAACGAAAACGTATCCAGTTTCCGCAGACCACGCAGGAGTTCTGATAAGTGAAGCGAGTGGACAGATGGTAGGACCTGGATGGAGTCACTGCTTGAAATGAGGATAAAGCTGCACTGGTTACCCTTTGTAGTAATTATGACACAAAATGAATATTAATGGAGGATATTCCTCAGAAAAATAGACTTTGTGAATCAAGGAGGGACTCAGGATCATTGTGTATCAATGGGCCAGACAAAGTTAGATTTTGCTTCCAAGATTTTGCTTTTCAGGCCTGACAGTTGTTTTAAGGCAAAAGTCACTCTCTAGCTTGAGTCACCTTATAGGCATTTGTCTGCTTTTTTATTTACACTTATATGTTATCCTCAGAGGGAAGATGATAATATATAAATAATATAATGAACTCGCCTTTAGATTCTCAATAGCATTTGCCCTCACCATAGTTTATGAAACTTTTGGGAAAATTGAATATTCAGTAAAAGGTCTCCACCATTGACTGAAGGATCTTTGGCCATCCATCAGGTTGATGAGTAAGAAGCACAATGGTCTCCTATACAAAGGCCCATTGGCCTCTGCCCCCAGACTCCACAGTCAGCCTAGCTGTTATGCCATTGGCGCAGTAGATGCCTTGTGCATCCTGACCACAGAGGACATCACATTCGCTAGTTCTTTAATGCAGTTGCCGTGACCTCCCACCTCTTTCAGTCAGCCATACCCTTGATGCAGCCCTCAGATTATCTGAAAAACCTCACCTCTGGAGGATCCCTCTGGGGGCCAAAGTTTTTATGTGGGCAGATGCTGTTGTCAAAAACTGGCTGTGCTTTCTGGCAATGCTCTCACCATATAGAAACCCCTATATGTAAATCCCATGTTAATTTATTAAATTTCAGTTAGAAAGGAGGCATTGTGTATGATGAAATATACGTAGGGAGTCAGGCTGTCCAGTGTGCAAACTGCAAGGCAGTTGATGTAGTTGGATTCAGAGACTAGATGAGGCATAGAATACTATTGGTATGTGTGCAATTGCATAAATATTAAATTATGTTTTTGAAGTTCATTTTCATTCCTGGAGCTCAGATTTCATTTGCTATTGTTGTATACTTTATATACCCAAGGACATCGCCTCAGGGTTGCAAGCTCTTTAAGGAGATTTTATGCTTATATCTATGTATTATATAGAAGAATAAAAATTGAGTTTACTTCACTCAACCTGATTTTTTCCCAACTTTGAAATTCCTCTTGAACCTACATCTCCATATGTTACATCATGACAGGACCACCCTGAGCAAAACCTGTGGCTGTATCTAAGCTAATGTTGACTTCATTTGAGTTTACATATTGTATATAGCAACACACCATCACAGGTGTACTCTGCAATAGCTCATTCATCCTACATAACAATTTAACTCATAGGTTTCATAATCATTGTCATACTTCGTCCAAGCATTCCTGGGCTCAGTTTTAATATATAGCTACATTGTTAAATGGAATAGTTCATGTTGTTATTTTTTCATGTAAAGAACTCACAGAATCATTGCATGACAGACAGACCCAACTTGCAAGCAATTAAAAGCTTTAACTTGATCTGAAGAAATCCATCTTATTTCTCATAAATAGGTGGAACCACTCCAAACCTGGAGCAGAAGCCATCTGTAGAGTCATGGCTTCTTTGACAGTGTACTGTCATTCATCTTAGAGTCAGTAAGGGTGGGGCTAGACATGGTCTTAGATGTACATCCTACTGGGCTGTGGGTCCTCCAGTGAAGCAACATCTACCTCCCAAGCCCAGAAGAAAGGCTTTGAAGGACTCTGTTAGTATTGAACAACAGAAGGTGAATCACATGTGATTTGTGGTTCTTCAGATATGGGAGAGACCTTTAAACTCCATGCCAAGCTCAAAGACAAGGTACATTCGATATAGGCCCTGCAGCCTGGCTCCTGGCACCACCAAGCAGAGTGACCACATATAGGAGCACCCATGTTTTACAGTGTTCATCTCAGGTTCCACAAAACCAAGTAGAGCCTGGAGCTCTGGGATTTTGTCAGTCAGTCTCCCATTTATGGACTCCCTGATTCTGGGGTTCACAGCTTTTCACCCCCACAGCATGGAACCCCACCACTGAATGTGATCAGGTAGCCCAGAACTGATGGATGGTTACCTGCACATTTTCCTGATCTACACTGTGTCCAATGATATTATGCCTCAAAACACCACTTGTAGGTTTGGGTTTGTTTAGATTTGGGGTTTTCATTGAGTTTTTTTTTTTTTATGTCTGCAGCTTTTGCCATACTTGGATATATATAAATCCTGCAACATTACATTCTCCAGGAATAAATCTCTGACATTTCCCAAAGCTGCAGAATTCATTTTGCCTCTGTTTAAAGTGGCCAAGGCCAAAATATGGGATGAAGTTATTATCTCCTACTAATCTTTGTAATTATTCTTGTAAACCACTAAAAAAACAAAATTGCTTTGAGAATATAAGTTGAAATGAAAACTCAGTCCTGTCGATTTCTGAACTGCTAAGGGCCCTTTCAGTTTTCATGTAGCCAAAACACTCTTAACAGCCAGCAAATGTTATCAGAGGAATATTTGCTCGTGTTTTCTCTCTCTACTTCCCCGTTACCCACTTTAAAAATTCCAGAGATTTTTTTCCCCCCAGAAGATTAGTTTTGGAAGATTGTATCCAACTATATTTTTTTAGCAGTTCTAATGGTGCCCATTTATCCTGACCTAACTGGTTATTTAAATAATTTTTTAAACCACCACCAATAATAAATGGCATGTGAAACTGATCTGTTGGTAATTGGAGGAAAAGTCAGCATCTGTATTTATAAAATAAAATTGATTAGTATTTATTTTGAGAGTAAAACTGTATGTTATTTCCCTGTGATGTTTGAGTCCTGTCTTCTTCATTGTTTTGAATTTCATACTAAAGCGGAGTTAACTATGAAAACCTCATTCTTAAACAGTCTGCCAGCCATTCCACATTTACTGAACTAGCCCCCCTTCCACTTTGAAAGGGACTGGACTAAACAAATTTATATGAAAATTAATCAACCTTGACCCCTGCCACAGTCCCCAGTTGGGAGTGGGGGAAGGAAGGGTGGCATAGGTAAATTAACAATTAAGTACAATTCAGTGTGGTAAATTCTATGATGGAGAGATGTCTAGCCATGCTACAGAATTCAGAGGAAGTTATTCTGACTCAAGGATTAAGAAAGGGTCATGAAGTTAATACAGATGAAAGATGTATAAGACTTCACATTACAGATGGAGGGAACAGCATGGGCAAAGGCCCAGAGGCAGGGCAGGGCCGCATGCATATTTGCAAAACTGCAAGGAGTTTGCTGTGCTTGGGCCCTGAATGGATGTGAGGAAAGGTAAGAGGAGAAATTGAATTGTAGGCCCATGGGGGAAGGACTTAGGATAAAAAGTGAAGAGATCTGGATGCATGCTATGGACAACTGACCAGTAACCTTTCCAGTCTTTAAAACAGAAGAGTAACTTGTTTAGATGTGAATTATAACTAGCAGCCAAGTTGAAGCTGGACTCAAGTGATACTCTTCTTAATCTTCTTCTATACCATTTAGTTTCGGGGGGAAAAAAAAAGCCTCTGTCTGAAAAAAAAGTTCATCCTTGTGTTCCTAATGGTTTCAGGGTAAGGAATGAATAATGAACTGGATTTTTACCATGTGGTACAAAGGGCAGCTAGCATCTATTCTTTAGAAGCTAGATTCTGAATGCCCCAACTCAGCCACTTTGACGTTAAGACTCTGGTCAAGTCACTGAACTAAGGACTCCTCAGTTCTTAATCTGTAAAGAATTGAAGAGAACTCTGCCATCATGTTTGTATAGGACCTACACCATCAATGTTGGTTCCTTTTTGTCCTGTGGGAAACCATCGCCTAGTGACAGAAAGGATACCTGAAACTTGTTATCACCATTTCTTGTTCTAGCACTTGAGCCCAGCCATTTCTCTGAATCTGGCTCTTAATCTGTCATGTGGGGATGATACCTCACACCAGTTAGAATGGCTGTCATCAAAAAGTCTACAAACAATAAATGCTAGAGAGGGGGTGGAGAAAGGGAACCCTGCTACACTGTTGGTGGGGAGGTAAATTGGTACAGCCACTATGGAGAACAGTATGGAGGTTCCTTAAAAAACTAAAAACAGAGTTATAATAATGATCCACCAATCCCACGCCTGGACATTTATCTGAGAAAACCATAATTTGAAAAGAGTCATGTACCCAGATGTTCATAGCAGCTCTATATACAATAGCCAAGACATACGGACACAACCTAAATGTCCATCAACAAGATGTTCATTACTCAGTCATGAAAAATGGCATTTGCAGCAACATGGATGGACCTATAGATTATCATACTAAGTGAAGTAAGTTAGAAAAAGGCAAGTATCATAGGATATCACTTATATGTAGAACCTAAAAAAATGACACAACTTATCTGTGTCAGAATCACAGATGGAGAAAGCACAGTTGCCAGGCTATATAGGAGTGGGGAGGGATAAACTGGGAGATTGGGATTGATGTATACACACTACTTTGTGACCCCACGGACTGTAGCCCTCCAGGCTTCTCTGTCCATGGGATTTACCAGGCAAGAATACTGGAGTAGGTTACCATGTCCTTCTCCAGGGGATCTTCATGACCAAGGGATCGAACCCATGTCTCCTATCTTCTGCATTGCAGGCAGATTTTCTACCCACTGAGTCATCAGGGAAGCCCATATATAAAATAACTAATAAGGACCTATGGTATAGTACAGGGAACTCAATAACTCTGTAACGGCCCATCTGGGAAAATAAAGAATGGATGTGTGTATAACTGATTCACTTTGCCGTGCACCTGAAACTAATACAACATTGTAAATCAACTACACTCAATAAAAAAACATTTTTAAAGTAGGGATGATACCCACCCCTCTAACCTCTCTAAACCTCTCCCCACCCCACAACCCGGTACTGGATAGAGTGTAAGACGTGGTCAGTATTTTTATGAAACACTTGATCTTTACAAAGCACCATGCACATAGGGAGGAATTAGTCATTCAACAAGGATTTCTTACAACATATACATCAGACTTTGAAATGGAGATCTCCATTCTGCACACATTAAGAATGTATCTGGGCTGAAACTGCTCTTTTGAAAAACTAAGCTCTAAACAAATGTCAAGAGTTCCGAAGTATATTGGTGGGTGGCATGGACACAGTGTTGAGATATGGTCTATAAACCTAATTAGCTTAATTTTCATGGTTTTTTAACACCTGGCAGATGAGTTTCTTTAGGCCACCTTATCCATACATATTCTCTCTCACAGCTTCTGGCTGCTTCACTGAACCCTAAACCGGTGCCCAGAGCTCTTAATTTCACTCAAAGCAGATAGAGGCTTTCTTTTTTTTTTCCCCCCCTCTTAGCATATCTAATTATAGTTTTGTAGGTAGACAGCTCAGCCTTGTGGATTTTAAATGAATAAAAAAAAATACATGTCTATAAAATAATTCCACAATTTTTTTAGAGACTGGCAATGTCAGCAATCTAGAAAAAGAGTGGTCATGAATCTAGATTAAAAAGACAGTCAGTTGAAGAAATATTAATAGCTCTAGTCAGCCAAGCCCAGAACTACAAGGGGGAGAGTGCAGGCTCTTAGCCTTTGGTTTTGTACAGAACACAAATCTAATGAACTTATTTCTCTTTAGTCCCCGTTAAAGTACAAGCAAACCACTCCAGTATTCTTGCTGTGAGAACCCCATGAAAGTATAAAAAGGCAAAAAGATAGGACACTGAAAGATGAGCCCCCCAGGTTGGGAGGTGTCCAATATGCCACTGGGGAAAAGCAGAGGGCAATTATTAATAGCTCCAGAGAGAATTAAGTGGCTGAGCCAAAGTAGAAACCACGCCCAGTTGTGGAGGTGTCTGGTGGTGAAAGTAATATGTGATGCTGTAAAGAACAATATTGCATAGGAACCTGGGATGTTAGGTCCATGAATCAAGGTAAATTGGATGTAGTCAAGCAGGAAATGGCAAGAGTAAACAACATCTTAGGAATCGAATCAGTGAACTAAATGGACAGGAATGGGCGAATTTAATTCATAATGGCCATTATATCTACAACTGTGGGCAAGAATTCCATAGAAGAAATGGAGTAGCCCTTATAGTCAACAAGAGAGTCCGAAATGCAGTACTTGTGTTCAGTCTCAAAAACAATAGAATGATCTTGGTTCATTTCCAAGCAAACCACTCAACATCACAGTAATCCAAGTCTATGCCCCAACCACTGATGCCAAAGAAGCTGAAGTTGACCAGTTCTATGAAGACCTACAAGACCTTCTAGAACTAACACCAATAAAAGATACCCTTTTCATTACAGGGGATTAGAATACCAAAGCAGGAAGTCAAGAGATACCTGGAGTAACAGGCAAGTTTGATCTTGAAGTACAAAATGAAGCAGGGCAAAGGCTAACAGAATTTTGCTAAGAGAAAACACTGGTCATAGCAAACACCCTTTTCCAACAACGTGAGATCACTCTATACATGGGCATCACCAGATGGTCAATAGCAAAATCAGATTGATTATATTCTTTGCAGTCAAAGATAGAAAAGTTCTATACAGTCAGCAAAAACAAGACCTGGAGCTGACTATGGCTCAGATCATCAGCTCCTTATAGCAGCATTCATGCTTAAACTAAATAAAGTGGGGAAGACCACCAGGCCATTTTCAGGGATGACCTAAATCAAATCCCTTATGATTATATAATGGAAGTGATGAACAAATTCAAGGGATTAGATCTGATAAACAGTGCCTAAAGAACTATGGGCAGAGTTTCATAACACTGTACAGGAAGCAATGACCAAAAACATCCCCAAGAAAAATGGGACTTCCTTGGTGGTCTAGTGGTTAGGATCCCATGCTCCCAATGCAGGGGTCCCAGGTTCATTTCCTAGTCAGGGAACTAGATCCCATATGCCACAACTAAAGATCCTGCAGGCTGTAACTAAGACCCAGTGCAGCAAAATGAAAAATAAATAAATATTTAGAAAAAGAAAAATGTAAGAAGGCAAAGTGGTTATCTGAGGAAGCTTTACAAATAACTGAGGAAAGAAGAGTAGCAAAAAGCAAGGGAGAAAAGGAAAGATACACCCAACTGACCTGCAGAGTTCCAGAGAATAGCAAGGAGAGATAAGAAGGCCTTCTTCAATGAACAATGCAAAGAAATAGAAAAAAAAAAAAAAGCAGTAGAATGGGAAAGACTAGACATCTCTCTGAGAAAAGTGGATATATCAAAGAAACATTTCATGCAAGGATGGACATGATAAAAGAAAGGATCTAACAGAGGCAGAAGAGATTAAGAAGAGGTGACAAGAATATAAAGAAGAACTGTACGAAAAAGGTCTTAATGACCGGCATAACCACAAAGGTGTGGTCACTCACCTAGAGCCAGACATCTTGGAGTATGAAGTCAGGTGGGCCTTAGGAAGCATTACTACCCATAAAGCTAGTGGAGGTAATAGAATACCAGCCAAGCTATTTAAAACCCTAAAAGATGATGCTATTAAAGTGCTGTACTCAATATGTCAGCAAATTTGGAAAACCCAGCAGTGGCCACAGGACTGGAAAAGGTCAGTTTTCATCCCAATTCCCAAGAAGGGCAATGCTAAAGAATGTTCAAACTATCAGACAATTGCGCTCTCTTTCCATGCTAGTAAGGTTATGCTCAAAGTCCTTCAAGCTAGGCATTAGCAGTACTTGAATTGAGAACTCCCAGATGTACCATCTGGGTTTAGAAAAGGCAGAGGAACCAGAAATCAATCAAATTGCCAACATTCACTGGATCAAAGAGAAAGCAAGGGAATTCCAGGAAAATATCTACTTCTGTTTTATTGACTACACTAAAGCCTTTGGCTATATGGATCACAACGAACTGTGGAAAATTCTTAAAGAGATAAGAATACCAGACCATCTTACCTGTCTCCTGAGAAACCTGTATTCGGGCCAAGAAGCAACAGTTAGAACCTTACATGGAACAATGGACTGGTTCAAAATTGGGAAAGGAATTCATCAAGGCTATATATTGTCACCCTATTTGACTTATATGCAGAATATACCATGCGAAGTGCCAAGCGGGATGAGTTACAAGCTGGAATCAAGATTGCCAGGAGAAATATCAACAATCTCAGATATGCAGATGATGCTGCTCTAATGGCAGAGAGTGAAGAGGAACTAAAGAGCCTCTTGATGAGGGTGAAAGAGGAGAGTGAAAAAGCTGGCTTAAAACTCAAGATTCAAAAAACTAAGATCATAGCATCTGGTCCCATCACTTCATGGCAAATAGAAGGGGAAAAACTGGAAGCAGTGACAGATTTTTCTCTTCTTGGGCTCCAAAATCACTACAGATGGCGACCAAAGTCATGATTTTAGAAAATGCTTGTGCTTTGGAAGGAAAGCTATGACAAACCTAGACAGCATATTAAAAAGCAAAGACATCATTTTGCTGACAAAGATCTGTATAGTCAAAGCTATGGTCTTTCCAGGAGTCACATACGGATGTGAGAGTTGGACCATAAAGAAGGCTGAGTGCTGAAGAATTGATGCTTTTGAATTGTGGTGCTGGAGAAGACTCTTGAGATTTCCCTTGGACAGCAAGGAGATCAAACCAGTCAATCCTAAAGGAAATCAACCCTAAATGCTCACTGAAAGGACTGATGCTGAAGCTGAAACTCCAATACTTTGGCCACCTGATGGAAACAGCTGACTCATTGGAAAAGACCCTGATGCTGGGAAAGATTGAGGGCAGGAGGAAAAGGGGATGACAGAGGATGAGATGGTTGGATGGCATCACTGACTCAAAGCACATGAGTTTCAGCAAACTCTGGGAGATGGTGAAGGACAGGGAGGAATGTGCTGCAGTCCATGGGGTCACAAAGTCAGACACAGCTTAGTGACTGAACAAGAACAAAGTACCAGCACCAAATTAGAAAGGAATCAAGGTTGAAATAATGATCTGAAGAAAAAATGGATAACTAGGCTGTAAGGCTAGTGCAAAGAGTTGACTCATTGGAAAAGACCCTGATGCTGGGACGGATTGGGGGCAGGAGGAGAAGGGGACAACAGAGGATGAGATGGTTGGATGGCATCACCGACTCAATGGACATGGGTTTGAATAAACTCCGGGAGTTGGTGATGGACAGGGAGGCCTGGCGTGCTGCGATTCATGGGGTCGCAAAGAGTCAGACACGACTGAGCGACTGAGCGACTGAACTGAAATGAACTGAACTGAGACTGTAAGAAGCAGATACAAACAGGCAGGAAGGAAGCAGTCTAGACATCTTGAGTGAGAAGCCCTCAGCCCCACAGAACAGCCAGTCAGGAACTCAAATCCCAGCCCCGCCGCTCACTGGCTGTGTGACCCAGGCAAGGCGCTTGACTTTCTTAGCCCATGCGCTCCTCTGAAAGTGAAGTTAGCCCCTTACTCAGGTCTTCCCATGGGCCTGGACTCCTTTTGTCACAGAAGCAAACTAGCATTCATTCTTCAAAACCCAATTGCCTTGGGGTCTGGAGCATAGCAGGAAAGGAGAGGACCCTCACCTCTTACTCTCTGCCTGTTGTGAAGAGCTTGGGGCTCGACCATGTCACACAGCCCGCTTCTACTCACGAGCCACGACACAATGACTTTAAAATACACCACAAAAATGAACAAAACAGCTTAAAAAGTTCAGCTCGAATGGCTTGTACTGTTCCTTCAGATAGCCCTCAGTCATCAGAAAAAGGATAAATTCACTTAAGTTTGATGGGAAAACACATAAAATATTTTAAAGGAGTAAATTATTCCCAACGGTGAATATAAATTGATACTTTAAGGGACAAACTTTTCCTTAAAAGTTTACTTGGAAAAAAAGTTTTTAATTCACTTGAAGGGAATATCTTATTCCTCAAAGAAACCGGAATCACTGTGTCTTTCTCTTGGGATGTTACTGTGTTGTGAGGGCGCCCCAGGCTACTTTACACAGGGGTGGTCTATGAGCTTTTTGCTCCTGCAAACTGAGTGCAAGGCTATAGACAAGCTGTCTCCAAGCTTGCTGGTCTCAGGGCCAGACCCTTTGCTCTCAGAAATCTGCCAGTTGCCTTGATTTTTCTGCCCTGGGCCCAAGTAGGGGCAGAAAGGGTGCCCTGCAAGTGCTGGGGGATAACAGGTGCTTATTGGCCTTTTGAAGGAGGTTCCTGAGGTTTAGGGATGAGAAGGTACTATAGTCAAAGCTATGGCTTTTCCAGTAGTCATGTACAGATACAAGAGTTGGACCATAAAGAAGGCTGAGCATCGAAAAGTTGATGCTTTCTAATTGTGGTGCTGGATTAGACTCTTGAGAGTTCCTTGGACAGCAAGGAAATCAGTGAATCCTAAAGGAAATTAACCCTAAATATTCACTGGAAGGACTGAGGCCGAAGCTCCAATACTTTGGCCACCTGAAGCGAAGGGATGACTCATTGGAAAAGACTCTGATGTTGAGAAAGATTGAGGGCAACAGGAGAAGCAGGTGGCACAGGATGAGAAGGTTAGATAACATCACAGACTCAATGGACATGAATTTGAACAAATTCTGGGAGATAATGATAGACAGGGAAGCCTGTAGTCCATGGGATGGCAAAGAGTAGGATGCGACTGAACGACTTCACTTTCATGCATTGGAGAAGGAAATGGCAACCCACTCCAGTGTTCTTGCCTGGAGAATCCCAGGTACGGCAGAGCCTGGTAGGCTGCCATCTATGGGGTCGCACAGAGACGGACACGACTGAGGTGACTTAGCAGGAGCAGCAGGGTGAGGTATGTAGTGAAGTACCGGTCGGAGTACCAACGAAACAAGATTGTCCATGGGTGATGAGTGATGGGCAACTGGGGGTCCATGACTCACTCTGGTGCCTCTGGCTCACACCCTGTCCTACAGCCAGGTGGATGCTTGCCATTCCCAGAACGCCCCTGAATGCCTCAGGACCACAGCTCCTACAGTATCTTACCTAATCCACAGTACAACAGCAAGCAACTGTTCCTCCTGTAAGCCAGAGTTCAGCCATTCTCCTTTGCTCTCTGAAGTCTTTCCCGTCATCTTCCCCAGTCTCCACCCCTAAACAGGGAGGCCCCCCTACTTTGGAGTCCTCCCACCACCTGTGTATGCTCCCACAGCCACCCTTTCATTTTCTCAACTGTCTGTTTCCCTATTTGCCACCTTCAGCAGGCTGTGAGCTCCCAGAGTGGCCACCCTGTTGAAAGGCACAACTACTGCTCGGGAAAGTCTGCTAGATCAGTGTGCTGAATGCCCATTTTTTAGATGAAGTGGTTGAGGCCCAGAGAAGTCAGTGTCATAGCCAAGTTCCTAGAGCTAAAATGTGACAAGAGCTAGGACTTGAAGCCAGAACAAGCGAGTCCTTTCTCTACATTCCATCTGAGCTGCAGGCCACAGTTCCATGGGGCATTCATTCATTTAGCATTGATTGGGTGCCCCCTATTGGTCAGCACTGGCTGAACAAATCATGGGGCAGGGCTGTGAAAGAAACCCACAGGCGACCAATGGTGGAAGTCTGACATGCCGGTGCCTGGGAGCTCAGGCAAGTCTCCTTGGGGAAGTGAGATTTAAACAGATTTGAAGCTACAGAGAGCCCATTCCAGGCCAACAGCACCGCATAAGAAAGCTTTGAAGTTGATACGTGCATGGCACACGTGGAGGGCTTGCAGATTGACCAGTAAGTAGAGCCAGAGTAGAGAGTAACAAGCCATGAGGCTGGACAGTGGCAAACCAGATCCAGAGACAACACCTCCCACCCGTACCAGGCTTGTCCTTTTCAATTATATTTTGCACTGTCGTGTTGATGATTTTTTTAAAAAAATAATCTAAGTACATCCTGACACCTCTGGCTGGCCCTCTTAGGACTCAGCTTCAGTGCTGGCCCCTGCATGTGTGTGCACCAACCCACTGGCACAAGGAATCCTACTGTGGGTGGCAGTTTTTAATGCATGTTCGCAGCCCAGATGTACAGAAATGTAATTTTATTTTCTCATAACAGTCTCTCAGCCAAGCTCTTTCCAGCTAATGGCAGAAGACTTTTGATCTTGCCATTTCAAGGCAACTCAGTCATTTCTGGATAAAAAAACGTATCTTCTTTGGGTTAAATGTTCAAATCCCCAGATCCTCCCTCACCTATCCTTCACCCACAAGGCTCCAGGGCTTCTGACAAGACTCTCTGACCTACCCACAGTCAGGGTGGATGCTGGCTGCTGGCCTCTGGGGTTCTAATCTCCGGGTCCTCACACCTATGTCGTCCTTCCCTCTCCTCAGACCCTCTCAGCCCTGCTCGGCTCCTGTGGGGACTCAGGCTAACTGGCCCACCTTCTCTCACCACCCTGTGAGGCTGCCCTCAGGGTTTCCGGCCTGGACTTCTCTCAGCTAGTTGGCTGCCTGGCACCCTGAGGAGCACGGAGCTCCTATGAAGCTTGCCTCAATCTACCTGCAAGACCATGAGCAGTTCGATCCCCTGTATCGAGTGGCCCAAACCTATCTCCTGTTTAGAGCCCAAATGGGGGTGGGGACAGGGGAGGAAGGGCCCCCTCAGGCTCCACCAATCTTTTGGGATCTAGCTGCACCCCTTCCAAATAACCCCCTGTAGCTTTCCCTTTTTTTCAGAGGTGGGAAAACACCCCTTCATCACCACCTGCATGCATTCTCTCCTCCATGGCAGCTTTTTTTTTGATGGCTGTACACTCAAAGTTCCCCAGGCTCTGTCTAGTCAGACAAAATTTTTCTTGCTCCATAAAGCCTGACCTTGCCATGAAAGCCTGACTTTTGAAACATTCAGCCCTTCGATTCCCTTTCTTGTTCTGGAGTCTATCCACTCTGCCCTGGAGGTGGTAAATCCCTCTGTCCTCTCATAGTTCTCTTGCTGAGCAAGCTGGCACACTCCTGCCCTTCCTTCACAGCCTTCCTTCTTGGTGAATGAACCAAAAAAAGGCGCTACAGGAACAGCAGAGTCCAAACCTAACACAGCCAGCTGCTACCTGGATCCCCTGGTCCTTCAGGAATATCCATGGCTGAGGTTCTGCTCCAAGCAGTTAGGAGGAGTTGGCCCTGACGTGCGCACCTGCGTCAAAGGTGTTCCTGTGCAAGGCTCTCACTGAGCACCAGGCTGCAGGTTTAAACTACAAAGGGAGGCAATAGAACATTTTGCTTTTGTGTTTGTTTCCCTTGAACAAGGAACAGTAGTTGAGAGCTAGAGCTAGATTAAAGGTAGAGACTGACATTCTTAAAAAATTTTCAGTGTTGCAATTACTGAAGCCCACGTGCCTACAGCTTCTGCTTTGCAGCAAGAGAAGTCATCACAAAGAGAAGCCCAAGCATCGCAAGAAGAGTAGCCCCTGCTCACTGCAACTAGAGAAACCCCACATGAAAGAAAGACCAATGCAACCAAAAATAAGTAAATAATAATGAAAATTATCAGTTGGCCCATCCACAAGCCTATCACTCTGCCTGGACCAATGCAAAGAAAAATGTCCGAGTCCAACACCAAAATAAAACTGGTTATTTCATGGAGGAGGGACTTAGGGTCAATTTTTATTACCTCCTTTTGAACTTTTTTTAAAAAATGATCAGTGATGTTCATAAAAATAAGCAATTCATTACTTTAAAAAAAAGGCTGAAAGTTGGAACGAGAAGATGCATTTAGAGTTTATTTATTCCCTCTTACAACAATATTTCGTGAGCACTTAGTATATGCTGGCAGCTGCACCAGGGGGATAGCAATAAGCCCAGTGCCTGCTCCCAGCTGCACAGGGCCTAGTGGGAGAGGCAGGCAGCAGAGAACATACGCGCGGATGAGACAGTGCCACAATGATGGGCACAGTGCAGCAAACACAATACTCAAAAGTATTAGCAAGATCTTGATGAAAATATCTGTACACCCACGCTCATGGCACCATTCTCAACAGCCAAAGGTAGAAACAACCCAAGTGTCTATCATCAGATGAATGGAAAAACAAAATGTGGTCTATGCATCCAACAGAACATTATTTGGCCTTAAAAAAGGAAGGAAATACTGTCACATGCTACCCACAGAAGAACCTAGAGGACATAATGTTAAATGAGATAAGCCAATCACTGAACGACAAATACTGTATGATTCCATCACAGGAGGTTCCTTAGAGGAGTAAAATTCATAGGGACAGAAAGAAGAATGGTGGTTACCAGGGGCTGGGGGACAGGGGGAGGGGGTGTTACTGTTTAATGGATACAAAGTTTCAGTTTTGCAAGATGAAGAGTTCTGGAGATTGAAAAACAGTGTGAATGTACTTAACACTACTGAACTCTACACTCAGGAATGGTTAAGATGGTACATTTCATGCTATGTGTATTTCACCACAATTAAGAAAAAACACCAGTGTCCAGGTGTGATCAGTGCTGCTGGCACAGACAGAAACTGAGCAGGAAGAGGGGCAGGGCCCTCCAGGAGGAGGGTAACTGAGGTGTGCTGATGAGAGAGCTGGTGAGGGCAGAGTGGTCTAAGTGGAGGGATCTGGGGATGATCCAGATGGACTGAGGGTTAGAGCGACCTGGAGAGCAGGGGTGGGCAGACTATGCCATGGGTGTCCCCAACAGGTCATGGCAAGACATGTACCCAAAGGCAAGGGCTTAGTCACAGAAACATTTATGAAGATCACTCTTCTTGCCAGATGGATGGGTTAGGAGGCGAGAATGGGGCCAGAAATGCAGTTAGGAGGCACCCATGGGAGCCCAGACTAGGGAGCAGGGGATGACCTGCACTCAGATGGTGGCAGCGTGATGGAGAGGACAAATTTGGAGAGATGTGGGTGATGGAATGAAAAGGACCAGCTGGTGGACTGGCCATGGCGAATGATCCTCAAGCTCCCTTTAGAATCTATTAAAACCTGACCTCTGCAGCCTCCATGATTTCAGAATTCTTCAGTGTGTGATCTTGTTTGATTCTTGTACATCCATGGGTGGGCAGAGTAGATTAAGAAACAGGATTCAGAGGACTAAGGCACAGGGGTCTTTTCTCAGGTCTCCCAGTGACGGATGCCCCAGCCCAGCCACCAAAGCTGTCTCAGGGTGAACACAGCACCATTCTCTGACCACACAGCACCGTTCTCTGACCCCACACCCCAACAGGTAAGAAGCTGCTCCTTTGGTCTCTTCTTCCTACAACATAACAAGCAGCATCATAGCCAAACACTCAAAGGTTGTTTTCTGAGTCACACAAATTATCTCTATAGCTTTTGCGTTATCTGCTACCATCCTACTTTTGATCAGAGCAGGAAAGTAGATTGGTTTGGCCTCTTCTGCTTGCCACAGAGTTAGGGTATTTAGAATTCTGTGTTTTTCCAGGAAGCTATAAATAAGTAGGTATTTTTTATTTTTAAATTTCTGGTTGCTCATTAATTCTTATAAAAATCTTCTCATTCCCCAAACTAGAGCTCCAACCCTTTACACAGTAACCCTGTTCTTCCTCAAGCTCTCAAAAAGATTGGCAATGGCTTAGCATTGAGCTACTGTGATTTTTTTTTTTAAAAAGATTATGTTTTAGCACATCTGAGCTCTTAAGACTAGAGAGATGATTCTGGTCCTAAGTCACAGCAAAATACCTGCAAAGCCAGGTGGGGAATGCAATAAGTAAAGTGGTTCAGGTGTCTTAAGATAAATTCTTTCAAAACAGAGGCTCCTGCACATTATGTTCTCCATCGTTTTCCCTTAAATATAGGGCCCTCTTGATCTGTCTTTCACATTTTCATTTTGAGAGAGAGAAGTTTCAGAATGACCCACTTCCTATCTACCTGAAAAAGAGTTCAGAATAATGATAGTAAAGACAAGCTAAGATCTTGGAGAAAAGAATGGAGGCACAGACCAAGAAGATAGAACAAACAAATAGATGAAAAATACAATAAATGGAATGAAAAACACTATAAGGAATCAATAGGATAAATGAGGCAGAAGAACAGATAAGTGAGCAGAAGAGAGAATGATGGAAATCACTGCCATGGAACAAAGAATGAAAAGAAATGAGGACAGTCTCAGAAACCTCTGAAACAATATTAAACACAACAACATGAACATTATAGGGGTCCTGGAAGTAGGAGAGAGAGAGAAAGGGTCTAAGAAAATATCTGAGGAAATAACATCTGAAAACTACCTTAAGATGGGAAAGGAAATAGTCACTCTAGTCCAGGAAGCATAGAGAAACCCAGGCAGGATAAATTCAAGGGGGAATACCCAAGACATACAGTAATCAAATTGACAAAAATTAAAGATAAAGAAAAAATATTGAAAGCAACAAGGGAAAAGCAACGTTTAACATACAAGGGAATTCTCCTTATATATAAATAAGGCATATAAGCTGGTTTTTCAGCAGAAACTCTGCAGGCCAGGAGGGACTGGCAGGATATATTGAAAGTGATGAAAGGGAGAAATCCGCAACCAAGAATACTTTACCCAGCAAAGCTCTCACTCAGATTTGACAGAGAAATATAAAGCTTTAGAGACAAGCAAAAGCTAAAAGAATTCAGCACCAAGGGCTTCCCTGGTGACCCAGATGGTAAAGAATCTGTTCACAACCCAGGTTTGATCCCTGGGCTGGGAAGATCCCCTGGAGGAGGGCATGGCAACCCACACCAGTATTCTTGCCTGGAGAATCCCTATGGACAGAGGGGCCTGGTGGGCTACAGTCCATGGGGTCGCAAAGAGTTGGACACGACTGAGACTAAGCGCACACACACACACACAAATCAGTTTTACAACGAATGCTAAAGAAACTTCTCAAGGCAGAAAAGGCCACAAATTAGATATAGGAAAATTATGGATGAGAAAGCTCACCAATAAAAGCAAACATAAAGGTAGGAAATCATCCACACAGAAATATGATATCAAAACCAAGCAAACATGAGGAGAGTACCAATGCAGGATATTGGGAATGCATTTGAAGTTAAAAGACTAGCAAGTTAAAGCAGTCCTTTTTATACATATGCTGCTATATCAAAACCTCATGGTAACTGCAAAATGAAAAGCTACAATAGATTTTGTTGCTGTTCAGTCACCAAGTCATGTCCAATTCTTTGAAACCCCATTAAAGGCAGCACGCCAGGCTTCCTTGTCCTTCACTATCTCCCAGAGTTTGCTCAAATCAATGTCCGTTGAGGTTGATGGTAATGCCATTCAACCATAGACACACACACACACACAAGGAAAAGGAATCCAGACAAAGTACTAAAGTTAGTTGTCAAATTGCAAGAAAACAAAAGAGGAAGAAAAAAAGAGACCTACAAGATCAAATCCAAACCAATTAACAAAATGGCTATAAAAACATACATATCAATAATTACCATAAAAATAAATGGAATATATGCTCCAACCAAAAGGCATAGATTGGCTGAATGGATACAAAAACAAGACCCATAAATATGCTGTCTACAAGAGACCCACTTCAGATCTAGGGACACATACAGACTAAAAGTGGGGGATGGAGAAAGCTATTCCATAAAGTGGGATTATTTTAGAGAAGACAGCCATTAGGTACACAAGCTGGACAGATGCCCTTGGCCTGGCCTTGCATATCTAGTCAATTCTTGTTACTCCCAGTCTTTTTGTTCCGGGAAGTCAGCATGATCCCAGCAACAATGCACCACTCCGAAGGGAGGGAATACAGGGTTAGGTCCCTACAGGCCTCTAGTCACAACACTGCCATCACCCAATCAATATGTAACCTTGGTTTATGTTTCCTATTGAAACATGCTGCCTGTAACACACACTGTGGAAGCATGAACACTGAACTCGGCAACAGCACTGTGGCTCATGCCTGAAGGAAACTACTTTATATTGTCTGCCAGGCCCATCACGGCCTTCCTGTGATCGGGATCCCAAGACAGCACCCCAGCATCACTCATGAGGGCCACTGTAAGCAGCGAAGTCACCAACAAAAAAGCACAAAGATACAAGGCCACTGCACTAAAAAGACAACAAAGAGGCTACTTGCCCACAGCAGGAGCTAACCAGGAAGGCAGAGTGTCACCTGGTTCCCCTTCAGAGGACATGCTCGCCAGGTGAGTCACATGTCTCGTTGCCCTGTGCACACCGACAAATGACCACAAAATCTCCGGGAGATTGGTTTCTGGGCTCACGGATACAGGTCAGCAAGCGGCAGCATTGCATACACCAGTGAAGAGTGAGGGTCAACCGTCCTAAGGTGAACCCGAAGGCCAGTGAGGGCTGAGGTTTTTTCCTTCTTTACCCTTTTGAGATACAATTTACACACCCAAAAATTTACACTTGGTAAGCAGACAGCTTTATGGGGTTTCTCTTTCCTTGTTTTTAAACTCTCCCTTCACTGAAATATGAGTTCTAGCAAAGTGGGGATTTCACTCATCTTGATTATCTTCAATCCACTGCCTGAAACAGTGCCTAGACACAGCCATGCTTGTTAAATGCATGCATGATTAAGTAGGGGAACCATACGGTGCTGTCACCTGAGCTCCAACTTCTCATCTGCAGTCATTTATTCTCCTCTGCACGCCGCCCCCCCCCTGCCCCCCGAGGTCTGTCCCAGTGCTGGGCACATAGTAGGACTCTCAAATACTATTTAATGAGCTAATACTGAAAGCAGCTATAATATTTATTCACCATAGGTGAATGACTAACATGTACTTTCTGAACATGATTCTGTGAGAATAGGATCTGGAACTCTGATTAAGGCAAAAAATTCAAGATTCCAGTATTTTTCAATCCCTTCCCCTCGCCCCGATCATAGCAGCAAAAAAAAACATTCCAAGTCATACATGATTCTTTGTAAGCAGTCGTGCTTGCTCCCACATAACATGTCTGGGCAAGATAATGTCCATTTCCGTTTTATTAACAAAGGAGCTAAACTTGGGGCACAGAAAGGTCTCCTCCCCAGCAAGGTCTCACAAATTTATAAGCAGAAAAGACAACATCCAACTAGATTTTTTTTTAAATGTGCTCCAAAAACAAATTTAGGAGACATATATTATGGCACATAAAATAGAATTATGACATAAAATAGAAACAGGAGGACCAAAAAATACATATTGAAAACAAGAGAATGCACAAAACCACATTCCAGAAAGTCTGACTCATTGGCTAAAGGTGCCCAGAAATTTGGCCCTAAGGTGTCTTGAAACCATTGGAAGGAGGAAGGAGTGATCAGCTCTTGGATTCACCTCATTCATTAAGAAAATAAAAAGACTGTCCCCCTCAAAACCCTCTACTTTTTCAGCACAGAAACCATTCTCTGTTCTTTAAACGGTCCTCTGGCACCCCAGAGGATGTCCAAGCTCTCCCAACCTCAGACCAGGCCCCCTCTGCCAGCACTGGCTGGGTTCATGCAGTCCAGAGGGCTGAGAAACAGAAGCCTATTAAAAATGTCATTCCAATTATTTCCCATCCCTCTAAGGTTGTTTATAGGAAACATTATTGAGTTTAATAGCATTTTAAATGCCAGGCTCAGAGGGTGAAAGGTTAAAAGTGAAAACATGCTAATACACTAATGCAAAGGAGACCACTAAATTATGCAGGAAGGGCCACCACACACACAGAGACACACACACACACACGTGCACACATACACACACACATGGATCTTCACTGAACTTTTAACTCAAACAGGGCATCAAGCAGAAAGGCAGTGACATTGAGAGGACTTGTGTAGTCATAACAAAACCAAAGCTATTCCACATGCTGTGTTCTCTTAGGGGCACATGAATCTGAGCTCAGTTGCAACTAGACCAAAGATGTCAGAAAAACAGCTGCCTCCAGCAAAGTGTAGTGGACTTGGACTCCAGTTCTGCTTTTTTTTTTGGTGGGGGGGGTAGGGTGGGGTGCTGCGCATCTGTGTGACCTCAGGCAAGGTATTTCACCTCTCTGGATCCCAGCCTTCTCATCCATGAAGAGCAACAACAATAATGGTGGTGAATGTTATCAAGGGCTTACTCAGTGCCAGGCACAATTCCAAGTGCTTTACAGAAATTATCTCATGTAATTCTCATGACAATTCTATGAGGCACATACTCATTTCCATTTTACAAATAAGCATAGGAAGGATCGGGCCAACTGAGGTGGTCAGAATGGATGTTCTCAAAGGTACCTTCAACTTCAAAAGGCTATCACTCCTGGTTCCACTTACTGTCAGCGCCAAAAACACAGCCTTATGCCAAGAGCTTGCTAAGAGGTCTTCCCACAAGTTTAAAATATATCAAGGCTTCTGCCTCTTGTAAAGATGAGGTCCAGGGGTCGTTCAACAGCAAGAAACCAAGGCCTCCAAAATTAACCTGCCAACCTCAGACATTGGGCACACCACACCTGGGCTTACCAATGCCCCAGTCTGCTCTCTCACTGCAAGCCAATATCTGGGCACCAAAGATAAGAGAGATGTCAAGGCAGTCTTATGGATTTCACTGTAGCTAGTATTTGACCTTTGGTTTGGTTTATGGTTTAATTCTTGGCTATATCCACGCCCTGGTCCTTGGAAGGGGCTGTGTTGGAAGACTAGCCTCCAAGGACAAGAGAGGGGAGGAGGCCCCGTGTTCATAGGCAGCCCTATTCCAAACCACTCTGCCCAGTGAACACTGCCTCTCCCACCTCGGGGCTGAAACAGAGTTCACGCAACCCACCTGTAACCCCCACGGCTGACAGGAGGGGTGCCCACGCCCTCTTCCTCAGGAGCACAGGTAGAGCCAAGGGACCTGTCCCCCTCTCCCAGCCCACCTCTCAGGAAGTCAAAGGACCTCCACTCAGAATTTCCCAAAATTGATTTTGCATCTTTCTGCCAAGGCACTGGGTAGAAAAATTTCAGTTAGATAGAAGAACATTGAAAGTCATGCCCAATTGGTGAGGAAGGGGTTTTTGTTTTTTAAATAAAAGAACCTTTTAGCCCTTCTGTCCTGGAGAGTTTGCCTCATGAGTCCGACTGGTCTACACATACCTTTTTATGGCCAGGCTTGATGGACATGGTTTACAGCCTCTGTGTCACTCAATAAAAGGCAGATACAGCTGAGATACAGATACTTTCCACGCCTGTTGTCTGAAATTCTCCACCTGGATGAGCAGGCCTGGTGGGGAGGGCTGAGGACCTGCAGTCAGGGGTTCTGACAGCACCTTCTGTGCAGCTTTTAACAACACCTGGAGATTGTTTTCTCACCTGAAAAACTGCCTTGATATAAGAACTAGGCAAAGCTACTCAAACATGCCGATTCTCTACAAGCTCGTGTTCACCATGCTGAGAAGACTCACTATTAACTACAACTGCAGTTTTATGTTGGATTACAGAACAACACTGTATATTTATGGGAGAAATCCATAAATTGGAGTAACCATAATAAAATGATAGTAATTGCTTTAGCACACTGATTGGTTCCAAGGTCTAAACTCAATATAAATATTGAGATCAAGAGAAATTCAGAAAGAGTTACTTACAGAGCTTTAACAACCTTTGAAATGAAGCTTAAAAAAAAAAAAAAAACTAATGGGCTTTCCTGGTGGCTCAGTGATAAAGAATCTGCCTGCCAATGTAAGACACACAGGTTCAATCCCTGGTCCAGAAAGATCCCACATGCGGCGGAGCAACAAGCCCGTGCCCACAACTTCTGAGCCTGTGCTCCACAACAAGAGAAGCCACTGCAATGACAAACCCAGGCACCGCAACTAGAAAAAAGCCTGTGCAGCAACAAAGGCCCAGCACAGCCAAAATAAGTTCTTAAAAAAAAAAAAAAATACATATGAAGACTGAATTTAAAGTTAGTCCAGAACTAATGCACAGGGGTGGTCTAAGGACAGTTCTCCCCCACTTCCTTTACAGCCACAACGCAATCATGACCTTAAGGTGACTGCATATCTATGATCTGACGCTTGCAAGGATTGAATTTGAGCCACTATGTGCCTTACAGGTAGCCTTAGATAAAATACACACATTTCGTGTAATAAACGTACTTCTTCTCTGGAGGTCTTAAGATATATACACTCTTATCTGCTCCCTCAAAAAAGAGCCCTGGATCAATATTTCAAACACTCTTACCTGATTTTACACTTCACGCCTCTTCACCCTCAACTCCAGTGGCATTCCCCTTATTTGGGTGGCTCACCACATTAATAGACCATTCCTCACGTAAGTTAAAAACTAAATAAATGGAGAAGGAAATGGCAACCCACTCCAGTATTTTTGCCTGGGAAATCCCATGGACAGAGGAGCCTGTTGAGCTACAGTCCATGGGGTCACACACACAAAAAAACTAAATAAAAATATAGAAACACTTGGTCATTAAAAAAAACAAACAAAAAATAGCACAGTGTTCACACACAAAATAACTTTTAGAATATAAATGTTCTTAAAATGTGTTTCTCTTCCAACACATGGCAGAGTTCAGATTCTCTGTGGATACTCCTAAAACACACTTACACATGGGTGAGGGCTAGACTTCTTGACTTTTGGGCAAAAACCATGTTGTTCAGATGCAATATCATCTTTAAAATAAATTTAAAAATCAACACAGAAAAAAGAAAGGGTTTTGGAGTGTAGAATTTTAGGCTTTGAGTGATTTTTGGAGGGTTAAGATTAAGTAACATTTTAGACACGAGTTCTGAAAAGGAAGCACTGCACCAATACATCACAGCATCATCTGAGCTGCCATTTCAAAAGAAGCTTTAGCTCCATAGGGTGGGAAGTGCAAAGTGGGGGTGGGGGGGCAATTCCCACTGTCACAGACAGCATCTATGACACTGCGACAGCCAATGTCTGATGACTGGCAACCATCAAGAGTGGCTACCAGGGACAATCACCCCAAGGTGTTTCTTCCTATTTGCACATGGAACCCACAGATTCCTCTTGTACTTGTGTTGGGTACATTAAGGAGGCCCTAACTCAGGCTATCCACCTCTGCCCATATTCAAACTGAGTGAATGAGGACAAGAACACAAATAAAGGAGTTTTTTACAACAAGCCATTCCTCTGGAACTCAGGATGTCTTCTCTCTGCTGTCCCAGTTTCTGCACCCCCCTCCCCCACTGAGGGGTGAAGGATCAGTGTCAGGTTCCAGCAATGGACCGCTATTACACCATCTAATGCCAGGAAGAACCTTACCTTCCACATTCGTAAGACGCTGAGGCCAGGCCCGGAGCTCTGCTGTGTGCATCATGTCTCCGAATCACCTCGCTCTCCTACTCTCACGGCACATGCGTATAACCCCACTCTGGGCTAGCATCCAGCCTATTTTGCATGAGTCTACAAAGACTTGCCAAGGACCACCTGCAGGAGGGCACATAGACGATGATTTGATTCAGGTGAATTAAATCAAGGCCATCAAGGTGAATGAGACAAACCCAGTACTCAGATATCCCTGTTTGTCAGCAAATAATACTCACAAGAGGATATTCCAAATCGTCTTCAAAGTGGAGACGGAAAATAACAACATAAAAAGCAAGAATTCCCTGAAAATGTACAGATAAACAGAAAATACAAATCTAACTTCAAAGGTACAGCTTGAGGTAAACACGACACACACTTTGCCATAAAAGGGTCCCTCCATACCCTAAACTGAATAAACAAAGCCTAGGCAAATGCTGATATCTAGGCTACATGATATATTCCAAGACACTCTCGCCCTCTCTCACACACACAGAGAAATAAAGCTATATGTATTAGTACAAAATCTCAGTTTATTAATACTAATTGAAAATGGTAATTTAAATGACACCTAAAAATGTGTGCTGTTTTTTCTCTGCCTGGGAGGCCAACCTCCATCATAGCCTCTCAGCACCCCAGGAGGCTGCCTGTGACCTCACACAGGTAAAGGCAGCCCAGGAAGAAAACCAAACCTCAGAGGGAGAGGCCCGACGGAAGCTGAACTCAAAGGGGGTCCTCAGAGGTGACGTGAGGTGCAGACACCCTCATCTGAGGCTCAGTGTGCAACTCCCGCCCCCACGTGCTGATGAACCCAAGCCCTGCTGCAAGAGCTGGGGGCCAGGTGTGCCCCAGTGAACGAAAACAACCTAGCTGAACGCGACACTGCTCTCGCTGCCATGGGGCAGGGACAAAGGAGGAAAAATGGACAAATGAGAAAGCCTTCCCACTGAGAGAAGTTCAAGTGCTATCAGGGCCTGTGGCCCAAATGATGGAACCCCAGAAATCCCAAGAGAAATGGTGGGTGAAATGAGTCGTACCTGATGTGTGGGTATATGAAAGGCTGTAGAATTTGCAACCTGGCAGATAGGGCCATAGTCATGGGATGGAGGAGGTTTAGTCTTAGCAAAACATTGATCACTATTTTAGCTTCAGTTCAGTTCAGTTCAGTTGCTCAGTCATGTCCGACTCTTTGCAAGCCCATGGACCACAGCACGCCAGGATTCCCTGTCCATCACCAACTCCCGGAGCTTACTCAAACTCATGTCCATCAAGTTGGTGATGCCATCCAACCATCTCATCCTTTGTTGTCCCCTTCTCCTCCCGCCTTCAATACTTCCCAGCATCAGGGTCTTTTCCAGTGAGTCAGTTCTTCGCGTCAGGTGGACAAAAGTACTTGAGCTTCAGCTTCAGCATCAGTCCTTCCAATGAATATTCAGGACGGATTTCTTTTAGGATCGACTGGTTTGAACTCCTTGTAATCCAAGGGACTCCCAAGAGTCTTCTCCAACACCAGAGTTCCAAAGCATCAATTCTTCGGCACTTAGATTTGTTTATGATTCAGCTTTCATATCCATACATGACTACTGCAAAAACCATAGCTTTGACTAGACAGACTACTTTAGGTTAATAATGCTAATAAGAATTTTTAAAATTGGAGGCTAATTGCTTTACAGTGCTGTGTTGTGTTAGTTTCCAATGCACGACAATGTGAATCAGCTATAAGTATACATGTATCCCCTCCCTCTTGAACCTCTTGAGTTGAACTCCTTCTTGAGTTGCAGGAGAGCTATAAACATTAGCTTCTTTTTAATTTTTTGTTTGTAAAGTGTTTTGAGAGTAAAAATGGAAAGGTACTGTCTATACTGAACAATTCTTCCTTATGGTTGTTCAAAACCACCTCCCCTCCTACAAAACATGCTTGACTTCAGAGTTGGACTATATATACATGCCCATCCCAGAGACCGAGGGGCTGCAGTCACCCGCCCCCTACATTGACCTCTGTTCTAGACTCTTGAGTGCCCACTGTAGCCAGCCATTTCTTCAAGACCCAATCCCTCCCTACCATTTCCATGGAACACTTCCATTTCTTCTACTCACCCTCCAAAGGGTGTAGGGGGAAAATCCTATACTGATACAGACTTGCTTAGGCAACATTATAAATGAAAACAGAGTTTCAACCTTAGGGAAGCTAAAGAAATTTTTAACCTTAAAAGAGTCTATACATTACTTTTTGCATGGTATCATAGGACTTATTAGGAATTCTGTACTTTATCTTAAGAGCAGTGGAAAATCTTTAAAGGGTCATAAGCATGGAGGGTGACATGTTCTAGGACACGTTTTAAAAATAAAGCAGTGAAAGAAACTTTCTGTAATGATGGCAGTATGAAGTAATTCTATGAACCTTCCTGCAGATAACAATGATGAAATCTGGACAATATTTTTAAAAATATACTTACAGGCCCTGAGAAGTATCTCAAAACAGAAGCCAGAGGAGTGTTTACTCTTAAAAAACTATAATTGGAAGAGGTAAGAGTCATGATAGTGTTCTCAAACTCCCAAGGTTAGAACAGGTGAAAAACCACAGCCTCATTACCTTTAGGTTGTAGAACTGCAGAATATGTGTACATTTAACAGGGAAACTCTGAAAGTGAGAGAATTTCAGAAGGCCGAAGCCCTAAAGTCTGAGTAAAAAGCCTGTCCAAATCTTTAGCCAAATGCTAGAAGGCCTTGTGAAAAAATAAGCAGGGACCAGAGAGGAAGCTATCCTTGAAAGACAGAGCTGCAATAGACTGGGAAGATATGTAAATTTGCTACTTTCAAAAATCTGAGTGAATTTCCCAACTCGTGTGCTACACATGGAGCAGAAAGTTAAAACCTTGCTGGCTTGAGGTGTCAGAGAACAGAGCTCAAGACTGCATAACAGCTGAAAATTGAGGGGAGAATCCACAGAAACAAGAGAATCACAGAAAAATCAGCTCCAAAATCTGAGTGTGAACTGCCCAAATCCTTGGATGATTACCAAATTACAGAGGTGCAGGGAGACCCCTGGGAGCCAGACCAAAAAAAAAAAAAAAAATTAGCAGCAGCTGGAAGCTGTAGGAACTGAGCAGACATCGGCTGCACACTGTGGAAGACAGGGTTTGCAGGAAATAGGAAAGTGTCATTCATACTCAGCGAGGAAAACAGGCAAACTAGCAACTGATTCTGAATGGGGCATAGATGATGGATTTAGCAAACAGATTTCATGGAAGCTTTTATAGAAACAATAAAAGAAAAATATGTTCAAAGATTTAAAGAAAAAAGTAGTTTTAATGACTGAAGAGAAAGGGAATCTCAACAGAGTAATGGAAATCATATATTTTTTAAAAATCTAAATGGAATTACAAAACTGAAAGTATAATAATTGATATAAAAATTCACTGGCTGAATTCAACAACAGTTTGGAGAGGAAGGAAAAATAGAACTACTGACCCTTAAGATAGACTAACAGAACTCAATCTAAAAGAAGAAAAATTGAAGAAAAATGAATAGAAGTTTGGAGGCCTGAGGGATAATATCAAGAAGTCCAAAATTTGTGTAATTGCAGGGACAGGAGAGAAGAGAACAAAAATGGCATGAAATGGCATTAAAAGGCATCTGAATACAAACTAGCCTAAAACTCCCCAAATTTGGTGAAAGCTAACTTCAAGAGCTAAGAATCTCAACAAATCCCAGGCAGGAAAACACAAAGAAACCACGTGTAGGCATATAAAGGCCAAACTGATGAAAGCCAAAAATAAAAAGAAAATCTTGAAATCAGACATTAAAAAAAAAAAAAGATACCATGCATACAGAGAACAGTGATACAACTAACGGCTGATTTCTCATCAGAAATAATGGAAGTCAGAAGAACAACACATTCAAAGTACTAAAAGAAAAAAAAATCACAATAATTCTATATGTATCAAAACTACTCTCCAAAAAATGAAGTAGAAGACATTTTAAGGTAAGTAATTAAGGAGATAATTTATCATCAAGAATCCTTCCTGACAAGAAATGTTAAAGGATATTTCTCATGCTAAAGGAAAAGAAGAAAACTAGAACTGGTACATACGTGGTCAATTTGAAAATTACATATGAATTTGGGAGGTTTTAAAGTATACACATAAAACTGACAACAACAGCATTATGGACAGTGGGGGTGGTGGATAAATGAAAATATATTATTGCAACATTCCTAAGTTTTACCTAAAGTAAGTCATTAACTCTAAGTAGACTTATAAAGATATGCATATGCAAACATTTCAAATTCATATCAATATAATGAAGATACATATTGTAATCTCTAGAGCAACCACTAAAAGTTGTGTAAAGAGAGATAGCTGGAAAGCCAATAAAATGAAATAAAATTGAATATTTTTTTAAAAGATATGATTAACACAAAAGAAAGTTGGAAAGGAGGAATTAAGGAACAAATTCCAGGTGAAACAAATATAAGACAAAGGGCAAAATAGCAAACTAAAATAAAACCATTTCAATAATTACAGCAAATGCAAAGGAACAAATATTTCAATCAAAAAGCAGAGACTCAGATTGGATTTTTTTAAAGAAAGCAAGAATAAATTCAGTGCTGCCTAAAGAAATAAACTTTAAATATAAAGATACATACCGAAAATAAAAGAACTGAATAAGATATACCAAGCAATTGGTAAACATGAAACAGCTGGAGTGACTGTGTTAATACTAGGTAAAGGAGACTTGAAAATGAGTGTATAATCAGGCATTAAAAAATATTCCATAATGACAACGAAAGGCTCAACACATGGAGAAAAACAAGAATTATAAAAGTATACTTTAAGTGAGTGCAGTTTACTGTACATAACTATACCTCAGTGGGGGATTTTTTTTTAAGCACAGTGGATGCAGTGGGTTAGTGGAATAGAAGGGTAATGGGCTGGAATGGAGGCAACATGTGGCTGTAATGCAAAAAGGTTTATAGGGAGAAATACTGATTTCAGGCTTAGATGTGTTTAGTTTGAGGCCTTAGAAGATATTGGCAGCTTCTGGCTATGCAGACAAGAAGGCATTGGCATTAGTCCTACTATAGGGTGGGAGGAAGGGGCTCAGAAATAAGTTCTTGGTTCCATTTAAAGACGAGAGAAAGAGGAGGTCAGGAGTCCTCACGAGAGACTAAGAAATGGCCAGAGAGATGGGAGGGAGCTCAAGAGTCCAGAGAAAAGGATGTTTTGAGGAAAAGGGCATGGCCAGCAGAAGAAAGCACTGCTGAGAAGTCAGGTGTGAGCCTGGGGCTATGGGAGGACGTGGGCAAGAGCCAGGTGTCCGCCCCAGGGCCAATAGGGCTGATCCTGGAAGGAGTGCAGACTGGGACTGTGGTCTTGCCCTCTGCCCTTGGAGAGGCCTGCCCACCAGGCAGAAAGAAAGATAGGGAAGTCGCTCAGTCATGTCCGACTCTTTGGGACCCCAGGGCTGTAGCCTGCCAGGCTCCTTTGTCCATGGAATTTGCCAGGTAAGAGTACTGGAGTGGGTTGCCATTTCCTTCTCCAGGGGATCTTCCCGACCCAGGGATCAAACCCGGGTCTCCTGCATTGTGGGCAGACACTTTACCATCTGAGCCACCAGGGCCAGGCAGGTAGTTGGCAAACCCTGCTGAGCCCCACCTCTGCTGTTTGACTTTTGTGCCACAGGGAAGACCCAAGCCAATCCCTGCCCTCCACCCAGGAGCTCCCAGTCTAGGACATATAGATGGATAATTGCACTGCTCTGTAGAGCTCCTGGACTTTGGAGGTGAGACAGGGAGCAGGAAAAACCTCAAAGAGGAGCAATATTTGACCAGTGCCAAGAAGAAAGAAGGGAGTAAGGGTTTTCCAGATGGTGAAAGGGAGGCTGCATTTGTCCTACTTTAGCCAAAGTGTGGACCCAAGACTTAAGGATGGGTGGAGGTCCCGAGGAGGGAGGTGTCCACCCCTCGCAGGTTTCTCACAGTTGTCTAGCCAGAGTGCAAGGGGCTTCCTGAGATGGGGTGAAGATCTGTGGAGGTGTGGATAGGTGTGCCAGCATAGGCAGAGTGCCCATGAGGAGGAAAGCAGCAGAGAATCTGACCAATGCTGGTTACCACCCCCCTCCCACCCCTTGAGAGACAGGTTAATGGGAACATAGGCTTGGCAGACTCGATTCCCATGCAAGTTGCACCCCTGACAGCTTTATCAGACATGTGCAGTCCAGCTGCAGAGGCCTGGCTGGGATGGGGCCCCAACTGTCTCAGAACCCCTGCTCTCCTGGCCCTGGCCCAAACACCAAGGCACTCCCCACTGAAATGAAATGCACCCTCAATGTCGGGAAGCCTGAGATGAGGTTTTCAGGCTGTGAAGTGTATGGGGTTGGGGAAGCATGCAGACAGAGGTTCCAGGAGGACAGGTGAGGTCTGAGGGTGCCTGAATCTGCAAGGAGTCCCTGGTTCTGGTCACACAACTTACAGCCAGAGGAAGCATCTTGGAGGGGTCACAAGTGAGTCCTGCTGAGAAACAGATTTCAACAAGGACAGTAAGACTTCACTGGGACAAGGTGCATCAGTATACTTACATGGGGTTTTGTCAGTTGGGATGCACAAAATATACAACTTACTATATACAGATACATCTGCTGTTTGTAAAACTGCTACAGGTTTGCTGAAAACACAGGACTTCTGACAAATTTATTTTCTGACAAATTCATTTTGTGTGATCGTCATCAGAAAAGAGGAAAAAAATGGGTGGTACATTTATAGTCCAACCTGCTACTTTATGGCGTATATCCCTGACAGGAGACAATTTCCATCTTGAGTATGCATTGATGAGAACTAAATCTTCCATTCACCGTTTTACACAATCTTGACGGTTGGCAGAATTGTCAACAGATTATCGCGTGGGTTTGTCCGTTTCAAATATTGCTTCTGCACTCCTGCCCACGTACTGCCAGTGCCAGCCTCTGCAGGATACGTTGCTGTCACATCACGACACGTGGCCCTGCACCGCGGCGGCGTGATTCCAGGCGCGCCTGCACAGCGGGCAGTGGGCGTGTCCTGGAAACCATCCCACTCCAGGAGGGTCAGCACTAGCAGAACTCGACATAAAGGGACAGCGCGGACACGGCTGGATCCAAGTAAAACTCAAGCTGGACTGAACTCACCGTCTGTCTGATTCCAAAAATATCTATAGCCACTGCAGAGGAAGCAGTGCAATAGAAGTTGAAGTGGGGAAACACAGAGGTCTGAACCAACTGGAATTACATTATATTTTCGCAGTTTTCACAAAAATATATAACCCTGTGAACACGTTGCCAGTCCCCCACCTCGCATCCCTACCCCAGCCTTGAAAGGATTTAGGGCCAATGAGGGACCGGAAGTTCCAACTGCATTAGCTCCTCGGGAAATCAGGTTTCGATTTCTTTGGGTTCCGGTTTCTTCAGGTTCTGTCTTCAGCTCAGTTCTACTCTGTCCCTCTCTGCTCCACGCCCTTCCCTGGCTCACCAGTGCCCTAGGGAGAAAGCTGGGCATTCACTATTACAGGGACTTCATTAATCCCTTTTTTCCTGAGGAGCTGTGGGATATGGACTTTCCTGGGGGAAGCAAAGATAGGGAGTCAGTGGGTGAACTCAGAGGACAGCAAGGATGATAAACTTAGACAGCAGTTGCCCCCAGGGGCACTTGCAGGAAGAGGGCTTCCTAGATCCCAAGGAAGCACTTGGCACTTACCTGACAGATGAGGGCCTGTGGGTTAGGGAAATACCCACATCCTGATGCCTGCATCTCCCCTGGCTGAGGCCAGAGCAGACCCCTCTTTTTCCTGTGAAATTTCTTTCTGGACCACAGTGGTGGAGGTGGAAGTAGGGAGTGGAAAGGAGCCCAGACCTGAGTTCACCTGCTGTATCCTTAATCCTCTGCATAACCTTGGGCAAGTGACAACAGTGTCCTCCTCTAGAAATCAGGGGATACTTGTTTTATCTCCAGGCTCTTATGAGAGACAAAATGAAACAAGAGAGCCCAGGCACACAGTAGGACCTCACTGCTCCCTGCCTGGCAGAGGACCCCAAGCTCCTTTGCTCATCTGCCTCTCGAATGACTGCTGAACCTCCTCAGTAGGTTAAGCAATCATGTTGACTTTATTTATTAGGTTTACAAGCTCCTCTGAAGAGGAACTGTCACTTGGCCCCACCCCAAAGCCCCACACAATCCTAGATTTCCAATCCTAGATTTCTCCCCTCTGAGTGGGGAGAGTGCTGGACAGGGGCCAGAGAGCCAGATGAGCTCTGCACCAGGCCAGGCCTCAGCCTCCCACCTGAACCTCGAGGGGTGAAGGGCCCGGATAAGCCCACAGCAGCCTCTCCCTCCTGTGGGCCTCTGGTTCCCATTATCATTCTTTCTCATGTTCTCCGGACCTCCTCCAAACCCCTTTCAGCACCACTTCTGGTTCTTCTCTGGAGACGCCCTGTCTGCCTGTCCTGCCTCTCTGCACACCTCCAGACACCCGCCTGGCCACCTGCCTGAGCCTTGCTACTGAGGCTGGAGCCTGAGGAGTGGCCTGAGGGGGTGTGAATGTCACAGGGTCCCCAGAGAGCTAGAACTAACTCAACAGGCGACATCGGGACCCAGGGACCTCCTCCAGCTGAGTGGCCAAGTGACCCAGGGAAGGTCTCTGCTTGCTGAGCCTGTTTTCTGAGGGACTGACTGGGATTACTGAGCAGTTCACAGGGAAGAGCCTGTTTGTTCTCAGGGAAGGTACCCCCAAGTCTTCCCCAAGAGGACCCTGCAGAGGCTCCCCAGTCTGTTCAGAATAAGCCACCCATGGTGGTCCCTCCCAGTGTGGGATGACCAGTCCGGGACCCACACTGAGTTTGTCCACCACCTTTGCAGAGAAGTGTTCCCCAGCCCCCACCCCGTGTGATCCTGGACGTCACCTAGGCTCTTCCCTCACATTTCATTTGTATTCTGACCAGCATTTTACTTTGGCTTTCATCTCTCCTCTCCTTTGAGTCTTGCAGAGGTGTGCATCCTCTGAGATATGAATCATCATTCCATTTTACAGATGAACAAACCAAGGCTCAGAAAAGGGTAGTGGGTGGGCCAAGCTTATCGAGTGTAAGGGACATAGCCTATTCAACCCAAAGCCAAAGCCAGCCTCTCTCCCCACCTCCTGGGGCCTGGCAAGGAACAACATTTGAGTTGGCGATTGGGGTTGTTGAGAGTGGAAATGAATTAACAGAGCCATTCTTCCACGAGGCACTTTCAGGCCCCAGAACAGATGTATATTGCGGGGAGGTGAGGGCTGCAGTCCAGAGTAGCTCCAGGCATTGGAGGTCGTTCTTGGCTTGTGGGAAAGGGCTCTGTCTCTGGCCTGGCATGTGGTCGGGGCTCTGGCATTCTAGCCGGCAGCAAGTGGGCACAGCCCAGAGGTTGGCAGGGGCCATGCACGAGAGGCTTCGAATACTGGGAAGTAGAGTCTGAGCAAGCAAGAGTTTTAAGCTGGGGCCTGGCACCACACAGCCATTCCCAGGGCACCAACCATGCAGAGGTCCTGTGCTCCGGACAAGGGCCGCGCCCAGGTCGCCCACAGCCGGCACATAGAAGACTCCAGCCAGGTGGGAGCTGGACACCAGAACTGTGCTCCTTGTGGGCCTCAGTCTCCCGTGACCCTCCCTGCACCCAGCTGTCACTGCTACGGAGGAGGGGCACATTCCCTGCCCTGTTAGCAGCTTGGGGACCCCGGAGCTTGGAGACAGAGGATGTGGCAACTGTGGGGCAGACTGCCCGGTGCCACCCCCAGCTGGGCCCTTCTTAGGTTCCTCACCTGCCTCAGGGGCAATCAGGCCTTCCCTGTCCTTTCTCCCAGGGTCAAGGGGATGAACGCCGAGGCCCTTTGCAAACATGAAGTGTGGGACTCATGAAGCATCCTACTGAGCAGGGAAATAGAATCACTTTTCTTCGACTTGGTCTCCAGTCATGTTCAGATTGTAAGATTTGTGGATCTTAGCTGTTTCTTATTCAGTCCCTCATCCATCCCTTTATCCATCCAACAGCCACCAACCTGCCCAGAAGCTGCAGCTAAAGCCTGGATGGCATGACCCTGCCAGCCCAGTGCCCTCCACCCAGTCCAGACCCCATAAGCAATTAGATACCCTTAGAGATGACCTGGGGCCCCCCCTTCCACTTTCTAAACTTGGAAACAGGTCCAGAGAGAGGCAGGAGGGAACCGAGGCTGATCTGACCAGTTCCTGTCTGTAGCCTCAGCCTCTCCCAAGCCCCTCCCCACACTGGTCTCTGACCCTGGCCGGGCGGGCCTGGGATTTCTCAGGCTTGGAGTGAGTCCAGTGGGATAGGGGCCAGGCCACCTCCAAGGCTGGGAGCCGCACAGCCCCTACCCACCAGCTCAGGCCCAGGCAGGGGTGCGGCGTGTGGGGATGGAGTAAGGGAGGGGCCGGTGAGGCCCACGCCCCCCTCAAACACACCCCCCGGCTCTCCAACACATGATATTATCTCTGGCTCTGGCTCAGGGCTCCGAGCAGGATGCGGCTTTCAACACCTCTCTCCCCTAGGACAGGCTCGGGGCTTTTTGAATTTCTCACGGCTTGGACCGGAGGGGCTGGGCATGGGCAGTGGAGGCCCCCAGCCAAGGCCACCCACCCCCCGGAGGCGGCCGGTCCTCAGACCCTCACAGCCCCCAATGTGGGAAGGGGAAGGGCCACGGTGCCTGAGAGGAAGGGGGTCCCAGGAATGGTTCCCCGTCCACCTCCCCCTTCCCCTCCCCCTTCTGTTGTCCATAATCCAGGGCGCCTGTTCAAGGAATTCTCCACCCGTGTGTTAGTGATTTATTTAGACTCGGCTCATCCCCCTTGCCCGGCATCCTGCCTGCAAGGCGGCGGGTGACAGACCCCTCCCCACCCGCCGCCCCCTCGCCCCATCCCTGGGGCCGTTTTCATCTCCAGCCCGGCAGGCTTGGCCCTGCTCCAGGCTGCTCCAGATGGCAGGGGCTTTGCTGGACACTGCAAGGCTTTCAGGGAACCCTGGAATCTCACTTCTGGGAGCCAGCCAACTCCCTAACATTCTGTGGACCCTCCTTCTCAGTCCTGCTGGCGGCCCTTCCTTCCCAACTGTGGAGGTGACAGGTGATTTTAAGAGGAAGCCTTCTGTGTCCTTGATCCAATCTTCCCATTGAATACATGGACAATTAGAGGCCAAGAACTGGGAGGCAAATACTGGGAGGCAGTGGGGAGGTCCCAGCTACCTGTTTCCAACACAAATACTTTTAAGAATATTGAAGACCCACCCTCCCCAACCCACATCTAAACTCTTCCACTAAGAAAGGGTTAATGTCCCCACTTTACACACATAGAAGTGAGACTTGTCCTGGGAAAGTGACCCACGGATCATCAGGCTGGGCCAGAGCACAGCTTGAGCCTGTCTCTTTCCATCTCTCTCTCTCACTCAGCCTGGGCCTCCAGCTCCCAGGCCATTCACTGGCCTGTGCGACCAGGACTGTCCCAGCTGCAGGGATTTGGGGTCCTGTAGGAGCTGGGTGGGAGTCTAGGTGTCTGGAGCACAAACACAACCCTTGGGTGGGGGCTGGAGGCGTGCATGTACCACAGAACATCAGAGTACCATGCTCTTGACCACCCTGGGGTGGTGACCAGCCCTTGTGTCTTGACCCCTCAGCACCTCCCTCAGTCCTGGTGAGGGTGAGGACGGAGTCGGCCCCTTCTCCCACACAGCCTGCAGCGAGAGCACTTGGAGTGGGGACATTTCGTGCTGTGTCCTGAGGTATTCACTTACCACCGGCTCTAGATCTTGAGCCTTGTGGTCCCAAAGGGGGAGTGGGAGAAGCTTCTGAGTTTCTGGCTCTTCTCAGCAAGTGCCTTTCCCTCTTCAAGGTAGGCAGAGGAGAGGAACCATTGTACAGATGAGAACCCTGAGGCCCAGGAGTTTGCAGAGATGGGCACTGGCTTGTTACATGGCCCTGGGCAAGTCACTGACTCTCTGTGGGCTACTTTCTCCATCTCACCCTGAGCGGAGGGGAGCAGTTAGATAAGAACCCTCTGGGGCCCTCTGTTCCCAGACAGCCACACCCGACCTGGCCTCCTTCTTCCACTGCCAAAGCCTCTGCACACTCAAGCCTCAAAGCCACTCGTAATGTCCATGAGACAAAAAGAGACTCAGAGAGGTGAAGTGACGTATCTCAGGGGCACAGGGTTCTGGGGACGCTAGTATCACCCTCCCTGCCTGCTTGCTGGACAGGCACCCCTGGCCAGGGTTGGGGGAGGTTCTGGACCAAGGCAACAAGCAAGCTGCCTCTGATCTCCAGGTACAGAAACTAGGCCAGTGGAGGGCCAGATGGCAGCACTACATTGGGGGATTGGGGTTTGGACCTGTGGCTACCTAATAGTTTAGGGGGTTCTCTGACTGGGTCTATGTGCTCCTGCCTTCTTCCCACAGAAAATCCTTCCTGGTTCTGAATTAACAGAATCACCTCCTGAAATGGCTGCCTTCATTTGCTCAAAGAAAACAAGACTGCCAGGTTCTGCATCCCTGGGCACAAGGAGGGGCAGGTGGGCCAGGGGAACCACTTGGCCACTGACCACCCTGTGCTCAGCCCTGGTCTCTGGGGAATTTGGGTGCAGTCCTAGGCCCCAGGCAGGCAGCACCCTCTCACATTAGTCACCACTGTCTACCAGGGAGCACTTGGTTGGGAGGAGTCCCGCTGTGTTAGTTGCTCCATCGTGTCCGACTCTTTGAGACCCCATTAACTGTAGCCCGCCAGCCTCCTCTGTCCTTGGGATTCTCCAGGCAAGAATACTGGAGTGGATTGCCATTGGGACCAGTCCCTACCCTATTGCTACATTCTCTGAGCCTAGAAGTCTCCTCCCCGACGTGGACCTATAGAGGCAGCTGGAGCAGGCATACCTGGAGAGCTCTGGGGTAGGTTTACCTGGGTTTGAGTCTTGCCAGAGACAGGTTAAAACAGATTAGGCTCCAGGTGTCAAACGCTGACTCAAATCTCAGTATTACCATTTACAAGCTATGTGGCTGTGGGCAAATCGCTTCACCCCTCTAAGCCTTTGTTTCCTCATCTGTGCTTCTGCTGCTAAGTCGTTTCAGTCATGTCCAACTCTGTGCAACCCCATAGACAGCAGCCCACCAGGCTCCCCCATCCCTGGGATTCTCCAGGCAAGAGCACTGGAGTGGGTTGCCATTTCCTTCTCCAATGCATGAAAGTGAAAAGTGAAAGGGAAGTTGCTCAGTCGTGTCTGACTCTTAGCGATCCCATGGAGCGCAGCCTACCAGGCTCCTCCGTCCATGGGATTTTCCAGGCAAGAGTACTGGAGTGGGGTGCCATTACCTTGTCCACCTCATCTGTGCAAGAGGAGTAATAAAAGGGACAGACTCATTGGAGTGTTCTGAGTATTAAATGAGTTAACACAAAACACCTAGCCAGACTAATGGCACAAGGAAAGTAAACAATCCATGTTGATTATTGTCACTGCTGTGACTAGTCATTGATCCGTTTGGGCCATGGACCGTCTTTATAGGATGGGATTCCTGATTTTGGTCTCATGGAGTTGCTGTGACCAGCTTCTGGACAAGGTACCTGCAAGGAACACAATTCGTATGTGTCAGCTCTCCTTTCCCTTCATTTCCTATCTGTGAGATGGCTAGAATAAGACCTGACTTATCCACTGTCTAAAGGGCCACAAGATGGGATATGGAAGTGATAAAAATAAAAAAATAATTAAAAAAAGAAGTCATAAAAGGCCCAGAATCTGGGCATCACTTTTCAGTTAAAGTCCAGAGAGGGACAGTGACCTGCCCAAGGTCATACAGAATTAGGGCTGGTTCAGAGCTGCAATTCAGTTCTTCCGACTCCAGCTTTTCCTCTAATAGGTCTTCAAGGGCTAAGAAGAGAAAAGTGCCTAGAAATATTTCTTGGATGAGGGCTGTATTAATAGCCTCAGGTGGGACCATAGAGGTCTTGAAATCTGCATATGATCCAGCAGGCTGGAGGGTGCCCTGGGGGATTTGAGCATTTTAAGGATGCCAACTATTGACCCTGTGAGCAGAGCTCAACGCTCTGGCGAAGGTGAGAGGGGCCCAAGGATCTGCCTGTTGAGGGAGTAGCTGTACTGGCTGGAAGTTGTGGGGCAACCTGGAAACCATGATGTCTGGCCCCAGGCTTGCAGGCTCCTTCCTGCTGTGTCCATCAACGCCCTCTCTTGATCCCTCCCTAGGGAATGCAGGGCTGGGTGTGGCTGCTGCCAGGGTCAGGAGCCCCCCAGAGATCTGATAGCACAAAGGCAGGTCTAGGTCAGATCTTGTGGCAGCAGGGCTGGGCCTGTGGATAAAGTCAAGGAACACCCTTCACTGGTGACCCCAGGCTTATACCCAGCTCCCCTCCCTTTGGGCAGCCCAGAACTGCATACAACAGGTACTCAGGGGCCCATGACTTGCCTGATGTTGACTTCCTCTGACTGGGTTTAGGAAGGGCAGGGAGGTGGCGGAGACACCAGATGCCTGTCTGCCATCCATCTGCAGGTCTGAGATGGTGATGAGGCAGAACCAGGCTGCTGAGGCCCGTGGCCGAGGCGGGAGAGAGCCAGGGCAGTGCCTCTCCCTCCAACCATCCCTTGGGGCTTCTCTGAGTATTAATCTGTCAAACTAGGGAGATTACAAGGGAGTAAAAGTCACAGACTGGAAACACAGGCACGCGCCTGTTATTTCAGGTGTAGGAGGGGAGGGAGGCGGGAGGCGGGGAGGGCAGGGGCGGCTGGCCCCTTGGAAGCTAAGCTCTCCACCAGCAACCTTAGCCACCAGCCCTCTGTGGGATGTTTGTCTTCTCTCTCCTCTGGTGCAGCTTTTGAGGAGCCAATATGAGGCCTTGGGGCAGCCAGAGGTGCCAGCAGCCTGGGCAGTTCATGCAGACTTCCCGGAAACATGGAGAGCACTCCAGGCAAAGTGTGCTTGAGGCCAGCGGGTCAGCCCTTGGGTGGCCCCAGCACCTACATACGCTGAGACTCTGTTCCCAGAGCATCCTCAGCAGCCTGCCGCCTCCCACAGCGGGTGCTCCCTGCTCCTCACACCTCACACTCTCTTCACATGGGGATGGGATGTGAAAGTGATAGGAATGAAAACTGAAATCATAAGAGATGCAGAATCTGGACATCACTTTGTAGGGAGGCAGGGTTCTTGCTCACATGTTCCAGAATATTTTCAGGCCCTCCACACCTAGGCTGGGTGCTGAGATCCAGAGGAGGAGCTGACCTCGCCCTCGCCTAAGAGGTGCCCCCAAATCTGTGTTCAGACAGAGCCAGGGATGATCCCACATGGGACCTGTACCTGGTGGGATTCCTCTCAGGTCCGCTGGAACAAAGGGCTTGTTAAGGAAACGAATGAACAGCTGAGGCAGGGGCCATGGAACACCCTTCAGTGGTGTTAAGGACCCTCCAACTGCAAACTGGTCTTTTGGAGTTTCAACCATCTGAGGTGGGAGTTCCCTCCTCCCACCCCCTCCTCCCCAGGTTTGCAGGGAACAGGGATGGGGATGAGTAGGGAAGGGCGAGAGTGCTGTTTTCCCAGGCCAGGCTGACTGCTCGCTGGAGAAGGGCCTCTGGGGGAGGAGGGGGAACCATAAGTGGTCCAAGTGGTGAGAGGATGCTCAAAAGACAGATTCACCCAGATCCCTTTCCCAGGGTATCAAAAGAATGAGCGGCCCTGTCTCTGGGGATACCCGCCCAAAACCTGGGTTCTTAGACCCAAAGAGAGTACAGATAACCGGGGCCCTGGGGAAATAGAGCCGCTAGGCAGAGCCAAAGCCCAGGAGAGTGGTGTGGTCAGAGCATGCTCACCTTTCTTCCCTCCCCCATCTCCCCTCCACATCTTTCCCTCCCTCCTTCTTCATTCTTCTGTTCAGTTGGTTGGTGGAGTTATTCATAAAATGTTGTTAGGAGCCCAGAGGTTCATCTAGGATCTATCAGACATTGGTTTAAACCACTTAGAACTTAGAATCAAGCTGATAATTCAGAATCTGAGCTCAAAATTCCAACATGGAACCCAGATGGAAGACTTGGAAGTGTTTGGCTGGCAGTTAGTCACTAACCCTCACAGTGTTTCTGAGACTTCAAATTCATGCTTCCTTTTGGTAGAAATACAATCTCATGCTGTCTTTTAATATTATTTGAAATTAAAATTGAATTTAATCCTGTGACTAAATGTGAATGAGGGCAATGAGACTTAGCTGTGCCCTCATTTGACAGGGCCCTCCTGCCCTCCCCAGCTAATCACTGCTGCAGGGTCGGCAAGGAGGTGCAGACCTCTGACTTCTCTTGCACAAGGTTTCTGGTGGTCCTTCTCATGGGGGAGGGGATCTGCAGAAGACAGCCTTCCAGGCCACACCATCCTTGGCCAGGTCAGCCCATTGGACTCCTTAGTCTGATCAATGCCTCTTCAAATGCAAACTCTCCTCTGTGGGGTAAAACCCAATCACATCATCAGCCACGTTTTGATATTTTCTGTGAGTTTTTCTTTTTTTCTTTTTTGGAGCAAGAAGAGTGACATGGAAGCTCAGAGAACTCCAAGTTTATAATCCCAAAGCTTCTCCCTAAGTGTAGCTACCTTCTCAAGATCAGGTCCATAGTCTAAGTACCCAAACATGGTGGGGAGGGGAATCACCTGAGACTTTTGTTGAAATGCAAATTTCCAGACCCCACCCCTCAAATCAGACAAGACCCCTGTATTTTAACCAGGTCTTGACACCAAGTAGTGTGTGGGTGTGGGTGTGTATGTGTGTGTGTGCACATGTGTGCTTACTCTGCAAAGGTCTTTCAGCTCAGGCATCGCCTCCCCTACACACAGCCCCTTGGGCTTCTGTGGGCACCTCACACAAGGCTGTTGTATCTGTAGTCACAGCAACAACAGGCAGAACCGGAAGAAGGAGATGCACAGTGCACAACTTACATGACGTCACTATTTGAAACCCAGTCTTGATATTTCTTCTTCGAAGCAGGAGGAACAACAAAGGAAGTGGTGTTACTTCTCAGGACTCCAGGGAGGCTGGGGGCAGTTCTGAGGCGGGACCTCCCATCAAGTTCTTGGGAGCTCTGGGAAGGTTTGTTGACTGTGTGAATGAACAGAAAAATGGGGCCACCTCCTCAACATGCGGCCCTGTGGGCTCCAACTGGCAGCTCTGACCGCATGAGGGCTGGGGCCTCCTGAGCTAGCTCCTACCCACCTCGGGCTGGTGTGGCAGGAGCATGGCTGGAGACCTGGCTGGGGGTCTCCTTCCCACCCAGCCTCCCCTGGTCATTTTCACAGTGAAGAGAGGAGGTGAGACGTCCTGTCTGCCCTGGGAACCCCACGGGAGCCCAATTATTTACTGGAAACAGTGAGGGATGCATTCTTGGCGGCTTTAGTTCGTGCGAATCAGAGACACGGCTGAGCTCAAATCTGGTTTTGATCAGTTCCAACCAAACAGACGGCTTATTAAATCCGAGCCGAAGAGGCCTCCTTTCTGGAACCCCCTTTCTAAGCCCTCCCTGTCCCACCTCAGGGCTGGAATGCCTTTTGGAGAGCAGGGAGTCCAACATACCCATTTGACAGATGGGGAGATGGAGTCCTAGAGAAACTTCTCCAAGGCGCTTGCTGTGGATCTGGGACAGCCAAGCTGGGCCAAGGAAGGCTGTGGTCCTGGAACTCTCTGGGCTAAACAGATAAGCTCCAGAGACATTACCCTGGTGTTCAAGGGCCCCCTTCCCTGCTCTTGGCTTTCCAATATCTCTCCTGCTCCATCTGGGTACTTCCACTAGGTTTCCCTGGATTCATCTCTCCTTGTGGTTGAAGATGGGGACAGAAGAGAACTCTGGGCTTCAGCGTCCTCATCTGCTGACATGGGGTCCCAGATCAGTGATGAGGGCAAAGTCCTGGTGCTTAGTGGGTCCTGTCGTCTGAACCACGATCTGCCTCCCCACGACTTCATCTTCAGACACCTCTCAGGGTGAGGCTGGTGAGGCCACCAGCCAGGGTCAGCGAGGTCAGCGGGCCTGGCGCAGCTGTCGGCCTCACCCGCAAGGCCCTTTGATCCACTGCCAGCTCCAGTGGCCAGAGCCTGGGCTGGCAGGCCCTGGGCAGTGATGGATGTGCCTGCCTGGCATCATTCTGCTGGGAAATGTATGCCCAGTCACTCAGGTCCTGGGGCCTCGGCCCAACATGCAAAGCCCACCAGCCTTGGCCCCCAGTGTCTCCCTTGCTCAACCCCAGCCCTTTATCTCCCCGACCATCTCCAGCCTTCACTCTCACTCTCTGCCCCTCCTGCAGAGCCTGCCAAGCCACAGTCACGTTCACAGCCCCTGGTCAGGTTCACTGTGGCTTTCATGGGTGGTCCCTCACTATATTCCCAACACAACCAGGACGTGTGAGGCAGTGCCTTTGCGATGGTCCCTGTCTTACAGGTGGAGCCACTAATGTTTGGCACAGCAAAGTCATCAGCTGTCCTTGATAAGCAGCGATTGGGGTCCTGGTCTGTCTGCTTATGCTGTGGGGCTTGACCGAGAAGATTCTAGAGGCTCAGAGAGTCCTGAAGTCAGGGGGCTGGAAGGAGCCTGGGGAGGGGTGTGCATTTAATCCAAACTTCAGAGGAATTCACAATTCAGGGGGTCGCTAGCCCTCAAAATCTTAGAACAGGGAAATGCCTTGCCTGGAAGGACTCTGTGGTCACTGAGCCCACCCCACAATCTCCTAGCAGCCTCTGACACCTGCTTGAACACCCCCAGGGACGGAGAGCTCCCTCTCCAATTTGTGGCAGCCCCTGGAAGAATGTCTTCTCTCACAGAGCGGAGTAGCCCGCGCCTCCCTGCGGCCCCTTATAGTCTGGAGACAGTGGGCAAGGCCCCCTGGGGCCTCTTCCTTCCACGCCGGGAGCATGGGGCAGGGATGGGTGTGAGGCAGACCTCTGGGGCTGGGTAGGGAGGGCAGAGGACCAGCTCAGGCTACGGGGGCTGGGCAGGAATTCCAACCCCACCTGCCCCTGAGATGTGGCCCTCACTAAGTCCTGCTCCTCTCCGAGCCCCATTTCCTCATCTGGAAATGGAAGAGGGCAGCTGACGGGCTGACAGGCTCCTGACTCCTTCCATGCGGCCACCATGAGGGGCTGTGGGAACCTGGGGTGACCTTTGGCTGCCCTCCTCTCCCTGGGGGTCGCTGCGCCAGCGGCTCCTTCCAAGCACTGATTAACAGCTGGGGTGCACCTGGCGGGCAGATGTCGGCTCCTCATCACCCCCGCTGGATCCTGCATGTGTGTGCACACCAGTGTGCATCTGAGGCATGCGTGCAGACGCCTATGCATATGCAGGTGGGTCTCTGTGTGTAGACACATGCAAGAGTGCACTGGGAGTGGGGGAAGCACCAAATGGTGGGTAAGGGATGGGGCTGCACCCAGCCCCCATGGCCCCGATCAGCACACTTCAGAGCAGGACTTCACCAGGGGCTGTGGGCTCGGCCAGCAGAGAGCTGGTCCTCCAAAGAGAGGCTGACTCGGGAAGCGCAAGACTGTGCTGGGAGGATGCAGGGGCGAGGGCACTTGCTGAGAGCAAATGAAGCCTGGTGTCAGGGTTGGGCTTGGGGGCATGGAGGGGTGCAGCCCAAGACTGGCCCTCGGCCCACATTCTGCCTCCCAGAGTCTGGTTCGAGGATAAGAAGAGGGGACCCGACTTCCCCAGGAGTCAGCACAGGCTGTCTCAAGGACCCTGGAGGCTGAGGTTGAAATTCTCATTCCACAGAGGAAGAAGCCAACAGCCAGAATACCCAGCCAAGGTCTCCCTAGTGGGGCTGACTCCTAAACCAACGCTTCCCCATCTGGGGCTGGGAGGCAGTCTGCCCGGGCCTGGGTGGCTAGGTGGGGGGTGGAGCCGGAGGGGCACAGGCAGGGTGCCGCTGCCCTATAAACCAGCACCCCACCTTGGGGCTGACATTTCCTAATAGACCCAGGCTGGGGGGAGGTCAGACCACGGGAGGGGATCTGGGAACAATTTGATAATTAGGCAAGAGGCCTTGACAAGCAGCCTCTGTGGGGTCCATTAGGGGGCCCTGGGGAGCCTGTGGTGAGGCTGGCCACCTGCCAGCCCTCCAGTGGCCCCTCACTGCCCTCCTGCCCAGCCCCTGCCAGTGCCCCCCAAGGCCCCTGCTGGGCCCTCCCCCATTTCCTCCCCAGCACACTAACAGCTCTGACTGGAGAAGGGGGGCTTCAGCACTCTTCTGCTTCAGTCGCCTTGGACTGACTGCACCATGGTTCTGTGACGCTGGCCTTCCAACGATCAGAGAGGGCAGCACTTCATCCAAGGCCACACAACTGAGGCTGTGAAGAGCCAACGCTGGGCTCAGGTAGCTCCCAAAAAGGCACTGTGGTGGGAGGTCAGGGCCCCCCAAACTCTGAGCAAGCTCTCTCTCCTAGAGATAACAAGGCCCTGAGGAGATGAGAGAAGAGGCCCTGAGGAACAAGCCAGAGTTGGGGATCAGCTTCTCATTTCCTTCAACTGTGGAAGGGAAGAGGAACCGGGTGGGGACAGACATCATTCCTACGTTCCGGGACCTCTAGAATCCTGGAAGGGCCCACACTGGGCCAGGGACCTACCTTGGTCTCATTGTCCTGAGGGTGGAAAAGAGAAGCGTGGGCTATGTGATCCTACCTCCCAGCCCCCAGAGAGGCCCCTGGCTCAAGGTGCCCCCAGTGGTGACAACTGGCAGGAGCTTCAGCAGCAGGTGATCATCTGGGCTTACCATCTGAGCTAGAACTATTGAATTATTGAGCTTCCCAGGTGGAAAAGAATCCACCTGCCAATGCAGGAGATGCGGGAGATGCAGGTTTGATCTCTGGGTTGGGAAGATCCCCTGGAGGAGGAAATGGCAACTCACCCCAGTATTTTTGCTTGTAGTCTGATGGGTTACAGTCCATGGGGTCACAAAGAGCCAGACATGACTAAGCATGCACACATGCACACATTGAATTGTTAATGATCGAAAAGGTAGGCCAAGTCCTTTGCTGAAACTTCAGTAGCATATACACATATAAACCCTATATTCCGAACAAGATTCTGCAGGTCCGAATACTGGAGTGGGTAACCTCTCCAACCTAGGGATCGAACCCAGGTCTCCCACAGTGCAGGCAGATTCTTAACCAGCTGAGCCACCAGAGAAGCCCTACATTTACTTAACTTATGTCTTAACAAGATTAGTAACAAGGGTCCTATCTATCAGCTGAGGTTCAGACAGGTTTAGAGACTCACCCTGTTTAGTAGGTGGCAGAGCCAGAGTCAACAGGCCCCTCTGACCCCTGGATCCTGGATTTCCCACCTTCTTGACCCATACTGCCTTCCTCATGTGGCCTGACCCATGCCTACAGACCACCACCCCCACTCCCATCTGGAAATGAGGTGTGAGGCAGGCAGGCGGCTTCTAAGTAGATAGGGTGACTTCCAAGTCCAAGGCACATGTGGAGAACAAGGGGGTGGTACCTGGTCGGGGTGGGTGGTGGGGTGGTGGGCGAGGTCGACTAGGCCCACTGCCTTGGCCTTGAATACAGGCTGACAAGTGAGTTTTACTTGGACACCAGCTGCTCCTTGAGGGCCTGGTGCCTTGCAGCTCAGAGCCCCACACAAGACAGGTGGTCCTGGAATCCTCAGGGTGTGTCAGACAGAGGCCACTTCTCCCGGGGGCCCTCTGGGAAGCCATGAAGCTTTCTCCAAAAAGTCCACCAGCCCACTTCTGAGCAAAACAGCTCTGGCTGGTTCTTGTGCTGGCGACTCACCAGTGGGGGTGAATGGGTTCAGGGGGGTCTTCTCTCTGTCTGCCTGCCTCTACTCCCATGCCAGCTCCAAAACAATTCCAGACGGGCACAACCCGGAGCTTTCAGCATGTTGGGCAGGGAGGTGGGCAGTGGGGTAGAGGGAGAAGAGGGCCCCAGCTGTGAGGCCACCCTCCTCCTGCTCCCCCAGAGCTTCTGGCCCCACACTCCCTCCAAACACTCTAGTGGTCTGGCCCAGGTCTTTGGGCAACAGGACTCGAGCGTTTCCAACCCTTCATCTGGTAACCAGATCCTCTGGCCCTGTGGGGTCCTCCCCTTCTCCTGAACCCCCTTCCTGGCCCAGGGCAAACAGGACTCCCCTGGTGTTGTGTGCCCGACATTTGGAGCCCTGGGCTGGGCGGCCAGGGTCCGGAGCCAAGAACCACAAGAGTAGGGGCCTGGGAAGCGCTCACCCACGGCAGTGCTGTTGAATCTGTCCATGCCCCCCTTGTCGGGTGTCAGAGTGATTTATGGGAGATGCTGGGAGGACAGGCTGGGGGAAAATAAGCAGTCTCAGGGCATGTCCCGCCCCTCTCCTCGGCAGCCACCATCCCACCACAGATTCAGGAGAAAGGGAAAGGGCCTCAGTGCTTTGTGACCTCTGCAGATCCCTTTTTTCCTCTGGGCCCTTGCTGCCTTTGAAATGGGACTGAAGACCTGCCTCAAATCACAGAATTGACAGGAGGATCCAGTGAGAAGTTGGATGTCAGGCTCCCAGCTCAGAGCCTGGACAGGGTAGGTCATAGTGAGCCCTTACTCCCAAGCCTGCCGTGGCTCCCAGGCTCCCTCCTGACTTCCTCTCTGGCCACCTCCTCCTCTCTCCCTCCACTCTGGCCTCACTGGCCCCAAGGGCTCCCTCCTGAAACACTCACTCCCATGAGGAAGGCACCTTCTTCCCTAACCTCCACCCTCATTGTAACATCTTTCTGGAAAACCTAAATAAAATAGAATCTTTCCTTGCCACCAGTATCAATTGCCCTCTCCCCTTCAGGATGTTTTATTAACTGTCTCCTTAATATTTACCACCCCCTGGGATGTTTTATTTATTTATTCGTGGTTGCACTAGACCTTCATTGCTGCCAGCGGGCTTTCTCTAGTGGTACCAGTGGCTCATGGGCTCTAGAGTGGTTCGCTGGGTAGTTGTGGCACACGGGCTCAGCTGCCCCTCAGCATGTGGACTGTCCCAGGAGCAGGGATCCAAGCTGTGTCTCCCTGCACTGGAAGTCAGATTCTTAACCACTGGACCACCAGGGAAGTCCCTATCATTTGATTTTTTAAAAAGAGTTAGTTCCTGATTGTCATTCTTCCCCAACTAGAATGTTAGCTCCACAAAGTCAGAGGTTTTGTCTCTTGCTTACTGAAGAATCCTTGGAACAGTGGCCGAACAAAGCAGATGCTCAGTAAACATGGATGGGTTGGGAGGTGGGGAGAAGGGTGACTGGGCTCTGGGTGAGAGAAGGTGCAGTTTGGCAGAGCCAGGGAATCACCCTAGGGGAGCTGGGTCTGGGATGAGGGCGTAGTATTTGCCAGATGGCATGGGAAGGCGCTCTGGCCTGTCAGTCAGTCAGTCAGTCAGTCATGTCTGACTCTTTAGAACCCCAGGGACTGCAGCATGCCACCACCATCTTGATGGTGTTGGTGGTTGTCCATCAGCAACTCCCGGAGCTAACTCAAACTCATGTCCATTGAGTCGGTGATGCCATCCAACTGTCTCATCCTCTGTCATTCCCTTCTCCTCCTGCCCTCAATCTTTCCCAGCATCAGGGTCTTTTCCAATGAGTCAGTTCTTCGAATCAGGTGGCCAAAGTATTGGAGTTTCAGCTTCAGCATCAGTCCTTCCAATGAATGTTCAGGACTGATTTTCTTTAGGATGGACTGGTTTGAACTCTTTGCAGCCCAAGGGACTCTCAAGAGTCTTCTCCAACACCACAGTTCAAAAGCATCAATTCTTTGCACTCAGCTTTCTTTATAGTCCAACGTTCACACCCATACATGACTACTGGAAAAACTATAACTTTGACTGGATGGACTTTTATTGGCAAAGTAATGTCTCTGCTTTTTAATATGCTGTCTAGGTTGGTCATAGTTTTTCTTCCAAGGAGCAAGCGTCTTTTAATTTCATGGCTGCAGTCACCATCTGCAGTGATTTTGGAGCCCCCCAAAATAAAGTCTCTCACTGTTTTCATTGTTTCCCTATCTATTTGCCATGAAGTGATGGGACCGGATGACATGATCTTAGTTTTCTGAGTGTTGAGTTTTAAGCCAACTTTTTCCCTCTCCTCTTTCACTTTCAACAAGAGGCTCTTTGGTTCTTCTCTTTCTGCCATAAAGGTAGTGTCATCTGTGTATCTGAGGTTATTCGTATTTCTCCCAGCAATCTTGATTCCAGCTTGTGCTTCATCCAGCCTGGCATTTCATATGATGTACTCTGCATATAAGTTAAATAAGCAGGGTGACAATATACAGCCTTGATGTACTCCTTTCCCAATTTGGAACCAGTCTGTTGTTCCATGTCCAGTTCTAATTCTTGCTTCTTGACCTGCATACAGATTTCTCCGGAGGCAGGTCAGGCTGTCTGGTATTCTCATCTCTCGAATTTTCCACAGTTTGTTGTGATTCACACAGTCAAAGGCTTTGGCATAGCAGAAATAGATGTTTTCCTGGAACTCTCTTGCTTTTTCTATCATCCAATGGATGATCACAATTTGATCTCTGGTTCCTCTGCCTTTTCTAAATTCAATTTGAACATCTGGAAGTTCATGGTTCACATACTGTTGAAGCCTGGCTTAGAGAATTTTGAGCATTACTTTGCTAGCGTGTGAGGTGAGTGCAATTGTGTGGTGGTTTGAACATTCTTTGGCATTGGAATGAAAACTGACTTTTTCCAGTCCTGTGGCCACTGCTGAGTTTTCCAAATTTGCTGGCATATTGAGTGCAGCGCTTTCACAGCATCATCTTTTGGGATTTGAAATAACTCAACTGGAATTCCATCACCTCCACTAGCTTTGTTCACAGTGATACTTCCTAAGGCTCATTTGACTCTGGCCTGGAGCACAACCAACCTATGCCTGGGCAGGCATGAAGATGAATACAGGAAAACCAGGAGGCCAGACAGCTAGCCAGAAGATGAAAGCAGGCAGGGAGGAGGTACAGGGCAGGTGGGGCCCAAAAATGGGGAGCTGTGTATGGCAGGATTGAAAAATAACAATGTATTCCCCACGTAACTTTTTAGAGAGATAGTTTAAAAGAAAGGATGCAATAGAGAACTTAGCTCAAACCCCTTAGACAGTGTAGGAAGTAAACTTATCAACCCCATAGTAACTTATATAATGATTATGATTAAGATGAAGTTTCACTCTGAACTTCCTGTTAACCACAGCAATCAAGGAAATAATGATTAAATACTTCACATCACCTCAACATAAAAACACACCGGTTCAGGATTCACTCAGTTCTAGGAGTAATGTATCCTGTGGCTGAACTGTCAGAGGAAAGAAGTGGAGGAGTTGAAGGAGCCCAAGAACCTCAGGTGTCCTCCCTGGTCCTGTGTTATCACATTTCAGCAATATTTTGGAAAACCAGAAGTCAGAGACAAGATATCATTGGCCAAGGTCATCCAGCTAGTAAGAGGAGCTGCTATGATTCAAACAATGAACTATGGGACTTTGAAAGCTGAAGGAAGGGGAAACTAGGACTGAGGATGAGGGTAGGGAGTGGGGGTGATGGATTGCAGTCTGGAGTCAGGAGAAGGGCATCTACGTAGGAGGCTTCTAGGTGGAGGCCGTTTCGTTCCAGGGCAGCAACAGCAGCTCCTAGGGGCCTCTGGAGTCACAGTTAAGACTCCCAGCTGCAGATACTCTGAGTCCCTATCTGGGCGGGGGGGGGGGGGCGGGGGGGGGCGGAGAGAAGGATGGGAAATGGGGAGCATGACAAACACTTTTCTGGAACCAAGACCTGGGGGAGCCTAGCTTCTTCCCTGGAGGAGCTGATGGTGGGTGCCCTGGAGGTGCCTGTTCTCCACTGGCAAGGAGAGTGCCTGTAAGAACTTCCTAAGATTTTGGACAACTCCCCTCCTCTGCTCCAAAGCCCCCAGGCTTCTCCCACTGCCCTCAGGATCCACCCAGTGTTCAGACACAACAGCACAGCAAGGCTTCCTCAGACCTGAGTGCAAACCCTGGCTCTCCACCTCCCCTCTGTGTCACCCTGGGTAACCTACTATAGCTCCTTGGGATTCTTCAGCTCCTTTATCTGAAAATCAGGGATACCAATAGTAACTGCTGGGAAGTTTAAATAAAATGGTGTATGTAAAGGGTTTGACACATGCCTGGCAGAGGGCGAGTGCACCAAAAGTATTAACAACAGTTACTTTAACTACACTACCTTCCTCTTCCACCCGCCATGCTCATGCCCAGCAGGAACGGTTTCATGATGGGACACTTCTAACCTCTCAGGGCTTCCCATCCTTGCCCCTCTCCTGTCACCCTGGACCACTTCTGTGTTGGAAACTGACCCACTCATTGTCCAGGACTGCCCTGAGAACTTCTCTGGGCAACTCCTGGGTTGAGTTTTGGGGACACAAATAACCCAGACCTCACCCAGCCTGTGCCCAACCCACTGAGACAAAAAAGCCAAGGGGATCAAGGAAGGCTTCCTGGAGGAGGTAAGACTTTGGATGACTCTTAAAGGACATCTAACTATCCATCTGTCCAACCATCCACCAACCATCCATCCATGGAAGCATTAATTTTTCCATGTATCAATTTGTTCAGCCACCCACCTCCTTATCCATTTGCTTATCCTCCCATGATCAATAGCTGATCTAATATCTCAGTCACACACACCTTAAGTGATTTGGGAAAACTAAATACAAATTCTCCAGCCCAGCAGTTCATCTTTGAGACCAGAGAAGATGTCAGAAGTCATGTTGTCCAGGTCTCTGCCTCAAGAAGTGCCCATTGAGAAACCAGAGGAGATGAGCTCCTCCCCAAATCTACCCTCTCCCGCTAGCTTGGCCCCTCCCATCTGTAGGGTGTCTGGGTGATCATAGAGCAGGAAAGAGGTTGGAGGAGAGTTGGACCCCAGGAGGTGCAATCGGGGGGGTCGGGAGAAGCTGTGTTCACCAGAGTAGGGTCAGCTGGGAAGGGGAGGAGTAACCTGGTGACAGGAAGAAAGGGTCTGAGGTGTAATTTGCCCTGGGGAGCTGTAATCCTCATGGGAAAGGCTTGAGTGCAGAGGGAAGCAACTGTGAGGACAGAACCCTAGGCTTGAGGCTTCCCTCCTATACCCTATGGGATCACTCCAGGGAAGCAGAACCTCTTTATAGAGCAGAAGGACCTGCTGTAATTCCAGGAATACTGGGTTGAAGAAAGGGGCCCCGTGGCAGGGGGACATCCTCCGCCCCCAGCATAGAGCAGACAGAGGAAACGTGGGCTGGGGGAGAAGACTGGCATTTGCTGGGCACCCGCCACGGGCGGGGCCGGGCCAGGTGTGCCGGGTCACAGTGGGGTGAAAGGAAGGGAAACAGAAAAGTGGAAAGGCTGTTGCGATTGATCGATGCCAAGGATTCCTGGCAGGTCTTCTTGGCCCCAGTGAGCCTGGAGAGGCTCCTGGTGAGCTTACTCATCAGCTGGGGTGGGGTGGGGGGTGAAGCTCACCTCCTCCAACCAGCCCAGTCCGGGTCACCTGAACCCTCAGCAGGTTCAGCTGGCCGCCAGCACCTGTTTCCCAGCCTCAACTTCCCATTCTCTAAAATCGGCCATAGGGAGCTGGAAGGAGGGTGGGAGGGGTGGTTAAGAGGTACCCTGGCTGTTCAGGGACCAGGCTGTGGTCCTCGTTCTTGAGGCCAGGAGTGAGTGGTCAGTACTGGAGCTCTGGAGTGAGAGGCCCTGCCACCTTGACCCAGCAGTCGCTGAACTGAGGGGCTGCCTCTGCCCCACTCCCCCACACATGGGGAAACTGAGGCCAAGGGGCAGGGGCTGTTCAGGGCCACAGTGAGGCAGGTGTGGTGGGGAAGCCTAGGGCCCGGTCCTCAGCGATGATCTAAATCAGCTGGGCTCAGTTTAGAAGAGGCAGCTCTGGTCCCCGTGGCCAAACTCCTTGTTGTCTGTTCATCTCAGCATTCACTGAGGCCTCCCTGAACATTGAAACAGACCAGGGGAGGCGGATGTTGACACCAGCAGGACCACACAAGGTGATTAATGCCATCCCAGGGGGAGCAGAAGGGCTATGGGTACAAAAGTGGGGCCCTCTCTGCCCGGAGAGGCCAAGGGGCCACCTTCCAGAGACAGAGGGCTTGGCCAGATCAAAGGAGTTTCCAGGCTGCCAAGGGACAGACAGGAAGGATGGCGTGGGCACAGGCCTGGAGATGTGAAAGGAGATGGCACGTGTGAGAAGCATGGAGCTCGGGAAGTGCTGGGGAAGGAGCAGACGGGGTGTGAGTGTCAAGAGGAGCAGGCTGGGAGAAGGGGCCCGAGAGGAGTGTCCGAGGCCACATCAGAGGGACCTGCACATCAGGCTGAGGAGCTAGGACTTACCCTGAAGGCCGTGGGGAGCCATAGCGGGTGTTACACAGGAGAGTGAAGAGGTAAGCATGCGTCCTGGAGCAATCGTTTTTACTCTGTAGCATTGGAACCACATAGAGAATCTGCTAAAAACACAGATTGCTGACCCCTTCTCCCCAGAGTGCTGACTCTGTTGAGCTGGGGTGGGGCCTGACAATTTGCATTTCTAATGCATGGGGTGGGGAAAGATGGAATTTCATGTTTACAGAGATGGGAGGCCAGAGGGACTCAGGACTGGGGGATGATGGGGGGAGGCTTCCAGAGGACCCATGGGAACCTTGATCTGGGCTTCACACAGCAGCCAGCCTGAGGCTAGGGGCAGGGGCAGGGGCAGGGGGCTGGCGGTCGAGAAGAAGGGGAGGAGCCTGGGGATGCAGTTGGTCTCTGCCCCAACCTGAAGGAGGCCTCCCTCATGGGTGAGGCTGTCTGCACCATTGTCTCCCCAAACATGGGACCAGGACTCTGCCATCAGACCCGAATCTGAGTCCAGCCGCTCTCTGTGACCCTGGGTCACACCCCTTTGAGCCCAGTTTTCCCATTTAAAATGGCCATAATATTCCCCACCTTACAAAGCTGTTATGAGGTGCTGCAGGATATGAAACCCTGTGTGAACTGTACCTTGTAGATGTGTGAGTTGCTGTTATTATTATTGTTAGTATTATTACTAATCCTCCATGCTAGGTTTCAACATTACATGAAGTGAGAACTTCCAGATGTTCAAGCTGGGTTTAGTAAAGGCAGAGGAACCAGAGATCAAATTGCCAACATTCACTGGATCATAGAGAAAACAAGGGAATTTCAGAAAAACATCTACCTCTGTTTCACTGACTATGCTAAAGCCTTTGACTATGTGGATCATAACAAACTGTGGAAAACTTAAAGAGATGAGAGTATTGGACCATCTTACCTGTCTCCTGAGAAACCTGTGTGCGGGTCAGAAAGTGACAGTTAGAACAACTTATTACTGCTACTATTTCAGGGAGCTTCGCAGGAGAACATGATGCCTTGACCCAGAGGAATAATGAATGGTGGCTTCATTCATTATTTATGAATGAATGATAAATATGAAGTCACGTGAAAATAGTGACCTCATTCAATAACTTCAGGTAGTAACAGGTTTGTAGGAAAAATATTTGCTTGGGGCCTTAGGACATGTTCGGAAGCCGGGGCTGATGTCCCTGCGTGAAAAGGTTCCTGGCCTGGGGCCTGAGGAAGGGCCTCTGGGCCAGGATCAGAGCTCTGCTCCCTTCCGCACAGACTAAATATTTGGGCTTTTCCTTTCCGGGCCTGGCGGGACCTAGGATCCCGTCTGGTATGGCCACTCTGGCTTCTGGGGCAGTGTGGAGAGAGGGAGACTGCCTCGGGGGCAAGGCTGAGATTGATCACAGCAGGCTCTGCCTAGCTCCTTCAAAGGCCAGAGAAGGCTGGAGAATCTGCCTCTGACACAATGGGACTTGGTGCAGCCTGGCCCTTCTGGGCCTCAGTCTTCTCATCTGTAGAATGGGGGTGGAGGCAGGAGGTTGGACAGGCTGCCTTTCAAGGCCCCTCTGTCTCTCTAGTGACCAAAGCCTCCCTGAACACCTGCCCCCCCACCCCACCCACCCACCCACACACACACACGGCACCTGCTGCTGAGCAGACCTCAGTGAGCAGCTGCGAAGGGAACCAAGGCCATCTCTCTGAGCAGACATGGGAAGACCCAGGGACAACACAGATGGAGTTCCTTTACGAAGAACGAACGGCCTCAGAGGGACTCCATTTACCTGGGTGACATTCTGGAGGGGCTAACAAGAAATCTCCAAATGCCACTTGTCCCTTCCCCTAAATCATAAAACCAGCCATTTATAAACACCTGCTCTGCCCAGAATTGTGGCCAGTGCTGAGCAGGAGGCCAGGTCTACTGTTCCCCAGGGAGGGGTGGCCCATTATGGGACCAGCTTCCAGGGTGGAGTCGGGTCTGAATAGCCAGGCCTCAAATCTCAGCACCGTGATCTTCATGGCGCATGTTTACAAGGCCACAGGCTGCCTGAGCCCTTGATCTCACTGACTTCTTGCAGCTTCCCTGAGAGAGCGGAACTGTGGTCGTCCCCGTTTTACTGATGAAGGAAGTGAAGCACAACAGTGACACAGGAATGAAAGGTGGGACCGAGCCTTGGCCTTGCTCTGAAGTCACCTCCAAGGAAGTTGTTTCTGTGCAATGATGATTTGATGACTCCCAGGGCTCCAAGCAAGGTGAGGCTGTCGGTACACCTGGGTGATGCGGCGCCTGGGTGCAGGAGGTGCTCGGTGGGCAGGGCTCAGTCTAACTTTCCATGTTCTAAGGCATGTGAGTCTGTGATGTTATCTGTAACGTGCTAAGTTGCTTCAGTCATGTCCGACTCTGTGACCCTATGGACTGTAGCCTGCCTGGCTGCTCTGTCCATGGGGATTCTCCAGTCAAGAATACTGGAGTGGGTTGCCATGCCCTCCTCCAGGGGATTTTCCCAATCCCAGGGATAAAACCCACATCTCTGACATCTCCTGCATTGGCAGGTGGGTTCTTTACCACTAGCGCCACCTGGGAAGCCCGTGAGTCTGTGGATCTGATTCTAAAACACCCTGCCTTCTGGTGGCAGCCCCCCAAGACCCCCACAAGCCAGGTTCTAGAGCCCAGGGTTTGGGGCTGTGAGCCCCTTGATTTCCATCTCAAACTCTCCATGAGTCTGGTTTCTCAGGGCACTTGGGGGGATGACACCCCAGGCACACTCACACTGGGGCAGCCCCAGCACACAGTAGGTGCTCAGGAGACATGAGCATGAGTGAGAGGAGGAGGGAAATACTTAGCGCGGGCTGGGAGAACCACTGGGAGCCAGAGCCCTTCAGGAACAGCCTCTTTGTCTATAGAGTGGGGTTAACCTGGAGGAGGACGGTCTGGCTGCCTCTCTGAGTGACCACCAGTCACCAGGTGGGCAGTGTCCTACCCCTCTGATGTGGGTTCCCCAGCCCATCAAGCCATGTGCCCCTGCTCTGTCTCTGGGTCAGGCCTGGTTTAGTTTCTGGGGAGGCAGTGGGAATAAGATGACATCCCTAGGAACCCCAGGTCACCCTGGAGTTGGGGGTACCCTGTACAGAGCTGGGCTGGGGGATTTGATGGTGGGGAAGGGCCCTCCCAGAGGCCCACAGCTTCCTGGGGGAAGAGAGGGGGTGCCCAAGTACTCAGGGGGCTGCAGGGCTAAGGGTTTTATCAAGGAGCTGGGCAGACCCTCCCGGTCCTCAGATTGTCCCGGGGCCAAAGGAGTGCGTGAGGGTGGAGCTGGGATTCATTCCTGTGTGGCCCTCCCTGCAGCCTCCTGTAGGACCCCCTTCCCCCCAGAGCTGGGCTATTCTGTAAACCTCAAGCCCTCTGAGAGTTTGTCTCCTGAAGGAAGAGCCCCTGTCCTCCCCATCTGTGTGGTGCTGTCCCCCTGCCTGGGTGTCCTCCAGTCCACATGGCCACATGGCTCCTCATCCTTGTAAGATCCAGCTGCAGGGCCAAAGGGCCTCCTCTGGGAGTACTACCCTGACTTCCTCCCCATCCCCTGGTCCCAGGCTCCTGGCCCACTTTGCCGCCTCTCCTGGCCCACTTGTCATGAGTGGGGACTTTTAGGGCTGGAGCCATGTTGACCTCAGCTCTGATTCCCCAGAGCCCGGCAGTGACTAGCTCTGTGCAGCTGCTCCCTGGACATTTGTTGACTTACTGAGTGACTGAAGTCTGATTTGATAACAATCTACCAATGAATGACTCTTGCTATCTACCAAGTACGTGATGTCCATTATCTTGGAGCTTCAGGACAGTCCAGAGATGTGGAGGTTGTTATTTGTGCTGCTTTATAGATGAACAGAGACTCAGAAAGGTTAAGTAGCTTATCCCAGGCCACACAGCCAGAGAGGGCAGAGCCAGGAGTCAGTCAGAGTCGGCCGAGAGCAAAGTGTGCTAACCACAGCCATGCTCCCAGCTCTTCCCATGGCAGGGTCTGCTCTCCGAGGGGCGCCCTCACCCCGGCAGGTGAGCTGGAACTGGCTTTCCTGTGTCGCCAGCACTCAGCAGAGCATAGAGCATGGAGAACAAGCTCAGGGAAGCTTTGGGGGAGGAAAGGTGGAGAGCATAATAGGGACCACTGGCCAACCTCTGGCCAGAGGGTCCAGCCTGGTGTGGTGCTCAATGCTTTACCCAGGTCAGGAGATACCTGAGTTCACCTCCATTTTTAAGTGAGGAAATGGAGCGTTGGGGTCTGAAATTTGTCCAGGATCACTCAGCTTGTAAGGGGCAGTGGCAGGGAGAACACCCTGGTTGTGTGATTCTAATGGGCCGTGGCCCGACCTGCTACACAACAGGGCCTCTCTGCAGAGTTTGTGCACTTTATGTGTGCTCTGCAGAGGGTGGTGGGGTGTCCCTGGTGTGTCAGGGTGGATGTGTGTTGGATGGGAGGTAAGCTGTGTGTGTGTGTGCAGGAGGTAGTGGGTGTCTGTTTTCTTTTGCTCCAGAAATGGATTTAGACCCAATCTGGGCTTTGCTGGGACAGAGTGTGGTGGGCAGTCATCCATGCTCCAATTCTGAGGATCTAGGTCCCACCCCTGGGTGGTGACTGTGGGTCTGTTTGTAGGGATAGGAGCCTTCAGGGACAGTAGGAGGGAAGAATAGCAACCCCCAGGAGGGCCACGGCCCTCAAACTTACACCCAAGGCGCAGGGGTCTGCTGGTGGGTGTCACCTGGAGCATGGAGAATAAACCCATCACAGACAAGCAGGGAAACCACCCAGACAAGGAGACTGTCCCAGGAGGTGGTCAGATGGTGCCCAGGTTGCCCGCCCTTTCCCCTAGAAATGTCCACGGAGATGCTGAATAAAACCAGGGTCTGCTGCAAGCAGGATTCCTGCCCCCCACCACTTCCAGGGTCAGAAATGAGGACATCTCTTGGGGGAGGAGAAATGGGGTAAGGGGGAGAAGAGAAAAGATGTAAAACTAGAAAGACTTCAATGACGCTCCCGTTTCAGGTGGAGGAAAGCAAAATCCCATCCAGTTTGGGATTCTTCAGATTTTAGACATGCTAGATGCTTAGTGTCCTCCAGTCTTGGGTTCTAAACTCCCAGGACCATGGAATGTCCTGGATAGAAGTTCAGAATCTAAGAGAAGTGAAGCAGAATCTTGTGTCAGAAGGCACCTTCATGGGTAGCCTCACAGGCTGCTGTCCCAGTGTGTCTCCGCCAGTTTCCCACCCCCAAGGGACAGCTCGCTGACACAGTATGGATGAAAAAACAGTGGAGACATAAAATAAACACTTGGGTTTAATTGCAGCCATGCCCCTGTCCGGGAGTACTGGGAGTGGGGCTCTCACAAGCCCCCTCCCCACTTCCAGCCTGGCTGGGGGTGTTTGGGTCAGTTGTGTGATCTGCCCCCTCTCCCCTGCTTCCAATGGGAACCAAGGGTCCCATAAGCAGAGTCTTCAGCAGTCACAGGTCTGGGAGCCAAGCGGATATTGATTTGGTCTACAAGAGCAAAGGGACCCATTAAACGTACAGCTGTTAAAATGGCTCTGCCTGAAGCCAGCCATCTCTGAGGGTGGGCAGGGACCCGGCAGGCAGGTGGTGGACAGACCAGCTGGCAGCTAGAGCCCTGGTGGGGTGGTCTTAGGCACCTGATTCTGACGTTCTGACCTGGGGCCCGGGGTAGCCTAGCTCAGACCTGTGCTGCCCTGGTGCCCACGGGTCCCTGAGCTCCATCCACATCCCACTTTCTGGCCTCCTCCAAGTAAACACTGTAGACTCTCTCCTTCACTTCTCCATCTGCTAAAATTCTATTCACCTTCCAGACCTCGTGCAAATGGTACCTCCTCCAAGAAGTCTTCCAGACTTCCCGCTCCTTAGTCAGTCACCCTCATAGGAGCAGGCTTAACCTCCCCATCATAGCCATAGCCCTCAGGACTCTGCTGTCTTCTGACTTCAGCCATCTCTGCTACACTAACTGGGAGTTGGGAGTTGTCCCCCAGTAGAGGGATATATGTGCTTCACCCCCCTTGCCCCCACACACAGGTGGTTCCTGTGAGTCCAGGCTCCCAGGTGACGGTGAGCTCCACAGTCAGGGGAGGACAGGGCAGGAAGTGTTGGCTGAGCTACAGCCTAATGGCCATGGGGAGGGGGCACCTGACTACAGCCCCCAGTCCCTGCAACAGATGTCAAGAACTGCTTAGGCCTCCATCCTTGGGATGGCCTTCACACACTGGAAGCCACGTGGTCTAGGGCTTGAACCCCTGCTCTCCCACTTGTGCCTCTGTAACCATGGCCATAGCTTCTCTCTCTGCTCTTCAGTTTCTTCATCAATAATAAAAAAGAGATAATGGACATGACCCCTCAGAATGATGTGAGAATTAAACGAGATGATCACTGCAGAGAAGAGGGCCAAGTGGCTGCCTGGAGTCATGCAGCAAGAGAGCAGAAAAGATGCTGGGCTTCCAGTTTCCCAGCCCCCAACTCCCCCTGCCCCATCCAGTCCCTCGCAGGTCTGGGGTCCCCGATTGGGGCCTGCATCCTGCTGGAGGCCTGGTCTGTGTAATCTGGCAGCTGGGCTCCATGACTTAAGGAAAAATAGACCGTCAGCCTGCTCAGACTGGGGCCAGTCCCCTCTTCGTTGTTCCGCTGGCCTGACCTGGCCTCCCCAGGGGACCTTATCTGCCCATTCTCTCCTTTCCCACCGAGCTAATCTCTCCCTCTTTTCAAGAGTTCCTGTTTCCTCTCTGCCGCCTTCTTGTCTCTTTCCCCCAGCCCTGTCTCTCCTGTGTCTCCAGCCGGCCTCCCACACTTGGCTCAGGAGTCTCCTCAAAGTGGCTTGGTCCTAGTATGCCTGGGGACTTGCCATCTCTAGGCCTTGCCCATTCTGGGACTGCTGCCCCCGGGGGAAGAAGGGAGGTGGACTGTGGGCCGGGTCAGGAATCTTGCTGGTGACAAGCATTCTGACACCCACAGAGAGATTCATACCTGGGCCTTTTAAATTCTCTGAATCGGCTCCTGACCCAAAGGGCCGCAAAAAGACTTCCAGTGTGGTGGTTTGAGGATATTTACTCCGAAAGTCCAGGGTACCAAGATCTTATGGTTCCAACTCTCAGAACACGGTGAGATTGGGAGACACCAGAGCTCTGAGCTTATGGCCTTCCCACAGGTGAAAGCCCCACTCCTACCTCCCCGGAATGGGGGCTCAGCTTAAATGCGTGCTTAGAACCCTGATCTGGTCAGGGAAGAGCGGTCCAGGGAGCAGCTCTCCATGGTCCCCACGTTCCTCCCAGCCCCTGACCAGCAGGAAGGCGCAAGGCTTCACAGCACGCCCGGCACTGGCCAGCAGCAGGCCCACTGAGTCAGGGCACAGCTGAGTCGCCTGTCCTAAGCCAGAAGTAGCCTGTGTCTTCCACCCTGCTCTCCCCGTGCCGGGCGGGAGTGAGGACGTGTGAGAAGGGGTCTGGTGTCAGACACACCTGGGCTCCCTGCACTGCTATGAATTTACTGTGTGGTCTGGGCCAAGTGGCCTCCTCTCTCAGATCCTCACTTTTCTCACCTGTCAGAGGGAGATAACAACACCCACCGGGACCTGTTGTGAAGATGGCTCTGGACAACATGTGTATAATAGGACACATCAGGTGCACAATAACAGGCAGCATTTGTATTACTATGACTGCCCTTTCTGAGTCATTGTGGGTCCGTGGTCTGGTTTCTCCTTCTGCTTGTCCTGGTTAAGGTCCAAAGGACACCCCCAAATCCAACATTTCCAAGGTACGTACTCAGCCTCTAGGGTGCCTCTGCCGAAGCCTCTCCTTGGAACCCCAGGCTCGATTATCTGGGTGCACTGGGCTGATCCCAGCCCATGTGGAGGCCCCAGACGGGAGGAGGAGGCAGGCGCAGACCTCTCTACAACACCATGGCTCAGTGCAAAGTGGGAGGAGAACACAGAGGCTGTGGGAACCCAGAGGAGGCCACTGACCCAGGCTGAGGGTGGTCAGGGCAGACTTCCTGGGGGAGAGCACCATTTACATGGGCCTTGGAGGAAAAGTGGGCTGACCACTGTGAGCATGATTGTGATGGCTGCTTTAAGGATCCAAAGGGTTGTATAGGGGCTTCCCTGGTGGTCCAGTGATTAAGGACTTCTCCTTCCAATGCAGGCGGCACGGGTTCGATCCCTTGTCATCTAAGATCCCACTTGTCTCATGGCCAAAATACCAAAACATTAAAAATAAAAACAGAAGCAATATTATAACAGATTCAATGAAGACTGGTCCATATAAAAAAATCTTAAAGAAAAGAAAAAAAGATTCAAAGGGTTGTATGGAGCTTGAGGGCATTAGGGAAGGCTTTATAGAGATGGCTCCAAAGTGGAGCCAACAGTGGAATTCCAACAGAGAAGTGCCATTCCAGGCATTCTGTGAAAGAGTGGCAGATGCCCAGAGGGAGGCTGGACAGAGAGATGCCTGAGGAGTTGTAGGAGATGTGGCTGGAAACGTAGGAAATGTGGCTGGGCCCTGGGGAGGGGGCCCTGTATGCCAGGCCAGGGAACTGGCTTTGTGGGCCATGGGAGCCAGTGTGGAGCAGGGGCAGCCCTGGGCCTGGGAAGCACACACTCCAGGCACTTGTTTTTCAGCAGAGGTTGAGTTTTCTGCACAGATGCTGGTGGGAGGCCCATGCTAGGATGCCCCACGACCAGCCCCCGGCCCCGTATCAGCTCTGAGACCACAGGAAAGGCCCTTCCCATCTTGGAATTTCCTCATCTGCAAAACAGATTGAGAGCCCAGAAGACTAACCTCCAGGTTCCCTCCAGATTCTGACTCTAGAACTCTGGCCACACAGCCTGCCCCCTTCCCACCCGGTGTCTCTACAGGGTCTGGGGAGTGGAGAGCTTTCCCCTCAGTGTTTGCGTCTCTTCCATGTGCACCAAAATTCAGTTTATAATGTCCTTTTACATCCTTTGTCTGATGCAGTCACCCACAGCCACAAGCAGATACAGGTGACTAATAATGACTTCCATCAAGGGGAACGGCTGTGGCCCCTGAATACTCTTTACTCACTCATCAGTGCTGCCCACATCCCAGGAAGTAAGGCTGAAGCTCAGGGCACAACAGTGCTGAGGGCACTGAGACCCTCACCCCTCCAAGCCCCCCTTTTCACTTAACAGCAGCTAAGATCCCTGGGATTCTCCAGCTCCCTGGCTGTTACCTCTTGCTCTCTTTGCCTCTTTTGCTCTTCATCTCCCTGACCTCCAGAGCACAAGTGTCCCAGGCCCAAGCCTTGATTCCCTTTGCTTTTCTCTCCTGCCTTTTAGTGCCAAATGGGCCTCTCACCCCTGGGCTCTCCTTGGAACCCCAGGCTCGATTATCTGCCCATCTACTTGGTATTTCTACTTGAACAGAACTGACATCACAGTCCACCAAGCCTGAATCCTAGTCCTCTCTCCACCCCCATGCCAGGATGCTTCCAAGCACTCAGCCAAAACACTTGTAGTCCTTCTCTGTCCTCCTCACCCTCACGCCCCACAACCATGAAAAGGACAAATCTTGATGGCTCCACCTTCAAACCAGAACAAGACTCCAATCACGGCCACTGCAGCCATGCCCACTGGTCCAGGCATGAAGCTGGGGGCCCTTCCCAATCACCATCTTTACCACCAGCTTTACAGATGGGAAAACTGAGGCTCGGGAGAGAAAAACCTTCCCCATGGTCACACAGAAACCCTGCCAGGGCTAGCTGGAGCCTGGGTCTGCCACCACCTCCCTGAGGTCTGTGTTCCCAGTGCCTGGATAGGGTTTCTCTTGAAGCCACTTAGCAGGTCTGAGGCCACTGCCAGGCTATGTGCACCCACATGTGTGTCCCCGAGGAACAAAGAGTCCGCCAGCTGGGTTTGGGTTTCAAGACGTCTGTCGTCGCCCTTGACCCGGAGATCCTACAAGGAGACTGGGGCCAGAACCGGATGGGGGGTGCCATGGGCGGGAAACATCAATAAGATGCCACCTTGCCTAGAAACTGGAGAGATCACTCCACCAGCCCCGGGATCCTCTGAGTTCACTTGAGGAGGCCAGAAACTGCAGGGGAGGGCTGGGGTTCTCAGCATTTATTTCAAACAGCTGTTTAAAGAGCGTGTTTAAAATATAGATCATCATATATATATATTTATATATATAAAATATATAAAGAGGAATTGAAGCCAGCCACCCCAAAGAAAAAGCTATGTTTCATAAATATTTCTGTAGCTCCCACATCCCAGAGGAAGAAAAACAAAACAAAACAAAAAAACATTTACAACCAAAGCTAGTGGTTCCTTGTGGTGGGCCCAGTAGGCTCAGACCCTGGAGTGGGTCGGGGGTCTCGAGGGCTATGCCTACAGAACATTCTGGTGAGGACAGGCTCACCTCCCACTTCCCAGGAAGCTGGTGTCTCTGGCTACGAAAGATTGAGTCCATACCAGTCTTGCCAAACCCACACCCCTGGCTCCTTAGATCCGCCGGGAAGGCAGCAAGTGGGCACTCCGGAGCCTCGGGCTGCCAGGTTATTTTTAATCTTGTCGGTCTCCTTTGATGTCCTGGCTTTCCTTCCCTGATGGCCCAGCCTTCTGTTCCTGGCGGCTTCCAAGTGGAGGCAAAGCACAAGCCTCCTTCCACACTCGGCATCTGGAATTCAGAAGCCAAAACCCGCGGGGTGTCTCCGGCCCCCCGGCTGGGCTCCGAGGGTCCCGAGGAGCTGTGTGGCCTCACTTGCAGACGTAGCGCTCCACGGTGCGCTCACACCTACGGCAGGTGACGTAGCAGCACCAATGGTACTTGCAGTGGCAGCGCTCGACCACACGGTCTGTGTAGGGGTTGTAGCCGCGTCCACAGCACATGAGGTCGCAGCTGTCGCTGCCATGCGATGTCTTGTTGCACTGCCTGGAGGGGGATGGGGAGGTCAGTGAGCACCCTCATCACTCACCAGTGCCCCCCACTCCCAGCCAGGCAGCCCCCGTCTCCTCTGACCACGGCTGCTGCCTCAGTCCCCCTTGGATAGTGTCTTGGTCTTTGGAGAATTTAAATTCTTTTTCCCAGGGGTCCTTCTCACTTTTCCCTATATTTCTAGTAGATGTTTATTAAAATGAGGGGGTGTTATGTTTCCTTTGTCTCTTTTCCTATACCTTCTACTTCTAAATACTTGAAAATGTCTCAAACCACTAGTTAATAATCCTATCTTCATATTTAACCCTTAATTATATTCTAACAAATACAAAAATTGTTTTCACTTTTAGAATCTCAGGATAAATTCAGAAACAAATGGCATCGGACGTGAGGCAGAGGGAGCACCTGGCGCTCTCTTCTTGGAGACAGAGGGTCTGTCAATCATCTGCCCCCTCTGAATCAGGTGCTTCCCTCCAGAATTTTATCTTATTGGAGGCAGGCAGGGTCTTTGGGCTAGTGGAATTGCTATGCCCACTTTACTTTACAGGTGGAAACAGGCTCAGCAAAGGGCAGAGGGCTGCTCAAAGTCTCACGAGCGTTTGCGGATAAGCAGGGCTCAAGCTTAGGGGTCCTTTGAAACCAAGTCCAGTGCTTATTCATTCTCCCCACCCTAAGGGGCAGAGAATCCATGGGCTGGAAGTGATTCACGAAGAAACGAATCACTAATGTGGGCAAAGAAGACACTGAAGGTCCCTATAAACCCCAAATATCCTTGCCATCAGTTCTTCTGTCTTGCCATCGGTTCTTCTGTCTAGTGAGGAAACGTCTGTGCAGGTCTGCATTTTCATCTAGCTGGGCTTGCGCTTTGCTGGGGTGTTGTCATGGGAAGCAGCCTGGTGCCCACAGCCACATGGACCAAGGAATCCCAGAGTGTCCCAGGTGAGTAAGCCTTAGGGATGACCAAATCCAACCCTCATCTTTCCTGATGGGGAAACTGAGACACAGAATGGGCAGAGGACTTGCCCAGCATCACATAGGGTGAGCACCAGGTCTGTGAGAGTTCAGGAAGGCTTCCTGGAGGGAGAGGGGTCATCCAGGCCATTCCATGAAAGATGAGTAGGAATCTCAGATAGAAGGGAGGGCATAGGGTGGTGAGGGCAAGGAGAACAAACACCCGACCTAATGTAAGAGGGGGTGGGTGACAGATGGATGAAGCAGCAAGGCTGGAGGCAGGGAGGCCAAGGAGGAGACTGGACAGCGGCTGAGTAAAAGAAGCTGAGGCCTGAGCTGGAAAGGAGCCATGGAGAGGAAAGGAGAGATCACCTGGAGGGGGAGTCAGGAAGAGACTGCATGTGGGGGCTGTATGCTGTTCCAGGCAGGAGGGAGGAGACAGGAAGCAACAGCAGAACAACATATGCCCAGAGCCAGCAGACCTGGGTTCAAACCCAAGCTCTTCTGCTCACTGGTTATGTGACTTCAGGCAAGTCACTTAACCTTTCTGGGCTTTTTTGTAGTCATTCAACACCATTAGTCCCTCTCAGCCTTATTCTGAAGGTCTCTAGTCCAACAAAGGGTGCTGGAAAGGGTTTCATTTTATTTCTGGGTCCCTGACATGCAATTTTTGAAATCTGGCCTCCAGCTTCAGACCCAGACAAGAACTATAATGGTGCCTGTGAGGGGGATCTGGGGCCTGGGGACACAGCAGGTTTCAGAGACTGGAATAGGGACTGCTAAGGGGGCCTCAGTTCACCAGGCTGGATTTGAGGAGGGCATCTTGCCCCGCTAGGGGACCCAGCTAACGTGTACCACCTATGCCACCTGCCTTTTACAGTTAACAAAGCTCATTTCCACCCAACCCCCTGTACCCCTAAATCCCCAACCTAGTAAAGTTCATGCTTCCCCTCCTCCAGGAAGCCTTCCTTGCTGTCCAGGCTGAGTCAGGGCCCCTCTTGGATCCCCGTTTTCCCTCTGTCACAATCTGAGCACTTGATGTCCCTCCCCACCCCTGGTGCCAGCCAGAGCCTCATATAATGGATGTAAAAAGTGTCTGTGGTTGTGAGCCACTGAGATGTTGGGGGCAGTTTGTTACTGGAGAAAAAGCTGACCCATACAGCTGTCGAACAAGGCCCATCCTCAGAAGAATGGCTGAGGGCTGAGCGTGGCAGGATACCGGGGGGTAGGGGGATGGCATTCTGAGAAAGCAAGGGTAGCTGCTGGTGCTGTGGGAAGGGGCCTCCTCATCAACAGTTTGGGGGCAAGTCCTTGGGGCAGAGTCGTGACAGCTGGGAAGGAAGAGGCCTGGCAGCCTCAGGGAGGGGGTGGGGGGAGCCCGTCATTCACAAACCCTTCCCAGGGCACTGATCATGCCCAGCATGGAGGGGCTGTGTGATTCGAATCACACCAACCCTCCAGGTGGGTGGCACTGTCCCCAAGGCACAGAAGATGACCCTGAGCTTCAGGGAAGGGAAGGGGATTTGTTCAAGGTCCCCTCCTCTAGAAAGCTGTGGCATCAGGGTGGGAGCTGTCCTTCCTGAGACACACAGGCACAGCCGCTCCAGGGCTCCAGGGAGAAACCCTCTTTGCTCTGGGGTCCTCAGTGGGCTTCCCCCAGGTCCTGTGGGTTCCAGAATCCTCCCCCCACCCCGTCCTCATCACACCCACCCTGGGTCCTCAGCCTAGACTCTCGCTCCTTCCTGTCTCTCTGGCCTGACCTGGTTCCTTCTTCACTCTGCCTGACCTCCTCAATCTGGCCTCCAGATGGGCGGCTGGGCCTCCTCTTACAGCCTGCTGCCCTGGCCTGTGAGGAGGGAGCCCCCCAAAGCAGCCCCCCTTTCCTAGAGACAGGAACGTGGGCTGAGGAGGAAGCAAAAGCTGGCCAGGCACCAACTATGTGCCAGACACGTTCTCAGACACCCTCACTCTGGTTCAATATTCTTTTAACCCCGAAGAACACTCATCTTGTGGAATGCTATTAGGAGCTCCTTAATAAAAGAGTTCCACAGCCAAACACCTCTGGGAAACAGAGGCTTAGACAGATCCTTTACTGCAGGATTCCTCAGAGCCTTTAATATGTTCTCGTGCCTTGCAAAGAGAATTTCCCAGTGTATTTGATTGCACAACTATTTCTTTATAGCATTTCAGGAATGGATTCCTCCTGAACCATCTCGGGAAAGAGCTGCTCCCCTGAATCCTCACCAGCCACTCCTGGCACCCAGGAGGTCTGTTGTCCCCACTGGCTCCCTCCCTTTCTCCAGTCCTGGATCAGCTTTAGCCTCTAGGATAGGCCTTGCTATAGGGATCCCAGGCCTGGCTCTGAAATGGGAGGGTGGCGGGGAGGCAGGGGGCGGCTAGAAGAGAGAGCTAGGGTCTGGGAGGGGTGGATGTAGGTGGGGATGTGGGAGCACCCTCTCCACAACATGCAGGCTGGCCTCGCTCTCCTGTTGCCCCTTTGGAGTGAGCCTGCCCTGGTCCTGCCTCCACGCTGTGCAGACTTCGGGTGTGGCCACGGGGGCTGCCTGCTGCCTGCCCCACCCCGTGCCTCAGTTCATTTGTCCAACCAGCAGGTTGTGTGACATGATCCTTCCTGTATTCATTTGACAGACATCTACTGAGGACCTATTTTATGTCAGGCAGCCTCTTTCCTAGCCCTTGTCTGCCGCACAGTCATTGACTCTTCCCATCTGTCTCCCTCACTAGGGGGCAGGTGAGGTAGGGACCTCTCATGAGCCTCCATTCCCAAGGAGCCCCTGCCTTGGTGAGGAGCACAACAGCCTCTCCCAGGAGCTCTGCCGGGAGCCCTGGGATCCCACACCTCCACTCAGCATTCAACCAGGCAGGGACTCCATTCCCCAAAAGCCAGCTGAAGCCCAACCGACTGTGTGTGCCCAGGCCTGAGCTGGGAAGGGGCATGCCCTACATGGCTGGCCTTTCCTGCCAGGGTGGCGGCAGACCCTTACCTGTCCTGTGTCCCGTGCGAGCCCACCTTCTCATTCTTCATGCAGAAGTCGGGGGAGCTCTGCAGATAGACGAGCTCCGAGTCCTTCACAGGCCGGATGTCCAGGTCCTTGGGCACCAAGTGCTTGCGGGTACCCATGGGTCGGTGCACCACCTTGGTGGCCGACAGGTAGCGGGTCTTGAGGTCAGCAGCCACATCCCGAAGCTCCTGTAGCCCCTTCCAGCAGGTGCGGATGGAGCAGGAGCCAGATACCCCATGGCACTTACACTTCATTTCCAGAGAGGCGCGCAGAGCCTGCGGACAGGGGGAGGGCGTTGGGCTGGGTGGTGGGGCTCCTTCCCTTGCCTGCCCTGGGCCCTGGCCCCACCTCTCCACCTGCCAGTGTTCTCAGGGAGTCACTGCCTGCTCCAGGCCTCAAGGGACAAGGGACAGGGCGTTTTGCTCTCAAGCTGCAGGGTAGATCCTTAGCTCCTCCTCCAACCCTGGAGGGCAGCTGGGAGGGGCAGGAAGAGAGTGGCTTTCGCAGGGGTAACGATGCCATTCATACACCTACTGTACCTACTGCCCTCACACTTCAAATGGTTTCATCATCACAGAAATCGTTCATGGGCAATATCATTAATTTCCCCATTTAAAAAAGAGAAGGCTCAGAGAGGCTGTCTCCTGCCCAAAGCTACACAGTTAGGAGATCTTGGACTGGGATTTGAACCCAGTTCTGAAGGCAATTCCAAAAGCCATGGCTTTTCACATGCTCTGCTTTTTCTCTCTCACAAAATGCTTGCTGAAAAAAGGTGAGCAGGAGAAGAAAAGGAAGGGAGGGAGAGGAGAAGAAGAAGCAAGAGGTGGGTGCTAGGGGCTGGCCGTCCCCGAGGCTGCCTGTTGCCGCATCATCACTCAGCACCTGTCTTCATGTGCGCTGAGCAGGTGTGTGATTGCTACCTTATAGAGTCATTGAAAGGATTCAACAAGATGACATATATGAAAGCATTTTGTGAACTACTAAAGTTAAATCAATATTTGGTTTTGAAAAATCAGTCTAAGTAAGAATTATGGTGGGCAGGGTTGGACTCGAGGCCTGGGGAGACCCTAGCCGGGGCTTTGGAGATGACTCTGTGCGACTGACTTCTGCAGGCCTCAGTTTCTCCCTGTGTACCTGAGAGGTGTGAGCGAGATGCCTTCTGCAGGTCTTCCAGTTCTGCAGTCTAAGCCCCGCCCCCTTGCACACAGGACTGGGACCCCTCTGCCCTCCCGCCTGCCCTGTGGGCGCCACTGCAAGGGTTAGGGGTCTCCCAGGCCTGTCTGTGCATCAAAAATACAGGGAAACTGAGGCACACGGAGGGAGCCTTGCTCCAAATCCCATGGGGAGTTAGTGAGGAAGCTGGTCAAGGTCCCAGGGTTCCCTACCCCTCACAGTGCCGGAAAGTGGGGAGTGAGGGAGTCCACTTGGGTCTAGAGGCTGGAACTGTCTCAGCAAAGCCTGTGGAGAGCACACAATGAAATGAACCTGACTGCAGGGCACGCTCGGCTTCCCAAGGGCACGAGGCACTTCCAAGTCATCCAGGAAAGTAAACCACACTCAGCTCCTCAGCTCAGAGGGCAGAAAGGGCTCGGCTTCCCGAGGCCTCCCTGCCAGGGCGAGGCATGCTGTCATTGACCCTCTCGGGCCCCTGTGAATGGTCCCAGGGAGGCCAGCTCCGGGGCATCAGGGCCCGGGACAGGCCTGAGGTGCCCGCAAAGCTGAGGACCCTGAGTGGACTGCACTGCGGGATGGGATGGCTGCCAGTGTCGTGTGAGCATGGCAGCGTGAGGCTGGGGCCTGGCTGTGGGCAGGAGTGGGGCTGGGTTCTTGGGCAGGAGGATGGTGAAGGGCTCCCAGTGGGTTTCCAAGGGTTGTGGGGAGCAAGCCCGCAGGGTTTGGAGGCAGAAGTTCTTGGTCCCTAGCCAGACTCTGCTACAGACCACAGGGTGACTTGACCTGTTTCCCCAACTGTCCAAAGACCACCTGGACGTCCTAGAATCCTTACACAAGGGAGATCAGAGAGACAGGAAGGTGAGGACGTGGAAAACTCTAGACTTGGAATCCCATAGACCTGGGCTCCATCGCACTGTGTGTCCTTGGCCAAGCCACCTACGCTCCTTCTGCCTCACTTGGGGCCTCTGCACAACGGGCCTAAGGGGGCTGCAGGGAGGAGGTCATGAGATTCATCCACACCTGATATTCTGCCCCTCTGGGATCAGCTCCCCATCTGCGAGGAGGGATAACAGTACTTCTTCACAGTGTGGTTTCATGGACCATGGGAGAGAAAGCTAATCAAGCACCCACCACAGTGTCTGGCACACAGATGAGCATAAAGTTTGTTAAAAAGGTCCGTTCATTCACTTATGCATTCACTCCAATCTTCTCTACAATGAGGTGAGGAATTAAAGCAACACTGATAATGAAATACATGGAGGGGAAATCATGTTCTGGAGGCTAGGGTGGCCCCGAGCCCCGGAGGAGTCTGAGGAAATGTGACAATGAGGACTAGAGATCACCCACCCACCCCCATTTTTTTTTTTAAGTTCTACCACTTTATTGCTACCAACCCATATCCCTCCACCTTCGTGCACACATGCTCAGTCATGTAATCCCATGGACTTCAGCCGCCAGGCTCCTCTGTCCATGGACTTTTCCAGGCAAGAATACTGGAGTGGGTTGCCATTTCCTTCTCCACCACCCCCCTCCATTTTATAGATGGGAACAACTGAGGGCAGAGAGGAAGTGACTCGCCCAGTATCACACAGTGAGTTTAGAGCTCCTGACTCCCAGCTTAGCGCTCCTTCTGCTCCACCAACGTTCTCCAACCCAAACCCCAGTGGACCCCTTGGAGGAGAAGAAGCCAGGCAAGGCCCAAGCCACTGGAGAGGAAAGAGTCAGGGGAGGCCAGGAGCACATCAGTGTGGGCGCATCAGGGCCCGTCCCCCCACCACCCCCTCCACTGGGGCCCACCGGGTGCCCCTCTCCGGGCCAACTGACATAAGCACAACCATCTGGGGGGGGTGGGTGGGGGGGTGGTTACCTGTCTCCCCACTTCACTGTTGTGTAGACGCATCAGTTTATTGGCTTGGGATCCTGTTTTTTTCACCTTCATAGGAGCATCGGAAAACTTGGCCCCCATGAGGAGCCCGTAGCTGAGGTTGTCCGCACATCCTCCCCAGCGGTTCCCGGGCCCGGGTGGCTCACCTGGGACAGGGCCGCAGGAGCAGCCGGGCAGGTCGCCGGAGGTGCAGGCCCGGGCGATGGCGTGGCTGATGGCGGCCGCCGACAGCGCATACACGAAGGCTGACTCCCGGGTCCCTGTGGGGAGGAGCGGGGTCAACCCGGGCGAGCGACCCAAGCATAGGACCGTGCCCAGGGCTGAAGTCCCCACCTGCCTCTGGGGCCAGATGGGGACAGTGGTGGCGAGTGGACACAGCAGGTGGAGGGTGGCGCTAGGACCATTCATCTGTCACGCCCCCATCCTCCCCCAAATGGACTAGCTGACGGGCACACTCACTCGTGAAGCCCAAAAAGCCAGCAACCCCACAGGCATACCCTCACACGCTCAGCACACTGCACTTTCACACTGCACGCCCCACACCCAGTGTTAGGGACTGCTTTCAGGCACTGAGGGCCCCATCCCTGAGCTCCTCAAAGACAGGTGAGCAAGCAGCCTGCTGCAGGATGAAAGGTGTCTCCTAAAAAGATATGGTCAAGTCCTGATCCCTGGTACCTGTGAACATGACCTTATTTAGAAATGGGGTCTTTACAGGTGTAACTGAGCTGAGGTCATTAGATGGATCAGAGTGGGCCCGGATACAACAACTGGGGTCCTTGGAGGAAGAGGGAATCTTGGACACAGAGACATATAGGGCAGAGGCCATGTGACCGAAACAGAGACGTAAGAGATGCAGCTAGAAGCCAAGGAACACAGACTGTGGCAGTCCCCAGAAGTGAAGACGAGGCAGGGATGAGTCTTCCCCCTTGTGCCTTCAGAGGAAGCCCTGCAGACACCCTGACTCTGACTTCCGACTTCCAGCCTCCCCTTGTGGGAAGCCCCGCAGAGCGTGGGGCTTTGTTACAGCAGCCTTAACAACTAAGATGGAGTCCAACGTGCCTTGGCTGTGGGGTCCTGGCCTCAGGTCCAAGCAAGTTACTGCCCTTCTCAAGCCTTGGTGTCCTTAACCATAGAGTGGTAACGATATACCTACCTCACAGGCCTCTCTGGAGTTGGGATAATTCAGGAAGAAAGGAGGCTATGTCTGTAAAGTGCTGCACACATATGACTTGTCACTGTGCGGGGGACAGAACTGATCCCCTGCCTTCCAAAAGCCTCCTTATGCTACACAGGAAGCCCCACCCCAACCCACCCCAGAAGCCCCCTCCTCCAGCAAGTCTCCACAGATGCTCTTTAGTCCCTGTATCACTCTGGGCCTCTCACAGCACTTTGAGTCGGGTTGGTCTAGAATTACCATGTGGCACACCTGTCTGCCCTGAGGGTGGGCTCAGTCGCACTCTCGTTATAGACTCCCCACCCCACCCACCGGCCTCCCTGCATCATTCATTCCTTTGTCCAGGTATGAAGGGTATGCATGCATTTGTACTGTCATCCAGGCTCCCCCGCACTCCTTGTATGTTCATCCATTCATCAATTCACGCCCAAACACCCATGGCCATGATTAATTCATCCACCCACCCATCCGTGGATCCATCCATCATCCAGTTATTCACTCATCCACACATCACGCTTCCATCCATCCATCCATGAACACAGCCACCTATCTAAACACACATATATTTATGCCTGAATTCATCCACCTCTACCCGCACGCATTCCGCAGGCCCTAGCAGGCCCTGCCGGCCCCCTACCTCTCTCCAGGTCGAGCAGATAGTTGGGGGCGAGCTCGATGGAGGAGCAGTTCCAGCGCATGTCAGCGAAGGCCCGGCGGCAGGCCTTCATGACTTCGCGGGCAGCGTGCACGATGGTGTGCATGAGCTCCAGGTTGCTGCGGCACAGCTGTACCTGCGCCGACACCAGGCCCTCGAGTTGCTTGCAGTGCTGCGTCTGGTTCAGCGCCAGGGCCGCCGGGGTCTTGGACAGGGCCCTGCACACGGCCAGAAAGCAGCACCAGTGAAAAGGAAGTCAGGGCCGAGAGGGACCCTGCTGCCTCCACCCACTGTATGGCCCCAGTCTCTTCTCCGTGGGTCTGGGGCCTTTACTGGAAGGAGCTGGGAAAGCAGGAGGCCAAGCAGTGCCGTCCCCAGCAGGGTAATGGCTCTCCCTCCCGCCCCTGTGTGACCTTGGGCACGTCCCTGTCCTTTCCTGGGCCTGAGGCGCTCATTCATAACATAGGATTGTGACCCTCCCCCCACCCTACCTAGGCTTTATTATAATTAGACTAACAGTTTTCTAGTTCACAACTCACTCACATCCATTAGCTTATTTAGTCCTCACACAGCTGTGGATTATTATTTTTTATGCAACATTCACTCAATACTGAGCCAGACACTATGCTAGATGCTAGATTATAGTCATCAGCATAATATACATTATTAATTGAGCACTTACTAGATTTGGCTTCATTAATTATTAAATCCATATATTAGGCTGTAAAAATCCCACATACATGCAAGGGATTTATGAAAAGATTAAAGCCACTCAATTTTGTGATAAATAGGATTTAGCCATTAACTTGGACTTCCCTGGTGACTCAGATGGTAAAGAACCCACCTGCAATGCAGGAGACCTGGGTTCAGTCCCTGGGTTGGGAAGATCCCCTGGAGAAGGGCATGGCAACCCACTCCAGTATTCTTGTCTGTAGAATCCCCAGGGACAGAGGAGCCTGGCGGGCTATAGTCCATGGGGTCGCAAAGAGTTGGACACAACTGCGTGACTAAGCACACAGCCATTAACTTGTGTGACTTTAGATAAATCACTGTCCTCTCTGGGTCTCAGTGTCTGTACCTGTAAACTGTATTCCCCAGAGCAGGCTCCAGTGAGACACTCTGAAAAAGCGGATCCATGGTCAAACACATTTTGGGGATGTGATATACTATATCCCCTCTTGAAGAATAATCATGCATATTTCCATTTTAAAGGCCCTGAGAAGTCCTGCAGCAAAGCAACAGGCTTGGTTTGTAACTTCCAAGCCTGCTGAGCACAAAACCCTCTATTTGAAGAGTCCTAACCTCATCCATGCTTTGAGAATGCTGATCTAGGCGGTTCTCTATGAACCCTGATGATGCTATAGGACCTCTGAGCTTCCCAGATCGTGGCTCTGGGCACTGAAATTCTAAGACTTTAGGACCAGGACCATCCTGGATTCACCTTCTTCCCAGGCCTTCTCGCAGGAGCAGACTGCATCAGGCTGCACCTCCCCTAAGTGGAGGCTAGAGGGACCCCACAGTCTTAAAGAGTTCTACATAGACCTGGTCCCTACCCTAGGGCCAGCTGGTCCTCAGAAATCCAGCAGAGACCTTGGAGGGACAAGGGGAAAGCAGGGGCCAGCCTTCAGACCTGCATGCTGTGTGTCCCACTTGCTGGGACCATAGCAGACCTCATCCAGGGTCAGGGCTGAGACCTGGCAAGGCCTGGATTCCTGAGCCCCTGGCCTGAGATCCCAAGGGAGGCAGCCCAGTGCCAAAGAACAGCACAGGCCTAGGCAGATTCTTGGCCCTGTCACCCCCGCCTCTGTCACCCGCACTCCCCCATGACCTTGAGCAAGGCAAGTAACCTCTCCCCTCCCAGTACTGTCTGGGGGATTAACTCTGGCGTGTCACATGCTCTGTCCAGGGCTGACACGCCATGGTCAGTGCCCTGTGATGAAATCTACTACATTATTGCATTGGTGGCCTCTTCCCACCTTAGCATCTTGCACCTACTTAGTCAAGGTCAAGGGCTCCCCTCTGACTTCACGGCCCCTCAGGTGGCAAGCCTGCCACCACCCCAGTGCTCTCCAGTCTCTTGTCCTTTTTCCCCCACATTTCGAAATATCCACCACACCAGACTCCTAGCTTCTCTGACAGGGACGACCCTGACACCATGCCTGTGCCCAGACTCTCCTGGTGCCAGGAATGCCCTTCCCCTGTTCCTGTGCCTAAATGAAAAAATGAACTTGATCTGCTTGTGGGAGAAATATTTACTAAGCACAACTCTTCCCAGACTCATTTGGTAGTGAAGGATATAGATCCTTTCCTCAAGGAGCCCCTCAACAGGCAGCTGCACAGACCTGTCACCAGTTATAAGGCAACCTAGATGTTCCAGCTCATGGACTGGCCCAGGGGAGAGCTCAGGCTTTGGGCAACAGCTGTGTGACCTGGCTAAGTTACTCAACCTCTCTGGGCCTCATGGTCTTCATCTGTTATAAGGAAATGATAAATTCTACTTCCAAGGATTATGGTTAAGATTTAAATGTGATAATGGCTGGAAAGCATTTGGAGTATTCATAAATGGGATTCCTCACTTGTTGCCACCTGAATCTTGGACCAGAGGGAGTCGGAAGACCCGGGTTGGGACTCAAGCTCTGGCCTCTACGTCCTGCGCAATCTTGGGTAAATTGCTGCCACTGTCTGAGCATCAAGCACAAAATGGGGATTCCTGGAGGCCTTGCAGGGGCCAAGTGAAATGATATGTGCAGAGTTAGGGTCATTCTCCCCCGCCCCTGTGGAGGGCTATAGGGCACTTCTCCCATAATTTTTGTTGGTCTTGTGAGATAAACAAGACCAACATAAAAAAAAAAAAAAAAAGAAAGAAATGATACGTGCTTATAGGTACTAGTAGGTTAGTTGGCTTCCTCCTGCCTCTCTCTGCCATGCTCCTACAACTCCAAAATATAGAAATCTTCCCAGAGGCCTGGGAAGCAGAGCCAGGGCAAGTGAGCACGGCCTGGGGGCCACACTGGGGTGGCACAACCCAGCCTGTCTGAGACTGTGGGTGACTTGGGCTTCTCCCTCACTGCCATCCCTGGCCCATCCTTCCCCCTCCTTGCAAGGCATGAGCCGAGAAACCTGGTGTATCTGGGGCAGACCTCAGGCCTGATTGCTTGATCCTGCCAATGCCAGGATACCTGGGGAACCTGCTGCCTGAATTCCTGCAGCTCGTAATGGGTGAGGGGTGACCACACAGGGGCAGATATAACCCGCCACCCCAGCCTGTTTCTTGGCTGGTAAAACCTCTCTGCCTCCACCCAGCAAACACTGTCCATGCACATGGACCCACTGTCCCAGATGGACACAGCAGTTCCCAGTTTACAGAGCCTCTCATTTCAGCCCATTCTCACAATGTCTGGAGGGGCCGGGGAGAATATTACCCACTTTAAACAGAGGAGGACACTGAGGCGGTTCAATGCCTGGGTGCTCAGCGTCCTCCAGATGCCACCTTTCTGGGTCCCCTTCCTACTGGGCTGGGGTCTGTCCACACTCAGCCTGCCCTGAGCCCACCCTGCCCATCAACCTTGCCCAGTTTCCATCCTTCCCCTCTGAGCCAGTTTTCTGTTTCACAACAGGAACGATTACCGGAGATACATGAGAAAACACCCAGCACGGTACTGGGCACACAGCAGGCACGCATGCAGGGTGGCTGTCTTCCAGGTCTTTTCCCTGGGCTCCTGCTCAGAAAGTGGATAACATAAGCTCAGACTTTTCCTGGGGAGCTCAGTTCAGGTAACTCCTGAGTACCAGGCACTGCGGCTCCCAGAAGGGGTTCTCTGGACTCCTGGGGTCTGGATCAGCCACTCTGGGTCAGTCTGTCCATCTTTGAAGTCATCAAGCATCCACCTTCCCAGCTGGTGGTGAGAGAGGTTCTATGAGGGGAATCCGGCATGGACAACGAGGCTCAGCCTTCCCAGGAGGGTGGAGGACAAATGGGAACCACCCTGGAGGTGCTGGGTGGGCACAGGGCTGCGGAGAGCGCAGCCGGGTCAGAGCGGCCAGCTGCAGCATGCTGGGAGAGGCCGGCTCACGGGAGCGTGCAGACCAGGAGATCAGGAGGCGGGAGGCAGCGGATTCCACTCCAGAGGAGGGCGATGCGGTCATCTGGTAATTAGTGGTAATGACCGTCTCTAACTAAGGCCCCCTTGGGGAGGTAATCAAGGATTAGGGTAGGAGGCGGGGGAGTTACCCGTCTGGACATCTTGTCCGGCTTGCCTCACTGCAGCAGACCCCTAATTGAAAACATTTTGGTTTATCTGGGGGCGGGTGCATGGGGGAGAAGGTGGAAGAGAGGACAGGAGGGGACAGAGAGTTCACAGGCGAGGCCTATGCCAAGGGGGCCATGGGGATGGCTGAGGCCTCTCATTCAGGAGTTGGGGCTCTCCTGGGAATGGTGGGGTGGTGGTGAGGGGCACAGAGACCTGGGTTTCAGCTCCAGCTCAGTTGCTCACCTAACATTCAACTTTGGACAAGTCACCGACCCTCTTCGAGCCTCAGTGTCCCCCCCCTCCATTGTGCAAGTGGGGACACTGAGGCCCAGAGAAGGGGAGGGCTTGCCCAGACCTGTACACAAGCAACCAATCAGAGAATCAGAAGCAGAGCCAGGCTAGAACTCCTAGATCACAGTTTAGGGCTCTTTCACTCCATTGTACAGATGAGGAAACTGAGGCTCAGAAAGACTCAAGTGATTGATTTGCCTGAGGTCCAGCTCACAGCTAGTAAACTGTCAGAGCTCAGGCTGGGACTCGGGTCTCCTGACTCAGGTCTGGTGCTTCTCCAAGCCTCTCTGCGGCAGCTGTGTCCCTCCGAGTCTCTTCGGACTCTTCCTCGAGAGGCCTGATCCAGAGTGAGCAGCAGGCTCACTGGGGCCACTCCACCCACCCTGGGGCTGCCTCCAGAGGCTCCGAGAAGGCTGGAACCATCCTCTCTAGCCCCGAGACAGCCAGAGAAGGTTCTCCCCACACCCTCTGGTCTGAGTCTCCCACCATTTGGCTTGGGTGGGAGGTGAGGTAGGGGAGGGATTTCCCCAGGTGTTTCTACCCCCTCTTCCTTACCCCCACTCCGCAGGAAGTTCAGGCTGAGTCCCAGGTCCCCATAGGTGGGCATTCTGGGTCATTCAGCCACGTCTACCTTCAGTTCCCATGTCAAATTCCCCTCTCCTCTTCAGCTTACTTTCCAAAGCCCAAGGCAGCAGGGTCCCCTGGCACAGCCTCAGGACCCCCAGCTTTTCATCCTGACTGTACACTTCTCTATTCCTAACTTTCCTATGGCTCCCGCAGACCAAGAGGAAACAGAGCCAGGCAGCTTAAGTCCAAATCCTGCCTCTGCGGCCTACTAGCTGTGACACCCTGTTCATTAAAGACCCACTGAGCCTCTACTTCCTCTTCTGTTTAATGAGGGAGATGGCGGAACCCACTTCACATGGTGGTTGGGAGACAGATGAAACAACACACATCAAGAACTTAGAATAGTGCCTGGCATATTCCAAGGCCATATATATATATATGACCTTGCTATATGGTCTGCAAGGCCACACACACACACACACACACACAGTTATTCTTAAACTCCACTCTTTCTCCTGCTTCCTCCTGTATCTTCAGCTCCAGCAATTTAACCACTATCAAAGAGGTTTGGTTTCATGGAGCCTGTCTGCCTGGCTTCTGATCCCACATCCACCATTAATTAACTAGCTGTGTGACCTTAGACCAGTTACTTAACCTCTCTGTACCTTAGTTTCCTCATTTGTAAAATGGTAGCGATAAGAATGTCACCTACTTCACAAGAGTATTATCAAAGTTAAATGTCTAAAGCTTTGGGGATTTACTAGTAAGCTCCTGTAATTCCTGGTTTCTCTGTCTCTCACCCACCCCCCACCCCCCCCCCCACCACACACAGTCCTGTCCCTGCGGTTCCTTCTGCCTAGGATGCCTGCTTTGCATTCCATCCATGGCCATTGAAATCCTATCTATCCTTTGAAGCCTGGCTCAAAGTCACCTCCCTTACGTGGGACTAACCACTCCTCCTCTGGGACACATGCCCCCTCTCCTAGGACACAGCCCAAAGTCCACTTTGTATCGTTATATGTCTATTTCCCTCAAGAGGCTGGAAGTGCTTTTAAGGCGGACACTGAGGTATGCTCATTTTTTTGTGGCAGCCTAGGCTATGCAGTGGGGATACCATGGATGTTGGGCTTAACTAGCCATCTGCTGCAGACCCTACCAAGCCACATGCCAGCTTGGGGGCCCGCGCAAGTCACACATTTCTCGGAGGGAATGACAGCAATATCCCCCACAACATGCTAGTGGCAAGCCCAGTTCTTGGCCTCTGATGCTCCTTGTGCTCTTTAACGACGCCTTTCCTTCTCTGGACCTCAGTTTCCTTATCTATACAATGTTAGTGGTGGGCAAGAAGGGCTTGGGCTCCCTGATCAGAGGTCCTCACCAACTGGGACAGTGCCAGGTACAAGCAGAAGGATGAAAGTGTCTGATTTCTCATAAAACTAATCAGGAACAGCTGAGAAAAACTGGTGTTTCCCACCCGCCCCCCCCCAAACACACCACCCCCCACCCACCCTAGGCTGGGAAGCTGCTAAGCCCAGGCTTCTCCTTGCAAACAAGAAATGCAAAAAGATGGGGTTCCCCTCTCCAGAGGAAAATTAATCAATAACTCAGCCCCAGACGAGGCAGGGCCAGTGACCTCAAGACTGTTTGCTGGTGGCCCAGCCACTATCGCCCTGTCTTCCAGCTAATCCACGAACCTTCCTCACAGTCCCTCCCCAACCTCCATAATCTGTCCCCTGTCTGTCTTATCTGCATGGCTCCCCGCCCCCGACCTGGAACTAAACCACGCAGGGAGTTCCTCCACCCAAAGGGCCCTTCTCTCACTGCCCCGACCCGCCAAACTTCCAGAGATTCCTCAGGTCCCTCCTAGGAGCACCACCCTGGAAAAGTCTACCTAGGGTCCCAATACATGCCCCCCACCGGGTGCTCTCCTCTCGTCTGAGTCCCACAACACTGCACTGGTCTCTCCTGGAGCACTTGGGAGTTATTTACAGCCTGGGCTTATCTCTTCCAGACCAGAGGGCAGCTTCTCCAGGAAGCGGCTGGGTTTTACTCCTCTCTGCCTGCCCTCACTGCTCAGAGTCCGGCACCGAGCAGGCACTCCCTGCTGCTGGATAGAAGGGAGTCTCTCTCCTACCTACCCTTCCATTAATAATTTCTATCTAAAGGACTGTCTTCTCACATGTGCAGAGCATCTGACAGTTAAGGAGGTTCTTTCATGAACCCCTTCTCATCTGACCTGAGTGAGACAGAGGCTCTTCCCCTCCTTTGACAGAGGACGCCGAGGCTCCCAGAACCTGAGAGAGACTTCCCCAAGGTCACGCAGGTGGGGCAGTCTGGGCTGTTTGAGGACCTCCAGCTCCGGTCAGGAGACTGACAAGGAACGTAATACCCAGCAGGCCCTGTGTGCAGGGCACAGACCCTTAAGACTGAGCCCCTCGACCACGCTCTTTCCATCTGTCCTGGTGGAGGTCTTGCGTAGCTCTCAGCGCCACAGGACAGAGCAATTCCGTCGCCTTCCACGCCCTGTCTCGCTCCTCCCGCAGGTAAGGACAACATTTTACAGAGGAGGAAAAGGAGGCTTAAGAAGATGACTCGCCCACAGCCCCCAGGGTACTTCTGCTCCCCAGTCTTGAGTAAGCTGGCCCGATCCAGGGGACCCCTTAACGCTCTCCGCCCTCGGGGGCCCATCTGCGTAGACGCGGATCCCTCACTTACAGCCACTTGATGCCATAGCACACGCCGGTCTGGAGCGCCAGGGCGAAGAGCAGCGCCTGGCAGACCTGCGGCCGCGCCTTCATCCTCGCGCGGCGGGCACGCAGGGGGGTCTCACCCTGGGGAAGCCGCGCCGAAGTCCGGCCGCGCTCCCGGCCGCCGTCGCTCGTCCTGCGCGCAGGCCGCCTGCAGTCGGGGAGAGCGGAGGCTGCGGGTTAAGGCGGCGCGTGGGGCGGGGGCCACGGGCGTGGGGGGTGGGGGCGTTTTATTCAAATTACAAAGGAGGGGTTGGGGCCCGGGGAGGCCCGGCGCGCGGCGGGCGTCGCCTCTAGCCCAACATAGTCCCGGACGCTGCCGGCGTCTGGCTCAAATTAGGTGCCGCGGGAGCGCGGCCGAGGGCGTGTCCACCTAGAGCCGCCCGCGGCGAGAAGAGAAAGGGGCGAGAGGATCAAAGACTCAGGAGAGCCCAGGCGGAGAGACAGCGAGAGGGAGAGAGAACCTCAGAGAGCGAGGCTGAGAGAAACTGAACAGGACAGGCACACAGCCCTAGAGAGCGATAGAAGGTGTCGAGGGCAGAGGCTGCAGGCGGGCAATGGGAAGAGCAGATACCGCGCCCAGGACCTGGTTTCTCATCGCCGCAGTATTAGTTATTGCCGGCTTGGGCATTCTCCTTCCCCGCCGGGGCTCGGTTTACCCCCTCTATAACCTGGGACCACAGTTGTTATTCAAACTGTGATTATGACACAATTCACCTTTTAAAAAGAACATCAACCTAACGCGATTGATTTTTGCTTCCTCCCAGCATCCCTGGGAGATGGTACTATCACTGCCCCCATCTCACAGATGAGAAAACTGAGGCCTGGAGATGTGAAATGGGATTGTTCAGCCAACAAGCGGCAGTCTACTCTCACGTCTACCCAGTGTCCGGTGAGATCATGGACCGTGAGAAGACAAGGAAATGGGGACTTGCTCTGGGGCATCAGTTTCTCAGGCTGTGACGGGTAGGATGAGAAAGGGGATGGCAAATGTCTTTGTGCAGTAAGGGCTACTCAGGGTCCTGAGTTTCCTAGTTCCTCTAGCGGTGACCTCTTGGAGGGTCCGATGGTGCCCAGGCCGGATCCGAGGCGGGGCGGCCTGGCCTTGGCTAAGCCAGGAAGCTCACGGGGCCGGCAAGATGCCGCCTCTGGCCGCCAGGCGGCGTCCTGGGGCCGCGGAGTTACCCATACCCCTCCCGCAGGCCGCAGAGTCGCTTTCTCCGCCTTTTCTCTATTTCTTCTTCCCCCCTCCTTCTTCATTCTCACCTCATTAACTCCCTTCCTAGCTTCTCCCAAATTTACCAACACCTGGCGTTAGTCCGGAGACAAACACAGTCTCAGCCCCTCCTCCCTGGGGAGGACCAGACAAAGGGATTTCTTCCTAAAGCGTTTGGGGAGTTGGAAAAAGAAGGCGCCTTAGTGGGGGGCACTTGACCCAAAAGGAGGTATTCTCATCCGACTATCTGACCTTGGACCTTCCACCAGCCCAGCCTCAGCTTCCCAGTCTATAAAAACAAGGGCCTGGACTTCACGCATCTCCTGAGGTCTTTCCAGTCTCCGGTAGTCTGCAGGTACTTTGAGCCCCTTATCCCTAAGTTCCCAGTATTACATCTACGTGTGTAGTATGTGCATGTACGTGTGCGCCTTAAGAGCACACACACGCACAGACACACATTTTAAATCCCACTGTTTTCTGGGACCTTGCGGCATGACCCAGGGCAAGGCAGGGAGAAACTTATGAATTACATTTTTTTTTTTTTCGCGTCCAAAGAGCTCTCCCAAGCCAGTGGTCCTCGCTCTAAGGCACTGGGGGCGGAGAAGCAGGAGTGGTGCTTCAGCTGGGGTCTTAAGTCTAACTGAGCCCCCTCTTCCCACATGCTCCTGAGAACGAGAAAAATATCGGCTGGATACGCCGGGTGGGCGGGGGAGGGGAGGGAGAGAGAAAAAACTCTGCTCACTGTTCCTCCTCGCCCCCACCCCCTCCCAAAGTGTGGGCTGCCCCCTAAGGCGCCCAGCATTCCAGGGTAGGGAAAGGAAGGGCCGCACGCGGAGAGAGGAGAGCGCGGACTCACCGCACGGGATCCGTGTCCAGCCCAACGCGCGCAGAGAGAGAAGGGGGCCCCGCGTGTGCGCACCGGGACCCAGGCCTCCAAGCTATCCCTGGCTGTTTCGGAGCGGCCCCGGTGGTCCTGGGCTTCTCCCTTCGCTGCCCTGGCACGTCGCTGGGGGAGGCGGCTCCCGGTCTGGGCCTCTGGGTCCTGGCAGATTATTCCTGTCCACTGTCAGAGTGTCTAGGACAGCCGCGAGGGCCGCTGGGTCACCCTCAGCCTGCGCCTGTAGGGTCAGGGAGCACGCTCCTCCCGGAGGCCCCGGCCCGCCAGGGGGCGCTAAACCGGGGTTCGAGGTGGGCTAGGCAGCAGCCTCCCGTGCCCTGGGACCTTGGGCAAGTCCCCTTCTCTTCCTGGGCCCCAGTATCCCGCTCCGGGGATGGGATGAAGAGTAAGCTAAGTGACCTCTCAGATCTGGTCGTTCTATAAGACCCTCCACTTGCCGCAGTCCGCCCCGGACTGCCCGACCTCTTGCTTTAGGCCGGGCTCGGAACCTCCCTTGGGGTCAGGCGTGTAGTGGACCCGCATCAAAGCGCAGTGTCCCTGGAGAGATAAGCGGTCCCTTCCTCCTCCCGCTGTGGAGAAGGCTCAAGCTTCCCGGCTTGCAGCGGGCGACAGCTGAAACCTCCCGGGCTGTGCACACCGTGGACACCGCAAGCGTAGTAGCCGCAGGCCCGCTCCAACAGGTGGTTATAAGGCTTGGGCTCTGGAAGGCCCTGAAAACCCCGCTGCCTGCGAGGTTGCCCCTCTGAGCCAGAGTCGACGGGCGCCCACCAAACACCCCCTTCCCGCGTGAGCCCGCGCCGGGCCGGGAACCCGCACCCGGCGCTTGTGCTGAGTGTCCACGCCGCGCGGAAGGTCGCCTCCGGCCCGGCCCGAAGCCCGGGGGTGCGCTGCTCACAGAGCCGACCCAGAGAACCGGTGACGCCGAGCTACTGCTTCAAGGTTACCTGCGACGCCGAGAGAGGCGAGGCCCTCAACACGGCTTTGACTCTGGCCGCGAGTCTTCCTAGATGTGTCTGCTGGGCTGTGGACGATGCGCCAGGTGACCCGCGAAACGGGTTAGTTTGGAATTGGGAAGGGTGGGGTGGAGGAACTCGGGGTTCCTCCCACTACCCGCCCCTCAAGCCAGACCTCGAGCGCCTAAGGACCGTGAGGGTCTTGGAGGTACCTAAGCTCGGGGAGGTGGGAGGTGTGGGGCCCGTGCGAGCTCAGCCAGATGTTCGCGGCTGCTCCAGAGGTGCCTCGGGGCCGGGACTGGACTTTCTTCTTCCCTACCTCCCCCAGCCTGGAGCTCAGGTCTGTAAACAAACTCTCGATTCTCCCCCTTCCTCCCACCCCCACCCTGCCGCTTCTGGAAGCAGGTCTCAAAGCAAGGCGTCCGCCCCCGCCCCCCAATTTAGTAGGAGCTGCAGTCGTTCTCTGCCTTTTGCCACCCTCTCCCGCCCCACCACACACACCCTCTGCAGCTGGATCCAAGTCCCCCACCCCCGGGATGGCTCGGGCATGACCTCATCCGTGGGCTGACTCGGAGGGAGAGGGTCGAATGGGGGGGAACCGGGACTGGAAGGCTCGAGGCGGGCCGCGGGGTCTGTACAGCCTACCTCTACCTCTCATCCGCGTAGAGCCCGCACCCCCAGGCCCCAGCGGTTGCTCTCAGCGAAGGGGCTGCCTGGGAGAGCCGTGGAACAGAGTTACCGAGAACTGGCTTTGCTTGCCCGGGAGCGGGTGCCCAACGGGGTCCCCCACCCCCGCCCCCGCCCCCAACTCTGGCAGGTCCGGGTTGAGAGCCCGCCCTCTGCCCGCGGCCACGGCTCACCTCCTGGGGCGCTCGCCTGGCCGGGCGGGCCGGGGAGCTGCGAGCGCGGCCCCTGGAGGACCCAAGCGCTCTCCGGGCTGGGCAGGCGGCGAGGCCGTCCTCTTCGCGAGCTGCCTGGAAAGGACACCCGTGATCCTGGCGAGCCGCGGCCGGCTGGGGTCCCGCGGGGACTGGAGGGCGCTCGGCTCCCGGGGCCTGCGCTCGCTCACTCGCCCGAGCTCCGCTCCTCACCCGGCACGGTCTCCCGGCGCTGGCAGCCCGAACTGCTTTATAAGGAGCCGGCAGCTGCTTTGATCCGCCCACGTCAGCGCGCAGAAACCCCACCGGGCGGCTCGGGCCGCGCGCGCGGGGGGCGGGGGCGGGGTCCCCGCGGATGCCACGGACCCGCGGCGCCAGCGGCACGAGAGGACGTCGCACCCTGTTGAGCTACAAAGAAGAGACTTACTAATTATAACTCTAGCTGGTACTGAGCGTGCTGGTACTGCACTGAGCGTGCGGGCTGTGAGCCTACTGCGTGCCCGGGGCGCTTGGGGCCCAGGTAGGGCTGATTTCTAAACCTGACGGCAAGCCCCGTTTGGATCCTCCACCCTGTCTGGCTGGGCAGAAGAGGAAGCCACGGCTCAGAGGGAAGTCAGACTTAGGTATGAGTGCCGAGCCCGGGCGTCACTAGGAGTTGGTGTTGAAGCTCCATTACTATAAGCGTCGTGGGTCAGGAGAGCTGCCGTGGCATCCCAGGACCACCTTCTCCAGCTCACCTCTCCAGACCTCCTCTGTTCCAATTTTGGGAATTCTCAGGAAAGAAAAGGGCTGTGTGCTGCATGCGAGGCGGCTGTAAACCTTAGGCAACAAGAAGGCAGAGGTCCCATCTTTGGGATGAGTGTTGGGGAGTCTGCCTGGTCCCGGAGAGACCACCAGCCAAGGACTGGGTTTCAGAAGCTAAAGCAGACCATGGTGCTTCTTGTGCACTGTAGACCTAACCTAGGGCTGGAGCTGGGGCTATGTTTCTGGGGCGACTTCCCTGAGACTGCTTGAGTACCCACGCCTTCCACCCCTACCTTGGCCCTTCCTACTCCACTCCCACCTCTAACTGCTGGGTCAGGTGCTTTGGATTTCTTGACTTCTGTCTCCGCCCCGCCCCCCCCCCCATCCATTTCACCCCAGGAGCCTCAATTCCAAGAATAATCTAGTTCATTAGCAGAAGGAGAAACAGATTTAGTGAAAAAAAACTTCTTTCAGGTCCCCAAAACACCTGGTACTCTTTCCCCTGTTCTTTGCAGCCACCTGTGAGGTGGCTCCCATAAGCTGTCCTACATTCATCTGAGCCCACAGAGTCCACCACAGGTTCTCAGCCGTGCAAGTATCTCTGCATGCAAGCAGGCAGTCTCCCTTGCACACAGGGCTAGATTTAATCTCCAAATGGTCACAAACACACTCATGAGATAGTTGGATAAACCACATGCCCTCACACACTCAGAAGCACATATAAGTTAAATGGCCATACACATCTTTAAGATGAGGCTGAACATGCATTCTATCTGCATCCAGTTTATGCACAAGCATACATGTTTCCATGCACACAGTGAGGACACACACAGCTGCCCAGAGGACAACAGCAGTATGCATACATTCCTGCTTACAGTCACAGGAATGTCTTTGGGAACACGTGCTGGGACACCCCATCTCTCCTTCCAGAGCACTGGGGTCAGTCCCATTACAAATGCCATGGGAAGGTAGTGGGGTTTTAGTGGGGTGTGTAGGAAGGGGGTGTGGGAGACACTACTGCTCCACCTCACAGGTTTCTAACAGGGGGTCAAAAGTGTGTCCTGAGCTCTCCCATTCCAAGGCACTCTGGCCACCACAGTCAGAGCCATTCCAGGTGACTTCCATTCAGCTGGGATGCACTGTCCTCTGGGTCTAGCCCTTTGCTCATTTCAGCTGCCTCTAATATTTGCACAAGCAGTCTTTCAGCTAGAAATCTTCTGGCTCCCAGCTAGAGTAGATACAGAAAGCAATTTGAAGTCACATAGACTTGGGTTCCAGTGTTGAGTGTGCCCAATTTTATTTTTAGCTGTGTAATCTTGAGCGAGTTGCTTAAACTCCCTGAACGTTAGTTTCCTCATCTATAAAATGGGAAGAGTGCAGTCCCATCAGATCCTCTGTATTCTCCGAGATGAGGATTAGTACCCCTCTCATGGATGCAGAAGCTGAGGCTCAATACAGAGGTTCTGGCAAGTGTTGGAGCCAATATTTGAACCCAGATCTCTAGGGCTCAGAGTGCACCGTAGCTAGTGGCCCCCACTGAAACCGATGGGAGGAGGATAGTGACTTTGTATTCTCTGGAGAGGAGTGGAGGGAGGCCAGGAGAAGTTCCCAGGGCTCCTGAAGCCCAGCCTTGAGCCCTGTAGGACCCTCCAGCTACTCAGCCCTGTCTTGTGACTTACAATCCAGATATCAGCTAGGACTGGGACCTCTGTCCTGGACAGGGCGGGAAGAGGGGTGTAGTGGGGAGCCTGAGGAAGGGGTGACAAAACCTTGGATTGAGGGTCAGGGAGACTTGAACAAGAGGCTGCTCCTTCCTGTACCCCACTCTCCCCATTTGCACAAAGTGGGTGCACTTTACCACCTCAAACGTTATGGGGTTCTCTGAGATACTTGGGAGAATAATTTTTTTCATCTTTAAAATCAACTGAACTTCCCCCTCCTTTTTCCTCCTGCCTCCCTCTGTCAGGAGCCTCCTCAAGGATCAGTGTGGGTCAGGCCCCTGCTGGTGGCTTGGGCTGCTAGCTCCCTTCAGAGGGGAGGAGGCGCTGAGCTGGGCGGGTAGACATGCTCTTGGCTACTGCTGCTGTGGATGTTAATATAGTTCCCTTCCCCTCAGTTACCCTTGGTGATTCTGGGTATCTGATCACCCAGATGTGCTGAGGGCTTCCTGTCAGTAGGCGTATCAGCCCTTGCCTGCCACTGTTCTGGGGTACACACCTTTCCACCTCCCACCCCTGCATACCCAGGGGGGCACCCAGGAAGGGACACAGTTCCATTTCCCATGCTGACCTCTCCTGACCCCTCCACCCACCTCACCTTCCCTCCCTTGGGTCCGAGGCCTTGGTGGAGATGGGGGAGGCAAGCCGGCTACTTCCAGGAGCCCTGGATATGGGCACGTGTGACCTGGTTATAGTCCTTAGCCCCGTCAGTGCTTGGCTGTGTGACAGCAGATAATTATTTTGCCCTCTCGGAGCCCATCACCTCATCTGAAAGTGAGGGGGTTGAACAAGATAGACTCCAAGGGTTTTTTCAACTCTAGAACCCACGTCTTGGCTCTCCTTACATAATTGTTTTAGGATGAACTGTGAACATGGTAGAAACCATGATGCCAGAGGGGCTGTTTTCAACAACGGGGTGTTTTTTTTAGAATGGTCTACCTGCCTTCTATTCTGCCTTCAGAATGGGAAGGCAGGTGAACAGTGGGCCTGAGCAGAGTAGCCTAGCCCAGGGGTCCCTTGCTCCACAGGTCAGCAAGCCCTGTGAGGCCAGATCCTCCAGGCAAGGGGGAGGGGGATCAAATAGCAGCAGACATATCTAATGATATGCTGATTCTGCTCCTGCGCTCACCCAAGGTGTGACCCTGGATAAGTCACTCAACCTCTGTGATCCTTGGTTTCATCATCTAAAAAATGGGAAACCATTAAACCACTCCTTCTCGAGGTTCCTGGGAGATAACATGATGCACCTACTGTGTGCCAGGCAGTTCTGTGCCTGTGGGTGAAGCAGGCATTGCTCTGTGGCTGAGCAGACTGAGCCCCAGGTCCGTCCGATCATTTATATCATCTATGCCAGGTCTGCAATCCCGGGCCTGTGCCCCACTGAGCCTCTGCCCAGTGTCAGGAAGGGGGACATTCTCCTCCTTCTCAGTCACCTAGGTTCTTTTATAAGGCTCAGGGAGCAGGCTTGGGGCTGGTTGGGGTGAGGCTGCTGCTGCTGCTGCCACCAAGTCGCTTCAGTCGTGTCTGACTCTGTGCGACACCATAGACAGCAGCCCATCAGGCTCCACCATCCCTGGGATTCTCCAGGCAAGAACACTAGAGTGGGTTGCCATTTCCTTCTCCATTGCATGAAAGTAAAAAGTGAAAGTGAAGTCGCTCAGTTGTGTCCAACTCTTCGCAACCCCATGGACTGCAGCCCACCAGGCTCCTCCATCCATGGGATTTTCCAGGCAAGAGTACTGGAGTGGGGTGCCATTGCCTTCTCCATGGGGTGAGGCAGGAGGTTTCTATCCTGGGTGCAGGTAACACCACTCCACTGGTCCCGTCTACTGAGGGTGTTACTTCTGAAAAGCCACTTTCAACTCTCCATTCTTTAATCGGGGTGGTGGCTGCTCAGGAGACAACGTTTGGGTTTCTCAGGCCTCTTTCAACTCCTCCTTTTCAACTCCAGCCAAGCCACAATGATGCCCCCAGAATGAGAGGAATGGGAAGCATCAGGCACCAGGGTTGGCAGTGCCTTCTCCAGTTGGGTTTCCCCATCTCTGGCATGAATACCAGTCAGTGTTTCTGCCACGTGGGTCTCACCCTGCACACCCACAGGGCCAGAGATCTGCCACACTCAGTGTCCCCATTGCACTCAGGGAGAAATCGAGGCTAAGAGATGTGATGTCTCACACCACTAGGTCACTGGTGCAGGAGACAAGAGGAATCGGGTCTCCCGACACCCAGCCCGTAAGCCATGCACTGTCACTGGTCTGAACTCCTCTTGGACGTGCCAGCCAGGGAGGTTTTGAATGGCACCAATTCCTCTCATCCCAGGACACACCACCCCTTTGAAATATGACTCCATGCAGAGGTGAAGGCTGTGTCCCCACCCAGATCTGGGCTGGCCTCATGACTTGCTGACCTCCTTGAGTCAGTGTGGCATGTGACACAAGTGACGCCACGCATGCTCTGGAGCCCAGGCTTCAGGGTCCCTGAAGCCTCTTCTCTCAGCCCCATGGAGAAGCCCAGGCTGGGCTCTCGATGCAGAGCGAGGCCCTGACACCGCATGGAGATGGCCCAGCCAGCCCAGCAGAACCCAGGCCTGGCTGACCCACCCACCAAGGGTAGCCTCACCAAGGAGCCCACAGTGAGCTGGGCAGATCTGCCCTGTCAGCCCGCAGAATCAGGAGAATCAATCAACCAATCAGTCTTTTTGGCTACTGAATTTTGACATATTTTGTTATGTAGCAAGAGATAGCTGAAGCAGCCACGCTTATATAGTGAAAAAATGGAAATTATGCATTTGTCTCAGGTGATGTCAGAATCTCAGAGTTGGGTCCCTCACCCTTTTAGATGCCTACCAGAAGTTCTGGCTGCCAGAGCCCCTGTAAATGTCTCCACTGCTCTGGGAGCAGCATCGGTCAGCCACCGGCTCCACCTTGGCCATGCTGCATCCCAGGTGCGCCATCAGGGTCAGTGAACAGTGGTTCTTCCAAAATTGCTGCAGGAATGGGTGAATTCCTCACCCAGCCTCTGCTTGCATAATCCCGGGGTAGAGAGCTCACTCCCTCCAGGGCAGCCTCTTCTGTGATGAGATGACTCTGCCCGGGAGAAGGTCCTCCTTCATCTACGGCAGAGATCCAAGACTCCTCCCGTGGCCCTGGCTCTCTTCTTGGGTCCCCTCTTTGTGACAGCCTTGGGTACTTCACAGTGGTCCCTGGAATTTGCAAAGCAGCACTATCTCCATTAATAGCAAGTATTTTCGTGTACATATTACCCTGTAATCTTGAGGGAAGTGTTTCCACCGAGGCCTAAAACAAGCGTGGGTTTTAAGGGTTTTGATACCAACCAACCTCTGGCCTTGGAAAAGATAACTTCCTGTCTCTGAGCCTCAGTTTTCTCATCTGGAAAATTGGAATAGTGAAATTTATCACCTAGGGTTGCTGTGGGGCTTAAAGAGATGATATATGTAAAATATTCTGTACGTAATCAGTCCTTGATAAAGGTTAGTTCCTTTTCTGCCAGGTACATAAACAGTTCCAGATGGAGAGCTCATTTGTAGTTAGCATTCATGTCTATATAAATAATGTGCAGGTGGGGGAGGAATTGTCAGGTGGCCAGGGGGTGAGGGAGTCCCTTCCCAGCAGCAGGAACAGCTTAAGCAGAGAGCAAGAGGGAGAAGTCTGATTTCAGGGAAGGGTAAGCGAGTCTCCTCACTGCTGGCATCAAGGAGGCCAGGAGGGAGAATGACTGGGGAGGAGACAGGCGCATGCCAGGGAGGGCCCCAAGCATTAGACTAAAGAGGCTGGGCTTTGCCAAGGTGGGGCCTGGAGGAGGTCTGGAGCTATCTGAGGTTGGATCTGGAAGGGAGGGGAGAGGAAAGAGAGTTCCTGGGAGCTGAGAGGGGAAAGTTGGGGTGAGAAGTGACTTAGGCCCATCATCAGGAGGGGAAGCCTGGCCACTTAGTACGGGCACACCCATTATGAGACGCAGGGCTTTTGACCCTCCAGCCTAGCACCTCTACTCTTGCATCTTCCAGGCCACCAGGCTTTGTTGGAAAGAGCACCCTTTCTGCCTTTTCAGTCTAGGAACAGACTGATGAAGACCAGAGGAGGAGATCTGAGCCAGATCTGCAGCCAGAGGGATGCAGGGCAGACCAGAGCAGAGGCTAACCTTACCCATTTATCTAGCAGGGACTCAGAAAAGTCCCTTTCAAGAGCTGGGCTTTACAGTTTTCTAAGCTCTGTCACAGTTATGGGTCCTGCGAGACTTGTAACTGCCTTGGGATGGGAGGAAAGAAGGCTGGGCAGAGATAATTAAACCTATTTTTAAGATGGGGAAATGTAGGCCCAGAGAAGGGAAATGACTTGCCCAAGATCACACAGAAAATGTCTGGTAGAGCTGGACCGGAACCCAGACCTCCTGCCTCTCATTGCATCCTAGCCCCTTTCCACAGCACAGAGGGACCATCTGGGCAAGACGTTCTCACTTACCTGCTCTGGGTGAAGAGTGAGGGGAGCCAGGGAGAGGTTGACATCCATCAGCAGACAACACTTAACCCAAACTGACAATTTAATTGTGAAAATGTGGACAAGGTACAGTTATGTGTAAGGAAATCCAGACGGTCTGGGCCCCTGGGGAGCCTCGGCCAGCACCCCAGTTGCCTGGGAAACGGAGAAGGTTGGGGATGATGTCACTAGATTTGAAGCTAAGGCATGGGGGATGGGCTACCCAGCCACCTCTTTGGGACCAGATGGGGCTGTGGGCCTGACCACAGGCTGCCGTCCTCACAGTTAGCTCCTTCCCTTACAGATGGAGCAAAAGGGAGCTCTGGAGCGGGGTGGTGACTTGCCCGAGGGGACACAGGGAGTCAGTGTCCATGTCCATTCATCCAGCAGGCTGCAGGCGTCTTGAGCACAAGGGGTCAGAGTCAACTGTGCGTCCCCGTGCCCTGCGCTGGGCCTTGCACAGAGCAGACCCCAACTCTGCAGAAAAGGCCACTTGATCCCTTTATAAAAAGGGGGTATAGACCACTCCGGGAGGTGACACTCATTGAGTTCATAGTAGCCTTAGGTGAGGAAGAACCCTGAGCAATCACCCAGGTCTGTGCTATCTGAGCCAGGGGACACTGAGCTGAGAAAGGGCAGGTCAACAGGCCAAGGTCACCGCAGGTTGGGGCAGCTCTAGGCTGACCCTAAATCATGCCCCACTCGGGCAGTCCGTACCCAAGGAGGAGTCGTCCCTCTCACACCACCCCCTCAGCTCTGGGCCAGGGATCTGGACCTTGGGAAGCCCCCACTGTCTGAAGCATTTTCTCAGAATCCACAGCGTCTGACCAGAGGCTAAAGATCAAGCCACCTAAAGCATCAATAACAATGTAATAAATGGGCTTAGCCCCCACTGTGTGCCAGGCTCTGGGCAATCACTCTATGATTCTTATCTTAAATATTTATGATTCTCTGGGCTGGGGATTACTGTTCTCCCTTTGTAGTTCAGAAAACAGAGGCTGGGGGCGGGGGGTAGGAGGAGTGTCACTTGCCTACCTGGATGCAGCCAGAAAGTGACAAGCTGAGACTTACATCCCACACCACTCTGCATCTAAAATCCATGGCTGCCTTTTACCTCAGTTCTTAGATTATCCTACAGTGGCCCCTGGGGGAGAGGGGGGCTGTTTTTGCCTGCCCAGTCTCCCTCCCACTTCTGATGATAAAAGCACCCCTCCCCATCCATCCCCAAATATCTGGGGTTCTGGGACTGCTGGTCACAGACCTCAGTACTCTACTAGATGGCCTGACCTTTTGAAGGTTTCCATTTTCTGATCCACCTAATATGACCCAACTGGACCACATAGAGCTGTTAACCCCAGCTAGTATGGATTTGTTCTGGGAGAACACAGTTTGCTCCCCTCTGGAATGCAAGTTCTAAAGGTGTGATCCTCAGAGTTTCCAGAAGCCAGCAGCCCTCTTCCCTGCCATGTGAGCAAGATAAGGAGAAGGAGGGAGGCAGAGAAGAAACAGGCAGCGGGTGGGGAGGTCATCTGAGTCCCCAGTACACCCTTGTCCCTCCCAATTATGTGGGCCAGTGAATCCATGTGCCTTAGGCTCACTGGATTTAGCTCTTTATCTAGAGTCTTACATCTGGAGCCATCCTGATCCTGCACTGTGCCCCAGAGTCGTGTGCTGCTGTTAAAGGAGGTACAGGATGAATAAAGTTTCTTTTCCTCCAGGAACTAACAATCTGGTTAGGGGCATGTGGGATGGATACAGCTCTGGGTTCTATCTCTGTCCTGTCTCAGAATTGCAGTGTGATCCTTTCCCTCTCTGGGCTATAAGTTTCCCATCTTTAACACGGGGACAAGGAGTGGATACTGGGTTCAATGTTCTGCAAGATCCCCTCCAGATCTACACAACTACATTTTTTTTTTAAGAAAAAAATTGAGGTATAATTCACATAACATATATTCACTCTTTTAAAGTGTACATTGCTGTTCAGTCACCAAGTTGTGTCTGACTCTGTGACCCCATAATCTGCAGCACGTCAGGCTTTCCTGAGCTTCACCATCTCCCAGAGTTTGCTCAGACTCATGTCCACTGAGCTGATGATGCCATCCAGTTCAGTGGTTTTTAGTATATTCACAAATTTGTGCAACCATTGCCACTTTCTAATTTCAGAGCATTTCCATCACCCCCAAAAGCAATCCCATACCTGTTAACCCTCATTTTACCTACCACCTCAGCCCCTAGCAGCTGCTAATTTCCTATGGATTTTTGGACATTTCAAGTTCATTTTAAAGTTCATCCATGTTGTAGCATGTATCAGTACTTCATTTCTTCTTTTAATGGGATAGTATTCCACTGTATGCATATACTCCATTCTGCTTATCCATTCATCAGTTAATGGGTTGTTTCCACTTTTTGGCTATTATAAACAATGCTGCTTGCATACTCATGTACAAGATTGGTATGAAATATCTTCTCAATTTGTGCATGTGTGTGTGTCTGTGTGTAGGAGAAGGGTTGCTGGATCATATGGTAACTTTAGATGACTTTTGTGGAACTGCCAAACTGTTTTCCACAGTGGCTGAACCATTTTACATTTCTACCAGCAGAAATGTGTGAAGGTTCCAACTTCTCCACATCCTTGCCAGCACTCATTTTCTATCGCTTTTGCTTTTGGCTATCCTAGTGGGGGTGAAGTAGCATCTCATTGTGATTTGACTTCCCCCAATGACTAATGATATTGAGCATTAAAAAAAATTTTTTTTTAAATTTTTTATTGGGGCAACGCTGATTAACAGTGTTGTGATGGTTTCAGGTGAACAGCGAAGGGACTCAACCATACATATACATGTATCCATGATGTTGAGCATCTCTTAATGTGCTTACTGGCCATATTGGCCATTTATGTATCTGCTTTAGAGAAATGTTTATTCAAATCTTTTGCCCCTTTAAAAAGTTGGGTTATCTGTCTTTTTTTTTTTTAATTGTTGAGTTGTAGGAGTTTTTAATATATACTGGATTCTACATCCTTAACAAATATAGTATTTGTAAATATTTGCTCTTGTTATGTGTGTTGCTTTTTCATTTTCTTGATAGTGTCATTTAAAGTACAAAGTTTGTCATTTTTATGAAATACAGTTTCTCTATTTTTTTTCCTTTGGTTGCTGGTGCTTTTACATAGCTAAGAAATCACTGTCTTGTCCAGGGTCAAAGAGATTTACATTTGTGTGTTCTAAGAGTTTTCTGGTTTTAACTCTCACATTTAGATCCTTGATCCATTTTGAGTTAATCTTTAAACACTATCAGGTGAAGGTGCAACTTGATGCTTTTGTGTGTGGATATCCAGTTGTACCAGCATTACTTATTAAAAAGACTATTCTTTCTCCATTGAATTGTCTTGGCTCCCTTGTCAAAAATTCAAATGACCATAAACGTATGGGTTTATTTACACAGTTACCTTTAAAGTGACATCTAAGAATTAGGTTACAATAGCCTCCACGTAGTCACAAGTATGTGACAGGTAGTGTGGTAGAGGGAGAAGAACAAGTGGGAAATGTGGACTCCTGCACACCTGGGTTACTTCCAGATCCACTGGAACCACAGGCAAGCTATTTTGTCTTTAAATAAATAGTACAATGTACTATGGGCTTCCTAGGTGTGTGTGTGTGTGTGTGTGTGTGTGTGTGTGTGTGTGTGAAGTCGCTTCAGTCATGTCCAGCTCTTTGCGACCCTATGGACTGTAGCCCACCCACCAGGCTCCTCTGTCCTTGGGGATTCTCCAGGTAAGAGTATTGGAGTGGGTTGCCAGGCCTTCCTCCAGGGGATCTTCCTGACCCGGGGATGGAACCTGTGTCTCTTAAGTCTCCTGCATTGGCAAGTGGGTTCTTTACCACTAGGGCCACCTGGAGGCAGCACTAGTGGTAAAGAGCCTGCCTGCCAATGCAGGAGCCTCAGAAGACCCAGGTTCCATCCCTGGGTCAGGAAGGTCCCCTGGAGGAGGGCCTGGCAACCCACTCCAGTATCCTTGCCTGGAGAAGTCCATGGTCAGAGGAGCCTGGCATGCTACTGTCCACTGGGTTACAAAGAGTCAGACGCAACTGAAGCAACTTGGCATGCACACACAATGTATTACACCATACTATTCTTGTAAAAAATACCAACATCTGGATGCTCCTGAGCCTTGGTTTCCTTCTCTGTCATGTTTCAGCCCCAAAGCTGGTGTAAGTTCCTACGTAAGAGGCAGGGAGTGGAAGGGTTTTGCAGGTGGGGTTAGGGGCACAAGCAATGGTGTGGAAGCTGAAAAGTGCAGGGTGTGATGTGGGGAATGGTGAGAAGTCTGTAGGTCTTGGTGGGGGTGGGGGTAGCACATTGAAAGATGGCCTCTCTCTCTCTTTTTTTATGCTTTATTTATTTTAGGTTGTACTGGGTCTTCATTGCTGCACGTGGGCTTTGCTTTCTCTAGTTGCGGTGAGCAGGGTCTACTCTTGTTGCAGAGTCCAGGCTCTAGGCAGACAGGCTTCAGTAGTTGCAACTCACAGGCTCTAGAGTGTGGGCTCAGTACACACAGGCACACAGTCGCAGCACACACTCGCAGCATGTGAGATCTTTCCCTGCCAACAATCAAACCGGTGTCCTTTGCAAGGCAGATTCATAACCACTGGGCTACCAGGGCAGTCCCTGCCTCTCTTTCAGTTGGTAAAAACCCAAAGTCTGGTGCCTGCATTACAGCATAGCTCAGAAGACCCCTCCCACATCCCCCTAGGGAGCCCCATGGCGAGAGGCCCAGCCTTGACACCCAGCCATGCCTCCCAGCCACAGGGGTAGCAGTGAGCAGGCTGCCTGGCTCTTGAGGCTCTTGGCTCCATTCCAGTCTGGGTTTGGTGGGGCTGTACTGGGAGTGCAAGGTGATTGGGGTCCAGTGGATGTGCTTTGGCTCCCTAGATTTGTGGTTAGGTGAACAAAATATGCAGAAAGTCAGGAAGGAGAACTTGCAAAAGGAAAGTAAGAGGCAACTACCATTTGCTGAGCATCGACTACTTCCAGGATGGACTGTGTGTGGACTTCATCTCGGCTCAGCCATGCAGAGAAGCAGGGATCAGGAGGAGCATGTCCTCTTCATGGAACCCGAAACTGGCTCAGAAAATGATGCCTTTTCCCAAGATCACACAGCCGGCGGGTGACAGAACTAGACCTCATGTCCTATTCTGTTTGTTCTGAAGCATAGGCTTTTCTTGAAATGCCAAGCTACCCTGGAGAAGAGAGAGGAAAAGAGAAGGAAGGCAAAATAGAGAGAGGCCCAACAGAAGAGCGAGTCACACTGAGAGGAAAATAAAGAGAGGCAAAAAATAAAAACCAAGAGTGGAAAGAGCGTGAGGCCGCAACTGAGCCTGGGGTGGGTCCTCGGGGAGCCGCCGAGGGCGGGAATGGGCGGAAACCGGCTCATGGAACCTGGATCCAAGAACCCTGCTTGGCCTGAGACCTGGTGGCAAAGCTCTCACCTCAAGATCCTGAAGAGGGGGAGGCTGGCATGGGGGCAGCAGGGTCTGCCTGGGAGGAGGGCAGCAGGGCCGGATGGCCAGGGGCTGCCAAGCAGGGCCCTTCACACATCGTCCAGCTCAAATAACCACCGTGGCCACGGGGGCTGGCAGGCCCTTGCTCCCGACGTGCAGAGCAGCAGGCCCGGGAGGCCGGGAGGTAGGAGCAATGACCAGGCCTTCCTGGAACACTGGTTGTTTCTTAGGACAGACTCCTTAATGTGACCTGTTAATAGGGTGCTTCACAGTTTATTGTTCAAACTGGGACATTCTGAAGTGAGCACAGACAGATAAGTGTGGCCTCTGACCTCTAAGGCCCCACATGGTCAGGCCTGGCCCGTTCCTGCTGCAGCTGCCCCTCTCTGTTCTGGTCTTCCTCTGCACACTCTGGAGCAGGCCTCACCTTGTCTGGAGCACCCTGTCCCATGCCCTCCGGGTCTCCACACCCCTTCATTGTTCCTGCTCGCCCCCAGAACCCAGCTCAAACCACGCCAGTGCCCTTGGTAAGCCATCCAGTACCTTCTGTGCTTTTCCTTCATGGCTCCAATCACAATCACAATAATCAAAGAAATTCATAATTAACGTGTTTGATTGTTTTAAAGTCTGTTTCCCTTCCTAAGGGCGGGGCTGGGTCTGACTTGCCCACGGTTGTATCCTGAACACCCAGCCAAAAGCATAAATGAAGCCAGTGCATAAATGAAGAAATCAACTCCCAGGGCCCCTGCATGGCCAGAGTTGTGTGTCTCTCTTGTATTTTGGGTTATTCCCTCTACTAGGAAAGGAAGGAGCTAATCCTCCTTGGGTGCCGTGTGCACTTCTGACTTCTTCCCCAGGCTCTGAGCTCCCATGGGGAGAAATTTGCCCCCTTCTTATCTAGTCCATCCAGTCGCAAAGAGGTGGACATGACTGACAGACTTTCACTTATCTCTTCCCCAGTCTCTATCCTAGTTTAGGGCCTGAACAAGGGACTCAAGTTGGACTTTCTGATGAGTCATGACAACATAAATATCACTAGAGTGGATCACAGAAAATCATGAGATAATATGCAAATGCTGAGTCCAGGCCCTTGGGTACCACGGGCACAAAAAAATGCTAGTGTCTCTTCTTTAAGAGGTCATCTTGTCCAACCAACCATGTTTGTTTTTTTTTAAGTTTTTTTTGTTGTTGGATTTTTTTTTTATTGTACCATTCAGATTTTAGTATATTTACAAAGTTGCACAACCATCACTACTATCTAGTTCCACAATATTTTCATTACTCTAAAAAGAAACTCCATACCCAATAGCATTCATGCCTCCCTTTCCCTTTTCCTCAGCCCCTGGCAACCACCAGCCATCTGATTTTAAAGACAGGGAAACAGGCCCAGAGAGGGCAGTGCCTTATCTAATGTCACACTGCCAGCCAGCAGCAGAGCCAGGACCAGAGGCCAGGCTTCCTGACACTGTCTGCTCCGTGTCTGAGCTCTCTCTGGAGGCTTCCAGTGTTCTCTGGTGACTGGCATGAAAGGGCTGTTTAGCAAAGGCCCATTAAGTTGAGGCTAACAGGTAAGATGAGACTAGACCATCTGTTCAGTTCAGTTCAGTCGCTCAAGCATGTCCGACTCTTTGAGACCCCATGAATTGCAGCACGCCAGGCCTCCCTGTCCATCACCAAATCCCAGAGTTTACTCAAACTCATGTCCATCAAGTCGGTGATGCCATCCAGCCATCTCATCCTCTGTCATCCCTTTCTCCTCCTGCCCCCAATCTCTCCCAGCATCAGGGTCTTTTCCAATGAGTCAACTCTTCGCATCAGGTGGCCAAAGTATTGGAGTTTCAGCTTCAACATCAGTCCTTCCAATGAACACCCAGGACTGATCTCCTTTAGGATGGACAGGCTGGATCTCCTTGCAGTCCAAGGGACTCTCAAAAGTCTTCTTCAACACCACAGTTCAAAAGCATCAGTTCTTCGGCACTCAGCTTTCTTTGTAGTCCAGCTCTCACATCCATACATGATCACTGGAAAAACCATAGCCTTGACTAGATGGACCTTTGTTGGCAAAGTAATGCCTCTGCTTTTTAATATGCTATCTAGGTTGGTCATAACTTTCCTTCCAAGGAGTAAGTGTCTTTTAATTTCATGACTGCAATCACCATCTGCAGTGATTTTGGAGCCCCCAAAAATAAAAGTCTGACACTGTTTCTACTGTTTCCCTATCTATTTGCCATGAAGTGATGGGACCAGATGCCATGATCTTAGTTTTCTGAATGTTGAGCTTTAAGCCAACTTTTGCACTCTCCTCTTTCACTTTCATCAAGAGGCTTTTTAGTTCCTCTTCACTTTCTGCCATAAGGGTGGTGTCATCTGCATATCTGAGGACCATCTGTACTTATGCCCAAAAACTGCCTGTGCCTGGAATAGATCTGAGGGCTTTTGAGGGGCAGAAGACACACCTAGAAATCATTTCCAACTGGTACCCTGCTTCGTACAACAGTCAGTGTCCTTTCATAGCTGGGGGTGTCTTCCCCCAATCAACCACATGGCCTTCTCTGTGGTCACAGTAGGCTCAGAGTGGGTATGAGGAAGCAGGGGCCAGACTTCCCAGGTTTCCCATTGTATTTAGGACCCCAGAAAGCTGAGTCAGCCTAAGAACCCAGTGTGTACATCTTCCTACAGTAATTTAGCAGTTTTCACATTCCATGCCTTAGCCAAAATGGAAAACGAAAGAAAGGAAAAAAAAGGCAGTGCTATGTTTTAAAATGGCCTTAGCTCTGTGAGTTCCAACATGGGAAACTGCTGTCTGTGATGTCATGGGCCCCAGGCCCTCTGGGCATTGTTACTGACACTTCATGTGGTAGGCTGGGCCCCAGATCCACACATTCCTCTTGCCAGAGCTGTGTGAGCCTGCGGGCAGGCAGTGGCTCCATCTGCAAGCCTGGGCCAGACCCCCTGAGCCAGGATGGAGCCAGGCACTGGGCAGACAGGGGGCACCCTCCAGTAAGAGCCCAGTTCAGCTCCTTGCTCTGTCATCCAGAGGTCTCTGAGGTCCTCCCCTCATGGAATCTGCGGCCACTCTGAAGACACAGAGGGTCAGCACTCTGCTCTGTGTATGTCCATGGGGCAGCAGAGTGGTGCGGCCCTGCTCTGGTCACGTAGCTGGGGAGTGCTGGCCTTGCTCATCACTAGGGGAGCCCTGCCCTCTGACTGAATGCTATGAGGAGAGGGCCTGGTCCTTGCCCACGAGCAGCTAACAGACTGAATCAGGCTTTGGGGAAAGCACTTGGTCAAGTCCAAGTCTTCATTTTATGGTGTGGAAGAAACCAACAGGGCAGGGACTGGCCCAAGGCCACGGAGACCATCCACAGGCCAGGCAGGGCTGGATGCAGGCTCTGGACTCCTGGCGGGGAGCATTTCTGACTCTATTTGCACTTAAGCAGTTCCGTTCGGGCGGAAGCTCTGCTGTTCCGGAAGAGACGCCAGGCCTTTCCAGAATCCGGTCTGAATCAGGATCTGCTGTCAAGGCTTGGTCCTCAGGGAACCACTGCTGGCAAAGGGAGGTGAGGTATTGATTATGGCTGGGGCTGGGGGAGTGTGGCTGAGGCCCGGAGCTGGGGAGAAGAGGGATGGGAAAGGGTGGTGGAAGTTTCTCCGAGAGACAAAGTGAAGGCACATTTACTTTTGCTTTTGCTTATCTGTATTTTCTTATTTCTCTGCAGTTCTAAAGCTCATTTTTCCTATTTAAAAGCAATAAACTATTTAATTGGGCATGGTCTGGAAATCCAGGGTTGTCTCAGTCCTGACTGGCTGTGTGAACTTGGGCAGGCCCTCACCTCTCTCTGGGCCTGTCTTGGAAATGCCAGTAAATAAGGTTGCCCCATGAGAAGTAAATGAATCCAAAGGCTCCCTGGCTCAGGACACAGCTCTTTGGCCGGGACATCAGGGCTGTTCATCTGTCCAAAGGAAGAACACAGCAACCCAGAAGTGAGGTATCTAGAGAAAATCCAAGGTTCAGAGACACCCACTTGCGCTGTGCACCCATTCAGCACAGTCCAGAAGGTAGGCATTGTCTGAGGGCCATGCCCATTCCAGTCTCCGCAGAGGGCCTCTCTGCTTGGAGTGGAGATAATTTGCCAGGCCTCACCAAGGTCTGAATGATCTGCCCTCTGCCCCAGCCCTCCTCGCCCAGGCTCCACACACACCAGGCAATGGCTCTCAGACACCCGGCTCCCTCCCAGGAGGGAAGGAAACTGGGGAGGGGACAAGAGCACTCCTGTTGGTAGAAAGACAGATGGCCTGATATCAGTCATAATAGTGTTGGGAGGCGGCAGTGATCTTGAGTGACATGGTTAGAGCCAGCTGTCCAACCTCCCTGGGTGTCTTGAGAAAAGTCAATGTCAGGACAACCAGATTAGGGCCAGACTCCAAGCTGGCCGGGAGTCCAGGTCAATCACCTGGGACCTGTCACCCAGTAAAAGGGTTATCTCATTTTAATATGTGTATATTGTTTAGGACATTGGCTGGTATAAAATAAGAAGTTAATAAAAACTGCTAAGTGAGAGTTAGCGGTGGCCAGTCTGGACAGATGGGTGGAGTCGTGGATCCACAGAGGAAAGGGTGCCTTGGTCCTGCCGCCTGTCCAGCAGGAGCCCTCGTCTCTCTGAGACTCAGCTGACACAGCCTCTGCCTCCCAAGAGCACTTGGCTGACGGTTCTCAAAATGCTCTCTGGCCTCCCCATCTCACCGCCCCTCCGGTGTCTGGGCTGGGGAAGGATCATGGCTCTTCATCTCTGAATTACATCCCCACCCACCACCTATCAGTGCTTCCTTGGTGGCTCAGTGATAAAGAATCTGCCTGCAATGCAGGAGATCCAGGTTCAATCCCTGGGTCAGGAAGGTCCCTGGATGAAGGAAATGACAACCCACTCCAGCATTCTTGCCTGGGAAAACCCACTGATAGAGGAACTTGGCAGGCTATAGCCCATGGGGTCACAAGAGTCAGACACAGCTTAGCGAGTAAACCACCAACTATCACTTACCACCCACCAGCTCTGAGTTCTAAACCTCAGAGGCCTGGAATTCTAGGTCAGCCTGGGACCCCATAATGTCAGAGCTGGAAGGACTTCGGTATGCACCTTGCTGACCCCTCCTCCAGTATACACACGTGGAAAATGAGGCCCAAAGGAATAAGAGATCCCCTCCCACCCTGCATCTCCTACCTGCGTAGCCAGGGAGCCCAAGGCTGGGCTGGAGCTGGGGGCAAGCCTCATGCTTTTTCCCAGCCTCCTCTGTTCTCCACAGGTCCCCAGAGGCCACTCCAGAGACTGTGTGTCCCCGTCTCCCATGGCCACATCTCACCTGGTCTTTGTTTGCTCCGTCCTCTGTGGCTCTGTCTGGGATAATTCTCTCCAAGTGGGGTCAGCCCTCTGGGAGTAGGCAGCTAATGAGCTTCAGATGTCCAGGACAAACTGCCTCACGGAAGGCGGATGCTGAGATGCTCGCGCTGATTGTGGACACCAACCACTGGTGGTGGCTCAGAGAGGCCCCCTCCTCTTCCCTTCACAGGGTGCTTAATTCCCCACTTGGAAGCAGCAGGTGCCAGTTTCACCCCGGAAACCCTGGCTGGGGTGTCTATTTCAAGGAGGTCTGGAAAAGGGCAGGGAGGCTGGAGGACAAGAGCATTTTGATCATTTGGGAATTTATTTCTTTTTCTTTCAAAGTTTTTCTGGTCTTCACACTGAGGTAGCAGCATGGATGGGAAGGGAGGCGGGTGAGCTGCTTATTGATGGCCAGCTCTGTGCATGTTCCGGGCTGGGCACAGATGTCATCTTTCCCAACCCTCACAGGCTCCCCGCAATATTAGGACTGTCACCATCCACTTTACAATGAGGAAAGCTGATCTAAAGATCAGAGAGAAGTGAGGCAGTGTGTCCAGGGTCACACAGCCTCTGAATGGCCAAACTAGAGTTTCAACTCACTTCTGTCAGAGTCCAGATTCTTCCCTACAGCAAGCTGAGATGCTTCCAGAAGACCAGGATAGTGTATTATGGTCTCAAAGCTACATGGATGGTGAGGGCCTGTGGGCTGCCCTGGGGTTCCAGGCACCAAGGCTGCCTTTGCAGCTGACTCACTCTTCCATCTTCACAGGGCAACAGATTTCATATTCACAGAATGCGGGGGTCATCATCGCAAACTCAGGTGAGGTAATCCTAATTGCTATAATTACATCCTCAGACATGCCCAGAACACATTCTGGGCACCAGACCCTCTGCCAGGGGGTGTTCCATTGGTTAACTGGTAAGAGCTTGGATTCTAGCTGTGTGATCCTAGGCAAGTTACTCCGCCTTTTGATGCCTTCATTTCCTTATCTGTGAAATGAGGATAGTACTAGTTCCTATCTCATGGAGTTGTGAAATGAAATCAGTTAATATCTGTAGAGGGCTTAGAAGAATGCCTGGCACAGAACACATACCCAAGCACAAGTGTTAACTGATACTGAGCTCACTCAACCTTGGGAGACAGGTGTTGAGGTTCTCCTTGAAGCAAAGGATGGAGATTGAGGTGATGCACTGCAGTGATTCTCAAATTCACTGTGCTCCAGAATCACCTGGAGAGTTCATTAAAGTGTGGAGGGCTGGATCCGCCCCCAGAGTCTCTGGTTCAGTAAGTCTGGATTGGGGCCTGAGAATGTGTGTTTCTAGCATGTTCTCAGGTGAAGCTGATGCTGCTGGTCTGGTGACCCTACTCTGAGAACCAGCACTCTAGCAGACCTGAGTTGTCCCAGGCCAGCTAGGACTCTCGATAGCAGAGGCTCAGTAAGTAATTGTCACCCTGTTTATTTAACTTCAATGCAGAGTAGCATGTGAAATGCCAGACTGGATGAGTTACAAGCTGGAATCAACATTGCTGGGAGAAATATCAACAACCTCAGATATACAGATGATACCACTCTAATGGCAGAAAGTGAGGAGGAACTAAAGAGTCTCTTGATGAAGGTGAAAAAGGAAAGTGAAAAAGATGGCTTAGAACTCAACATTAAAAAAATAACTAAGATCATGGCATCCGGTTGCATCATTTCATGGCAAATAGATGGGGAAAAGTGGAAGCAGTAACAGATTTTCTCTTCTCGGGCTCCGAAATCACTGCTGGTGGTGACTGCAGTCGTGAAATTAGAAGATGCTTGCTTCTTGGAAGGAAAGCTATGACAAACCTAGATAGCATATTAAAAAGCAGAGACATCACTTTGCTGACAAAGGTCCATGTAGCTGAAGTTATGGTCTTTCCAGTAGTCATGTATGGATATGAGAGTTGGACCATAATGAAGGCTGAGCTCTGAAGAATTGGTGCTTTTGAATTGTGGTGCTGGAGAAGACTCTTGGACAGCAAGGAGGTCAAACCAGTCGATCTTAAAGGAAATCAACCCTGAATATTCATTGGAAGGACTAATGCTGAAGCTGAAGCTCCAATACTTCCGGCACCTGATGCGAAGAGCCGACTCACTGGAAAAGACTGTGATGCTGGGAAAGTTTGAAGGCAAAAGGAGTAGAGGGTGGCAGAGGATGAGATAGTTGGATAGCATAACTGATTCAATGGACATGAATCTGGGCAAACTACAGCAGATAGTGAAGAACAGGGAGGCCTGGTGGGCTGCATGGAGTCGCAAACAGTCAGACACAACTTAGTGACTGAACAACAACAAATAAATAACTTGGCGTGTGAGTGATGATTACAGGGAATGGAAGGGGTGTTGGACCAGGAGCCCCAGGATTCTGGTCCTGAATTTGCCCCCACCTCTCTATGGGACTTGACCATGTTCCCCTGCAGCCTTGGTTTCCTCCCCTGTAAAACAGGGGTACCTATAATCTTTCCTCACTGAGCTCTACGAGGATGAAACAAGGCCTGGAACAGCTCCGAAACCCAGGCAAGAGTGACAAGCATGGTCTCCGAAGGTGATGGGCTCTGGGAACTATGAGGGCTCAGTGACCCTCACTGATTCCAGCACCGAGGGCTGCAGCCCATCTCTTTTACTTTTTTGTCAAACCTGAATTGGAAAGATTGGGGCCACACTGTCCCCCAAGCCCCATGGCCCCAAGGCAGAGGACAGCGTGCTTGCTGTGGCCACAGGTTGCATAAAAGGGCCTGTGTTCCTGCCGCTCACCTCCCACTGTGCGCCCAGTGGTTTTCTATTTCAGTTGCTGTAAAAATATCACCTTTGATCTCAGCTTGTGGCTCTTAAAAAAAGAAGAAACCACCAACAGGCTGGGTTTTCATTCTCCCCAGCCCCGCCTCTGTCTCACCTCCGCCTCCACCTCCTTGCTCTCCTCCCTCCTCCCCTGCTCCTTCTCTCCTCTCTGGATCCCCAGTACCCTCACTAGAGAGAGCACCTAAGGAATCACCTTATTGCCCTGGGTGTCTCCCCCAGGTCCCCTATGGCCCCGTGTGCTGAAGGAACAGAACAAATGAGGGTGAAGGATGCCACCCTCTCCCCTCCTCCCTCTATCCCTGCCCCTTCCCTTCTGTTCTGAGGGCCAAGAATCGCCGAGACTCCCTGCTTCTCCAGCTGCTGCTGTTAAGTGCATGGCATCAATCACATCCTGCATCTGTGAAGTCTTGACTCTTCCCCAGAGTAGACTGAGAGTCACTAGTGGGGCCTAAATATTTCCATCACACTGTCAACTCAGAGAACCCAGTCAGCAGCCC